>NW_015150506.1:684699-686296 GCF_000732505.1 Cyprinodon variegatus
TTTTGTTTTTTGTCTGCACCAACAACACCAAGTCCAATTCCTTGTATAAACTTGATTCTGATCCTGATTCTAATGATTGCAGTAGACCAAAAGCCTGTTAATCAGCTCTCAATTAAAATCAGCTGTGCTAAAGCAGGGAAACCTCTAAAACCTGCAGGACAGCGCGCCTCCAGGACCGAGGTTGGGGATGCATGCTAGTCAGAGAAAATGGTCATTTTGCACATTTTAGCTGTTATTTAGTGTTGGTAAAGCGATCTGTGATTAGGAATCCACTCAGCCAGAAGTAAAGCCTGTTTGCTTTATCCACACAGGAAGAAAAAAAAAAACGTATTAGCAAAAATAAATGTTGGTGGGTTGTTAGGGAGTCTGATTATGTGTGTCTCAGGCAAATTGGCGGTAATGAGTCAAGAGACCGCGCTCGTTCACGTACATTAAAACAGCGATCATTAGGAAATTAGGGCCCAGATTAATCCTGTTAATGACACACTGGTGCTCATGGGAAAAAAAGACAGCCCCAGATGTCGGGATGCGGCGCCGGTGATGAAGCATCAACCGCGTGCGATGGTTCCTCCCCCCCTCTCTCTCTCTGCCTCCCTTCCTGACGCGCAGGAGCAGCACTTGAAATGCAAACGAGGGGGGGGCACAGCCGCCTGCTAATGAGAGCAGATCCCAGTGATAAGGAGCAGGAGAGAGAAAGAAAGAGGGGGAGAGGGAAAAGTGAATAAATTAAGAAAAAGAGAGAGAGAGGGAGTGATCTGAACTGAGGATAAGACGCAGCAGCAGGAACTGTGATGTCCCCAATTAGGAGGGATGTCACCCCCTGTCTGGGCCGCGGTAATAAAGCCCTCACTCTGTATTCGGAATCACATGGCTCCAACACTGTTAACATTCTAATATGTTGGGCGTGCGCGGGAACATTAATTACTTGGCCATTTGGATGGCTCCTGAATCTCTTTAATGTTTGCTCCCAAATGGAAATCTGAGCTCGGGCTTAGGAGCGTTACATTAGAAAATAATAAGTAATGTTTACCCAAGCAGCAAGCAGCCCGGCCTGCTCTGCAACCAGCTTCTCCTGTTGACCGTCTGGATATTATCTTCTATACAGAGAGACAGTTATTACAGGAACGCTGATCCTTACAAATGCAGCCTTTTTGTTCTGCTTTTTCAGACATTTTGCATGACCAGGTTTGGTGTTTGAGTCTTTCCAATCAAACGTACGGAGCCCCTCTGATGACATGGACAAAAAAAAATGTTTAATTGTGGCCACGAAGTAGTATTTCGTGCGCACGTTAAACTTATTGCGTGGCCGCGAAATACTACTTCGTATACTTATTAATAATATCAATAAATCCGCCCCTGTTTTCAGGCTTATGTTAACTGTAATGACTTATCTTGGACAGGCTGCTATGTAAACGGGCCTTTAGTCCTTCGTTTAGCTATGCTGCGGTTGTTTACACTACGCCTTTTCCACCTAAAATGGCGTCTTAGCAACAAATGTCACGTGACTGGCGGAGACCGATTATCAGCCGTAGAGTTATCAATGCTGTTTTAAGGTCTGGGTCTGGCAATGAATTAAAACTTTGTTATTTTTTCGGAA
>NW_015150506.1:686831-693959 GCF_000732505.1 Cyprinodon variegatus
CTTTTTTTTTCAGTGGCCCTAATCCTCTTCCGTAGCTCCGTACAAACGCTACTAATTGAGTGAATTTCCTGCAAAAAGCAGTGAGCCTCTAGAACAAATAATCCCATTTTTTTCTCTCTGCTGCAGCAGACAGCAGTGCAGGAATGAACATTGTTCAGCCCAAACCTCCAAATGGTCAGCTTTCATCTGAGGCTGTAGATTGTTTTCAAAGTCTACTGAACCCAGAAGAGAAAGGCTAAATCCATTTTGGTGTGTGTACACAGCAGAAATGTGTTCTTTTTGGGGGGTGGCAATAGAAGAGGAGGCCTCGGATGAAGGAGGAAAAGATTACAATGTTCCCCCCTCAGAGATGGAGGAAGCCGCCGCCGACTGAGGCTGAGAGGAGCGGGGAATGTAATGGTTGTATTACTGCACTCTGCGATGCATTATTAATGCAAACGTGATCAAGGCAGGTGGACAAGCCCAGGAGAGATGGTGCTGCTTAATGAACCCCCCCCTCCTCTATGTTTGTGGGCAGAACAAGGCCTGGCAGCTGTTAGTGTTGCACTGTGAGCTGCTGTACCTCTGTGGTTAAAGTAGCCCCTATTTAATTAACAAATAATCTGCAGCCGCTTCTAATTGACTCTGTTTATAGACCGCCGCACGTGTCAGCGCGGTGGTCACGCTCACCTGCATTTTTGATGAGGACGCACGTCTCGCGGCATTTTCTTACACATACAGATGTTAATAGAAATGCATAAGAGAGGAATCCTGAAACCTTTTTTTAAGGAAAATAAATAAACCTGTTTTTTTTTAGGCCTCTGGAACACATAGTTTAATTTTAACATGAAGTTAAACAGCATTAATATAGTGCTGACATAAAAAAAATACCTTCTATTAATGCAAATAATTTACTGAAACAAGGGAACTCTGCTAATTTCAAGCATGGAGCTGCAGTTATAACCTTTATGAGGTCATAAATAAAACGACACATGAAGCTTTAATTCAGGATGTTTTTATTGTCTGCAATGAAAAAAATAATGCAACCGTTTTTTGCATTTAATAAATCATATTTAGTTACTTTAACATCATTGTTTGTGTGTCCTACTCTGCTAACATGAAACACTTGTGTTAAAGTAACTAAATATTGTTAAGTAATTTTTATTTTTCTGAGCTCCTTTTGGAGATTTGCTAATGTTTGCTGTAAGGGAAGCTTTTCTGGAAAAAAAAAAATCCATTTTGATTAGAATTGCTTTTTCCTTTCAAATAAATATATCAAATTATTATTTTTATTTAGTCGGTGAAGTGCTGGGTTAAGTTAAATCACGGGCTAAATCAGAGCAGTTTTCTTTCTATTTTTTTTTTAAGTCACATACTGCCCCCTGGTGGGGTTTAGGAATATCGCCACTCAACTCTGAAACAATCTTCTGGGAGAAACTGTTTGACTTAGAGGCATGTTGTGGTAATAAATCAGAGAGGAAATTAAAATGAGTCATACTGGAGCATCTATAAATTACTTTACTTAGTCATGGAAAATCATGAAAACATCTTAGTCATGATAAACAAATCTGCTTTTCTCTATTCACAATGTGTTCATTAGCCGTGTTAGCAGAGCTGAAAATAAATAAAAGCCAAGCGCTCTGGTTACTTACATTTACACAGACATACAGATTTAAGCATAAACATTGATTTGTGTGATTCCTTTTTATACTCCAACCCCTAAGGTGTAGCACTATTTCCAAGCAGGTGAGCATCTCCAAGTTGAATCTGAGACCCTGAGTTGTTTTTCCAGGAGACTGCTGCCTGGAAGCGGCCCTGCAGTGAAAGGCCACGGATGCAGAGGCATGCAGGCTTGAACTAAGCACACTTAAAATAAGACTTTGTTTTGCAACACCTACCAGAAAGGGCAGTCGGATTTGGATCTAATACGATGAAATAATACGAGAAACTCGTTTTTTACTTGATCCTTAAATGATTTTGTTTTTTGTTTGCATATATATATATATATATATATATATAAACATGGGATCTAAGGAACTGGGTTTTGCACAGCATCTGTAAGATAAATGCCAATAAAAATGATGTAAATGTATTCCAATAATTCCAATAAACATGATTGTACTTAAGATTTGCATTTTTATGACATAAGATGTTTCATCGGTGCAAATAGTTGAGACATTTTTCTAACTGCAGGCTACGAAGTTACTAGTCCAACAGTATAAGTAGCCCCTGATTGAGCGTTTACTAGCCTAACTACTACCAGTTGTTGGTTGTAAGGCGTCTAGAAGCTGTTTGCCGTTTTGCATTTTATCGAGAATAAGACAAAAACAGAACCACCGACTGAACTTTAAAATCGTCGAAAATAAAGTTCCAGATTTAAGATTTGAACGCTGCTTTCCATTATGGTCTTCCTCTTGATAAAGTGGTGGTTGGTGAACAACCTTCAGGTTCACTATTGCCACCAACTGGTGAGAAGTTTATCAGCTTTAAGAGAGGTTGCAGATTTACCCTGCACTTGTAGTTTTTTTTTTTTATTGTAAGAGTTTAACTCTTACATATAACGTCTTGTCTTTTATCGTCACAGATGAAACGTTAGATATCAAATGTCTTAGATCTTTTTTGCTTCATTTACAAAGTCAGACACCTTTGTTTATGATTTTATCAACTATTATCTTACCCCAACAGAAGTGATATTTGCCCAGAAAGGTCCTAAAAGGTAGGCAAAGAAAAAGCAGACACACAGCAACACACGCGCTCTTACTGATTTAGCTCCTCACTCCCGGGTTAATGGAATGCTTATAGATGTAGTGTGATTGAGGCTGACAGAAAGATTGAGGTGGAGGTGGGATTTGGGGCGGGCGCTGCAGCTCGCCGCCTCGGAGAAGCCCCCGCTAACCACCGGAGCACATCCCTTCGTCAGGCCGGATTAAGAGCATGTCAGGCCTGACGGAGCGGATAGCCAGGTTTATGTATCACCTGGGACGGACGGATCACGCCGACAATGTCATCTACACCCTGCCCTTTTTTTGTAGCCACGGAATAGTTATTTACGTCTCAAGGTATAGACAGGGAGGGGGTAAAATGATTCCAGGATTATAGAGATGATGCTTGAAAAGCCAATCGGAGTTATGAATTTAAATGAGATGCTAATGTTTCCTGAAAGCGAAGGCTTGTAATATGTTACAGCTGTTAGTTCTTGACATGCTGGATTTGGAGAGTGGATGGATCTGAATTGTTAAGGCGGGTCGATACCCGGTAGTTCTAAAACAGAGGAGGAAACCATGTGAGGCGCTGCTGTTTGCTCAATCTGCAATGAACGGTTAAGATGGAAGCTGTCAGCACTTTAGATCCCATCAGCTCTGCAGTCGTGGTTTTGTAGAACTAACTAGAAGCGAGAGCCAGGGGTACAATTGTATCTCAGAACGACTTGTTGTCATATTTCAGCCAAACAAAAATAAACATTTGGATATGGTGAAGCCAAGAATTGATTGTGGCTTTAGGGAGGCTAACATTGTAGCCCGTGTAGGTTTGCCTGAGGCTAAAGCTTACCAGTGCTTTTATACATAGTTTATTCCTACCTGTTCTCTCTCCATGTCTTGGACCTGTATGATAGTATCTGCTTCAATTCCCCAGTCTGAGCAATCTGTTTGAATCCACGAGGTTGTGAATAAAACAAGCCTGCTCTCCTGCTCAGCTTAGTGTATAATGCAGGACCTCGCCATTGGTCATGAATTGACAAAGTCCACACAGAGAGCTATATCCCCGCACCCTTACCTGCTGGAAATAGCCATACAAGCAGATGTGCTACAATCAAGCAAAAGAGGAGGGAGGAAATGCACGACGGCACAACAAATTCTCGCCGTGTGGGTTAGGGAAAAAACCTTCGGCGAAGACGAGCGGAAAAACGGGACATTATGTTTGGAGGGGGTTGTGCTGCTGAATGCAAGCGGTTCGTGGTTCAAGGTGGAGAGTGGTCACTCTGGACAGGCATTAGGAGGTGGTGGGAGGTGGAGGTGGTGGGGAGGGGAGCTGCTAACAAAGCCACAGCCACCAGCCTGGTCTCAGGGAAGCACTAAGCCTGAATATTTCATGGCTCCTCCAAGCACAAAAAGACTGCAAAACTGAGCCAGCTCATTTGGAGGTGTTCGCCTGCAGAAGGTCAAAACCTGAGAACAGATAGAGAGGCAAAAGATGCAGCAACCATCTACATGTGAGGCCCCTGCTGCTACTCTCCTTTTGTCCTGCACATCGCCCGATTATCGGCTCGGATTCGCAACATCAGGACATATTTAGATAATATTTACTCCAGAGAAGCTGAAGTTCATTAGAACAATAGTTTCTAGCCGCTTACATTACACCAGCTTGCATTCGCTCGCTTCTCCTAACAGATGAAAACAATGGGATGGTTCGTTTCCCTCGCAGACCCTAAAGGGAGACGTTTAGCTCCTTGTGACTTTGCGTGCAAAGCAACCCAAACTCCCCGCGCTGGAGCGTGGCTCAGAACAACAGCCAGAAGTTAGGAGGCTGTCTCCGACAAAAGGGGAGCGCGATACCGCCGCACCTCTTCTCCTATTCCCTCCCTAATCAATATCAAAAGCAACAAAAGCACAAAGCGTGAGAAAGACACAGGAACACACGCGGAAAGCAAACAAACGCCTGTTCAGCGGGGGGGGGGAATTAGAGGCCGGGCGCCATCGCCTCGTCTTACCTGTCGTTATGCGCTTTAGCTCTTAATGAGTGCTCCTCTCCACTTGGTCACATCGCATTTGTTTTCTGCAAGTTCCTTTGAACAGCTGAGAGATATTGAGCAGACTTTGATCATGGAATCCGTCTGAATTTCTAATGCACCCCCCCCCCAATCGCTCAAGCTAGGTCGTCTCCACATTTCATCAGTCACTATTTTGTTTGTTTATTTACCAGCAGAAAGAAAAAAGAAAAGGAGGGCGCGTTAAAAAGAAGAACAAGCGAAGGAGAATGTGAGTTTTGTTATAATTAATTAATAGTTGTGAATTTAACAGAGAAATAATAAAAATAATGAAAGAGAAAACTGCCGCAAGACGCTGCCGACTGTTATTTTGTTTTTTTTATATATATATATATATATATGTATGTTTTGTTTTTTGAAGGCAAGCCGCCCTCTAATGATGACCCTTGGCATGCTGTGGCACCTGGGACCTCCCCTAGCATGAGGGAGGGTGATGAAAATTAGCCCATTCACATTTCAAACAGAATTTGGGCTGGCCCCTGATCACAGCGCGCGGGCCCCCCCTCGCAGTCCTGCAGAGAAAACACGCACCACTAAAAAAAAACGCCCTCCACGTGTCCAGAGCCTCTCCCCTGGCAATCATTGCGGGGAACACATGGTGACATGACTGTGGGACGCAAGGGGTCTGGATGTACTCCGGCTGTTATTCCCTGTTAAAAGATTTAAACCATTGGGGTATGATAGGTCCCTTTGATGTTTGCTAAGCATAAAGCTGGAGAACGGGGAGCGCGAGAGGTGGGGCGAGGTGTGGTAGCACTGATGCTGGGCAGAGAGAGCTTGTTACTTGAAGGCAACCGTCTTCATGGAGTCACACTGGAGGAGGGAGGAGGAGGAGGAGCGGGGAATCTCTTTTTCAACTCAACCACGGCAACAAAGGGAAGATAAAAGACAGAGGTTGAAGCCGGGGCCAAGACCCGCTGTGAAGCCCAGATTACTGCCAGCGCAAACTTCTGCCACTTCTACAACTTTTACGCCCCTAATTGCCCCGATTTGGCTCTAATATATGAGGTGGCGTATGTCATAGTTGTTGCATTTCTTTCCATGGAAGAAAGAGGAAATAAAAAAAAAGGCCTTTAGTTCATTAGAATTAGAAAGAAATCATAATCAGGTTTCTGTTGCAAACATTTACAGTGTGATATCACTCTATACTGTTGACTGTTTATTCACAGAACCAACTGTTTACATACAAACTTTAACTGGAATATGCAATTACCTTCCACTGCACCTTCAGAAAGCTTCTGTCCGAGTTTTATTTATTCGTTTTATAGTAATAGCATTTTACGTCCTGCTGCTATTGCACTTCTGGTTAGACCTTAACTGCATTTTGTTTCCTTGTACCTGTACCTGTGTAATGACAATAAATTTGAATATAATCTATTCTACTGTAGTTTAGTGACATCGGACGCAGCAGGCGCGGCAGAAGCAGCAGGTTTACATGCAAAGTCAATGGTTGACGAGCGTCAAGGTGCAGCAAAAGATCCCGCAGCGCGTTGGAAGCGCCGCAAACGCGCTGCTGCTCGACGCGCCGCGTCAACCAATCAGAGAAGCTGATCTGGGAGCTGGCAGGGAGAGAGACACATCGCTGATGACACAGAGCGCTGTGATCGCTCCTTTGAAACAGTTTTTTGACGCCTAAATTAACTTAAAATGCTGAAATCTGCCGACAGAATATGTTCACTTTTATTATCCTGCTGCCTGCAGTTTGGATTATTTAGATAAAAAACACCTACCAGCCGCCGCGGTGAACCGCAAAGAGGCGACCCGGCCAGAGGCTGCTGCTGAATGGGATTCCTACTGTGAACCGCTGGTATGTGGGGGTCTGAGCGGCTCCGACAGAGAAATAATATTGGAAGGCAGGATTGTAATCTGGATGAACTGACTGCAATGATTCAGTTTTCTCACTTAAAAACTTATTAAAACTACTTTATTCCCACTGATCACAGCAAATATAGCTGCAAGGCAGAGAAAGGATAGAGAAGCTCCGCCCAACGCACGTCAGACACACTTTTGCACCGCACAGCAAAGCTGCTTCAGCCGCGCGTCAGAACTAAGCTGGTACAAGCAGCAAAAAGGAAGCAGCAGACGCGATTTTGCTACTCCTGCTGCGTCCGGTCTGAACGCAGCATAAGTTTATAAAAAGATACCCAACCTATCAAAGCATGAATCCTTAACTAAACACTGCAGCCTTAATTTAAAGTCGTAGGGAAGCGGCTGTTCCAACTGTTTCAGTTCTGAATTCTCCTGAGTGGTGCACGACTTTACACGAGTGAATAAAGTGAATGTGATTGGTCGTTTATCAAGAGGTGGGATTGTTGTGGCGGAAGGTTCACAAACAAATTTGATTGTAGCCGGTTTGTCGGAAGCATCTTGCTAACCAGTTAGCA
>NW_015150506.1:694157-697547 GCF_000732505.1 Cyprinodon variegatus
TTAGTGCTAGCAGGTTCCCAATGTTTGGTGTAGAAGGCTTCCAGCCGTACATGTTTGAGCCCTTGCCTCGCAACGCTGCCAGTTCTGTTAGCTCTACGCCTGCCGAAGACACAGACGTCCATCCCCGTGAACACTGGGACGCAACTCAATGGGAAAGGAAAGGATTCTGATTTCAACCGTTGCGTATATTAGCTGCGACATTTGAATCAAGATGCTATGACCAAAAAATTTGATTGACAGATGATTGACAGATATGATTCGCTGAATTTAGGTGTTCAGGCTGACGTAGAACTAACTGGGCTGAAGAAGATAACGAAAACAAAAACACTGATTTTAAGAGAGGAATTTTCCTATTTGTAAAAATATAAATGTTATACGGTAACTTTTGGGACAATATTGGCTAATAAAGAATACATTTATATACATGTTTTAGCCAGAATGATTTGACATTTAAACATGACTTCCCTACAACTTTAAGAGCATTAGCGTCACCAATGGGTAGCTCTAGACAGGGGCCAGTTCCCTGCTGTGGCCCTGAACTGGAAACATAATACTAAATATATTTTTTATGTTAAACGCTGACAGAAATAACAGTAATTAGTCCAAGGCACCAGTTTATTCTCTTATCATTTCAGTTTATCTTAACTACTATTCAGGAAACAAAGCGTTTCACTTTGTCTTAAGAAGGTAGATTTCTTTTTGTTTTCTTTTCTTTCATTTTTCTTTGATTGAAAAAAAAAAATACATTAGAATTTTTTTTTATTAAAAGTGAAAAACTTTTTTATTGAAAATATTTACATTTATAAAGTTTCATTCACGTCAAAATAGGATCACAGTTTTTTTATCTGCTAAATTCTCTGCATCAAATATTATTGCGGCTCCCTGGATAAACTAAACTATGCTCTATTTCCCTGATTATTTTTGTCTATTTGCGTGTTCATTAGTTTGTTATGAGCCCCCATGAAAAAAAAAAAAAAAAACAGGCCCCACTTTGCTCTCCCTTGTGAATCTGGTCTAGAGCGGCCATTAGCCCAAACCAACGCTTCCTCTCGCTGCGTCCACTGCTGTATAAAGGCAGAGAATTGATCCTCAAATTGTCACTCCCACAGTAGCAGCCGTTCAAAATGGCCCTTCCCAGTAGAACGTCAAACAAACAGCCCACTTCCAGCCACTGGAGTGACCCCCTCTTGCATATTATTTTTAATCTGCATATTATTTTTAATCTTCATAAGGCGTGACAAAACTCTCTGTTATAAAACCCAAAACATATGAATGTGCGCATTATTATCACACACACGTCCCCAAATCATTTTCTATTCCAGATCACCCAAACACGGCCTCCTCCTGGATCTCCTTGGTCTTGATCGTCTCCTTATCAGCAGCACCAGGCTTCCAGCTCTCCAGCGCATTGAGGATGGACTGTTAACCTCCTTACCATCAGATCCTCCCCTCTCCACACCTGATCTCCAGTTCCTCCGCAGCATCATGAACTCAGAACCTGAGTAATGTCACATCTTGGGCATCTGGGTTAAAATCTGGGTTAAAACGCTCACACCATGGCAGTTTTCCTGTCTTTTAGTTATTTACATCAGACCTACTTTATCATTGATTGTTTCCTTGTTCCTGTTTTTGTTTTGTTCCGTTTAGTTTGGCCTGAAAATTCAAACATTATTTGACTGATTTTAACGAAGGTCAGCGTTGTTCTGTTCTCCTCATTTAGCTCTTAGCTCTTTTTTTTCTGTTTCAAAACCCACCTGTTTCAACTTGATTATTTGTAAATATATATCTCTTGTCCCTCTCCTAAGTGTATTTACCCTAATTTGAGTAGAAATGATATAGTTTGCCAATGAAATGAGTATTTCTACTCTTTAAATAAGATAATTAGATAAAATGCACTTGAAATAAGACAATGCAATTGTGTTTTCAGGGGAACACAGAAAACCAGGTCTCCCTCGAAAAAGAGATTTTATCTCAAGGGACTTCCTGGTAAAATAAAGGTTAAAAAGCTGAAGGTCCTAGATAATAATAATAATTGATCTCTCATTGGATAAATTCACCTCTGCATTGGTCCCTTGGGGAGCAGTGGGCTGCCATTGTGCAGCGCCTGGGGAGCAGTGTGTGTTTATTAGGGAGCTGGGTGCAGAAAGCTCCAGTCACAGAAACAGCAACGTTCCAAATGTTATTTTAACAAATTAAAAGAAAACTCAAAAAGAACATTAACACATTTTTGGACTGAATTTTGTTCCATTATTCGAAGATGATAATAATCAACTTTATTGATCTCACATTGGAAAGAAATAAACTTTCTGCATTTAACTCATCCCTTCAGGGAGTAGAGGGCTGACATTATACGGTGCCCAGGGATCAGTGTGAGGTCTTGCTCAGGGACCCAGACTGCAGGCTGTGGGGATCAAACCAGGTACTTGCAACCTTCTCAGAACACAAGCACACTGCTAACCCACTAGGCCACCACTCCCCAATATGCATTCACAGGGAGAACATGCAAACTCCAGGCAGAAATCGAACCCAGAACCTTGTTGCTGCAAGGCAGCAGTTCTACAAACTGCCCAACCATGCACTCCACATCAACAATATATATTCCTCAATTAAATTCTATTCTTACAACCACTTTCACTTCATTTTCACTTTATTTTTTAGCCAATAATCCAACATTAAACAACAAAACAACAATATTAAAACAAAACAAAACCAACAATTTACTAAAAATAGGAAAAGGTTGAAGCCTCAATTAAATTCTATTGTTACAACGAATGGTGGATCCATTTAAAACTTGTGGATCCTGAAAAACTCACCTGTTCAAACTTGATTCTTTGTAAATATATTTTTCAGAACTCTTTTTCTGCTCCCTGTATTTTAATTGTTAATGTTTGTAAAGTGAACTTGATTGTTATATACTGTTAAATAAAATGTATCAGTATATTAATTAGTTTGTGTTGTTTTTCTGCGTTTTGTGCAAGACTTAAGTTACCTTTTATGTTTTTCAAAGCGCTCTAGAAATAAATGCATGGTATGCTATCATAACACAAATTTATTTCAGTTTATTTCAGAGGTTTCTAAGCTAAATGTTTTTCTTTTCCATCGTCGGCTTTATACAGATGTCTCTTTTACGTATGTTTCGTGAAACCAGGCTGCAATGGAAAAAATTGAAATCTAGATAAGTCGTTTTTTCTTGAATTGAGGAGGTAAGTGAGAAACTTTGCCAATGAAACAAGACAATTTACATTTAAAATAAGAAAAAAACTAATTCACTGTCTTATTTCAAGTGCATATTATCTAATTACATTATTTTAAGAGTAACAATCTTCAGTCCAGAGAATCCTTGATTTAATTTCTTGCATCAAATCACTGTTCCTTTGGAGGGTTTTAAAA
>NW_015150506.1:698687-712007 GCF_000732505.1 Cyprinodon variegatus
AGAGGGAGGATTTGCCATTGAACTTCTGGCCAGAGGAAAAACCCGTAATATGTAGCCAACATTTGGACGAAGAATGTTTTCAAGATGACTTGGATAATAGCGCGTTGTGACAAACACCAGATACAGCACTGGGACTTGATCAACAACCGATACCGCACCGTGACGTCACTAACCAGTAGGTGGCAGTAGTGTTCTTTGACAAACATGGATGCCTCCAGTAAAGCACATTCAAATTAATTAAAAACACTTATCATTTATTGAAGAGTATGTAATAATTTCATATTTAAAGGACTTTCAGAAGTTTGAATTCTGAATATGAACAGACTTTTTCTTAAGGTAAGATATTAACTGATAAAAACCACAACATTTATTTATCATATGCAAAATCATTGGGAACTACTAGACACATCTGCAATCAACAACAATTATTGAAGATTTCCAGAGGACTTCACCATGGATGCCTCCAGTAAAGCACATTCAATTGAAAATGACTCTTAATTAAAAAAGTCATCAATCATTTATTGAACACTTTGTAATAATTTCATATTTGAAGTACTTTCAGAAGTTTGAATTCTGAATATGAACAGACTTTTCCTTTAAGGTAAGATATTGACTGATAAAAACCACAACATTTAAATGTCATAAATAAAAAAAAGTTAAACCACATACAGTAGCTATACCTGTTATATACCACTAATTTTGTCAAGTTGTCTACAAATAATCAAATTAAATATAAAAAAAATTGATTAAGTTTACTGTGCATGTGTCAGACTGAATAGTGTGTGTTTTGAACAGTATGTAATAATTTTATACTTAAAGTACTTTCAGAAGTTTGTATTCTAAATATAACCGGACTTTCCCTTTAAATAAATACACATATATAGTAAAAATAAAGAGAGATGAAATAAAAAAAGGCATGTTATGTTGTTTTTCCTGATTTTTGGAAAAATGTTTGTCTCCAGAGACGTTGAGATTCTGCACAGTAACAGAGGGGAGAAGAGACGCGTTATTCTGACCTGTTTTATTACCGCTTTTCTGAATGCTAATTAGACAGTTAATCGCTGGAGGCCGTGCGTCACAGTCGAAGAGATTAGTCTTTGTGACCTTCTGACATCGTTCCTTTTCCTCTCCAAACCCTTTTCTTTATGCTTTCCCATGGGACTCGCTATCAGACGTTCTCCTGGAATTAATTAATTTGTCTTTGAATTAAGACAAATTCGACGTGAAGTGCTTGTAGAGCAAACACCGACATGCTGATGAGGCATGCCAGTCATGCCGCTTTTCTTACTGTCCTGACTGGAAAAAAAAACGTCTTCACACCTATTGTTAAATTTTTTTTTTCCTTTTTATTTCTTTAGAACATATAGATTTTTATTTTCCTTCTTTTAATTTACACATCTGTAAATTGAAGCTGAATCTGACTCCTGTCTGCTTTAGTTGAAGACTACTGAGATTTGCAGCGCCGCGTTGCGTGCGGTGTGTTTACATTTGTCTAAAAGCGGTGTAAATTGAATTCTGCTGTATGTTCCCCGACAGTGACTACAAGTGTAAAGTGGCGTGTTCGGAGTTGTATGTACCGCTCCTCTGGGGGCCCCGGCCCTCCCCTCATTGTTCCATCAAGGCTCAGGATGATGGCTGCGTGAGCTGCCGGGATCTAATCAATAACTCACATGGCATGCTGCATCCTGGAAGGATCCGCCGTAGATTAACTTGACAATGGGGGATGAAAAAGGAGAGAAAGCTCCTCTGGATATCTGTTTATCTGCTCTCCTCCTCAGATGTGGCTGGGAAAGAAGCACCAAACAGGGAGCAATTGAATGCAAAATGCTCATTTCTTTCAGCGACTTTTCTGCAAGCGCAGCCGCACCCCCCCCCCCCCCCCTCCACATACGACCCCTTGAGGCGAGACCAGCAGAAACCCGCACTGGATCAGAAGGTGACATATCAAAAAAAACCATGTCACAAAAAAAAAAAGAAGAAAAAACAGGCAGTAATGGTTGCTGAAGATGTGGCAGTAGCTCTAGTTTTCAGCTGGGCTCTTTCTATTGCTCCCCTGTCTGTTGGGGTTGTATGGTATCACACAGAAAACTCTCTCTCTCGGGCCTGCCAAGCAGAACTGGGATTTGATCTTGATGGCTTTTTGACAGTTTGGGATGAGGGATAGCGGTTAGCGCTGAACAAGAGATGCTGAGCTGATCAGTGAAACTTTTCAGACAGGAGTTCAGCATAAAGGCTCCTTTTTCTGCATTCTCTCTCTTGCTGTTAACCTGTTTTCTTTCCGGCTTCTAGTATCTTCTGCAGCTTGCTGGTTGTATGCATTTACACCTCGCAAACTAGTTGTATGCTTGGATCATTTCTCTTACCTAAAAAACAAATTTAGCAGAACTGTGCAGATAAAAAGTTTGAAAAAGATGGCTCAGTAATGTCTGTTCTGCTGTTGTAGGGAAAATAGCTGTTGTTGCTAGCTTAAATCAACACAATTACATTATTTTAAAGGAAAAGTCGGGTCACATTCAGAATTCAAACTTCTGAAATTACTTTAAATGTAAAATTATTGCATACTGTTCAATAAATAACTGTTTTCAATTCATTTGAATGTGCTTTACTGGAGGCATCCATGTTTGTCAAAGAACACTACTGCCACCTACTGGTTAGTGACGTCACGGTGCGGTATCGGCTGTTGATCAAGTCCCAGAGCTGTATCTGGTGTTTGTCACAACGCGCTAGGGATGGACGGTTTATGAAAACCGTTCGGTTCGACTGTCTCGGTTCGATTCGCGTGTGTTGCGTTCGGTTCATGCGCTGCTCCTTTTTCTCATAGGCGAAGGGTGTACACTCCAGAGCAGAAGGTGGCGGTACTGCGACCAAAGCCAACTACCAGTAGTAAACAAGAAGAAGAAGAAGCGAAGCAGCGTAGCCGGGTGTAGCAGAAAAAAATCAGTTGTTGTGGAGAATTGTGTGGGTATGGCGAGTGGGAAAGAACAGGAGTTGGAAGACGCGCCAGCAGCACTTTATAGGTCTGCTGTATGGGACCACTTTGCATTTAGAGTGACCTACGATGACGGCGGAAAGAAAGTTGTGGATGAAAAAAGTGTGCAAGCATTGTGCAACACGTTTTCTTTATGCTAACAGCAGCACGACCAACAAGTCAGGCTAACAATCAACATATATCGAACCGAACCGAAAACCGTGACCACGAAACAGTGAACCAAACCCAACCATCGATTTTGTGAACCGTTCCACCCCTACCACGCGCTATTATCCAAGTCATCTTGAAAACATTCTTCTTCCAAATGTTGGCTACATATTACGGGTTTTTTCTCTGGCCAGAAGTTCGATGGCAAATCCTCCCTCTTCAAGTTGGCGATCCAACGACCAACCCGTCCGTGGAGGATCAGGAATCAGAAAGGTGGAATAATTTTTTTCACTTTACCCCACTTTACCCGATGTATTCCAATGTCCAACTGCCATGCACGTGGGCATTGTGTTGGGATCTGGAGCTGTACCACCTTCCTCCAGCAGAGTGCGCCGTGGGTCCTCCTGAGCTGAGCCTTCCAACACACCTGTGGCGCATCTCATCATCAGAAGTCCAGCGCTATATAACCTGCCTCCAGACCTTGCTTCAACGCCGCAGTGTTGATCTAGTTTGGTTAGCGACCTGAGCCTAGTAACCTGAGAATCTTAGCTATCTCTTGATGAGATAAGATTCTAATTCTTCCTTGTTTTTTGCCTCACAGGAATCCTGTCTCTACCTGAGGCTCTGGATGAGCTTAACCTGCCGTGATTGCCCTCGTGAGCCAAACCTGCAGACTCTTCTGCGGATTCCCCTGCAGCTCTTGGCTAAGAGCTGGAAACTCAAATCAAGGTCTGACCTCAAAGTCAGAAGTAAGACGCTGAAGCAATTATTGGACTCTGCTGAACAAACAGTCTCTGGACCCAACAGTTTCCTCTCTCAAAGAGAAACCCGGACTCCTTCAAGGTATTCCTCAGAAATATCAAAGACTCTTAACTCATCAGTCTGTTTGCTAACTGAACTGTCATCCCTGCAGACTCCAGTGAACCTGCCCCCTGGCCAGTTCCAGTTCCTGCGCAATATACATGTGCTTGTGATTCAATAAACTCTGTTAAACTTTTTATCCAGCCTCCGTGTGTGTTCTGCATATTGGGCTTGCTCTGAAACCCATCATGACACATTGTCAGTTTCACTATAGCTCTGGTGAATTTCAATGGTGAAGTCCTCGGGAAATCTTCAATAATTGTTGCTGATTGCAGATGCAGACATCCCAAGCTCCAAAAACTAATTTCAGGGAGATGCTTATCGAAACTGTCTTGAAAAAAAGTGTGAGATGCTTCACCCATGTTCTTCCCATCATTGAAGTCCCATGAAAAACCTTTTTTTCATGGGACTTCAGCATGTTATGCACCTCACCAAGGTGTCATCATTCTTCCCCTCCGCTAGACATGGATATACTTTAGTATATTCTGCTGTAAAATTTTTCCTATATTTTCGTTTTTTATTTTCATTTCACAGGATGCACAGCTTCGAGTGGTGGCTAGGTGACTGTCAGAGAGTAAGCCAAAACTTATTGGCTTATTTTTCAGACTAAACCAATCAGCGCGTTCTCTGACAACCAGTCACCTGAAACGCTTGTTGAAAAGAGCAAGCAACCTCCTCCCCACACCCGGCTCTCTCTTCTGGGCCTGTGCAATCGCAGAAGTTCTAATTAGAATATGATGCATGAATTATTGTATTGCCTGCACGCTCTCACTCACATTAAAAAAACACCACCGTGCATAGTCTAAAATCGGTGTTAATTTATCCGACTCGCGGGCATCTGTGAACAACTATCTATATGAGGGAGACTTCTGGAACTTCCCTGAGACTTGGGATGTCTACTAATACGCGAACGTATTAGTTTTAGGTATAAATAATGATCCATTGGTTATTCCTTGCTGACTGGACTTTTCCTTTCGTCAGGATTCCTGTCTGTGTGTTTGTCTCCCTTTCTCCACCAGGTGGCGCCTGGTTCTGTTCCGCCTCCTCACACACCTGCAGAGGGTTACCTCGTTAGCAGTGTGTTCTTAAGCTGCTGAATGCCACTACCTCGACACCAGAGTGTTTGCCAGTTTTGGGTACTCTAGCCAAACTGAGTTCTTGTTAACCTGAGTCTTAATCTTGTTTTTTGTCTTTGCCTCTCGGCAGGAAGCCATCCTGCAAACTGGATGTTTTGGACCTTCTCTCCCTGGAAGGATAATCTGAGCTTCAAACTGAGCTGAGGATTTAAACTGGAGGTTTGAATCCACTTTACCCTCAAGAGATCTTTTGAGCTTCACACTGAGCAAGGGATTCATCTCCACTACGACCTGTTTAAGTACCGCAGGAAATCTGAGTGGCAGTCAGCTTCTCTATTCACCTACAAATAACCGCATTCTGGGTAAACCCTGTCCGCCCTACAACGAATCAGACAAACACGGGAACTACCGCACACAGACTGGAGTCAAAGAGTCAACAACTTCTCTGGAAACGTGAGTCAGCAACCAAATTCTCCTCTTCAAGTTCAAGAACCAAATTTCCTACTGAGCCTGAACTAACCACTGTGTCTTCCCCTCACTTTTCAGTTCCGGTTGAGCAATGTTCAGAGCAACACTTGATTCAGCATTATCTCTTCAATAAACCTGTTAAACCTTTCCTCTGGTCTCTCTGAATTGGTTTTTCTGCATGTGGATCAGAGCTCTTGATGAAATCATGACACCTTTTAAGAAATAATAACCTGGAATTTTACATATACATTAACAGAACATGACCTGTGTGAATGGACGTTTTATGTGAATGTAGCGCTAGCAGCATTAGCAGTTTTCCTTGTTTTTTTGTTTTTTTTCAATCATTTCACTGTGTCTTAAGGTGTCATTACACCAAATGCAATTCTTGCAGATGGAGCAATTATTGACATGTTAATGCCAGTTTAAGCGACGCCTCAGAAGCTCTGCAAGGTGAGGTGAAGGAGGAGATTCTAGAGGCGAACAGCATATTTTTGGAGATTGCAGCGAAGCAAGAGCGCTGCCCGAACTACCAAGTTTGCTTTACTTTGAGAGCTTTCAACCTGAACTAATGTCCATTTTCTTGTTGAAACAACCAATTAGGGACTAGATATGCTGTGGCATAGGGTGACAGGGCATAATGGAGACAAGTTTTTATCAGTCAAAAATCAAAGATGCGCATATCTGCCTTAACTCACTTAATTACACACTCAGATGACCTGGTTTCTGAGCATAAACCAGCTTTTACAGCTCAGTCAGGACTTAGTAGCTGCATCAATAGACACCATCCCACTTTCTAGTAGTTCAGCGGTACTACCAGTAGATGGCGCTTCTTGTGTTTACGTGAACTCATCAAGCCTGCTGGTAATGTTCTATTTAGCCTTAAAAAGGATGATCAGAAAACTATCAGGAAGAATACTTGGAGTAAATACATTTATTTGATAACAATCAACTGGATATAGGCTTATTTGGTTTACGTATATGATGTGACTAGGTACCTTTAAAGGTATATATGGTGCAGCTTACTACAACCTGGGAACACCTATCTGTTGTAGAGAAGATATTTTTTTTGAAATGGCAGGGTTAGTTTTCTTTGTTCGGGTCAGGGGCTTACATATCTTTATAACAGATTAGTTCATCTGAAAGGTTCCCTGTACTTGTTCTCAGAGCTTAATCAAAGAGCTCCCAGCAGGGCAGAGATGAATGAAAGGAGAGATCCGACTACTGTGCCAGGGCAAGCCGGAGGTCAGTGGTCACAATAAGAAGCAATGCGTAAAGGATTAAATGTCAGCAACCTTGTAAAATCAAAGGCAAAGACATCCAGCGCGGCACCTTTTACCATTTAGAGGCAGCTGTAGAGAAAGTGCAAGTTTCATTATGGATGTTATGGCGAGCCAGCCAAGGTCAGAAAGCAATCATCACTCTGACACCTCGCCCAGCAGGCAGTCCAGCTCTGCCGAGCACAGCCAGCACTGGAAGAGCATCTCACACAGAAAAACAACAGCCGATGGGGCCAAAGGCAATGTCACAGGCCACCCCTCCATCAATAGCGGTGCAAAAGAGCTGTAAGAGAGCCCTGGCGTAGGACAACACCAAGCAGCCAGCCTGCAGCCTGATCCTCGGGTGTCGATATGCAGGGATTTGACATACTGTATGTCTAAACCACCTGGAGAAGCGCTGAGTCGTGAATAAGTACCTCTTCATCAAAGCACATGAGAGGTTGGTGGTAAGCAGGGTATGTAGCGGCAAGCAGTGGAAGCAGAAGTGGCAGAAAGAGCAGGAGCCTCCTCCCAGGTAGGAGCTGCCTCCCCTGCAGATCCGCCCTGTAATTAGCGAGGCTAATGAAGAAGAGGGTCCAGACTAATTTTCCCCGTTGACCTCTTCGCCCTCTTTGCAGGGCGAGAGGGTGGACATCAACAGAGCTGAACATGACATCACACTAAAGCCATTAACCCTGATCCAGCGCCCCCTGAGGCTTACAGCCTGTACAGGACTGGACCGGTACCAAGTCTCAGTGGGGCAGCAGGACTCAATGCTTTGCCCCTACAGGTAATGAAATGTCAGATAAGCTCTATTATCTCTAATCTACTGCAGTTCAGTAGCTGTAAATTCAGCCTCTGCAAGGCAGTGTGTCATTACCAGGTCTGTGCACATGGTGAATATTCCATCATTATAAAAACTGTTGTTGTCTGTTTCGCACAGCATGGTTTCTCACACTGTGATTATGAACCACACTGAGGCACCTGTCACATGGAGCTGGTACTCGCTGTTTCTGGCTGTCAAGGTTTCCTGAAGATTGGTTGCTGCGCATTTGAATTCGTAGTAAAAAAAAATGACAAATCTAATATGGAGGTATGTCTTTTTTTTCTGTGGTGCACACCAATATCCGAATGTTGGAGACAAAACTACATCAGGAGGCAAAAGAATTATGTAGGTAAAGAAATATAAATAGCAAAAAAAAGTTTGATGTCAAAAGAAAAACAAAATATTCTACAGAATAGCAGGCATGAATCAAACCAAACGGCTGTTTGTTTGGGTATTGCTGCATTTTTATGTTAGGATTTTACAAAACAATAATATATCATGTTATATTTGCTTTAAAATGAACCTTATTTAGAAAAAGTTCTTAAGTCCTTTTGTTTTTATTATGTCCTAGATAAAACATACTAAAAACTATAATCCATAATATTATTGGATTAATATCATTTATCATGGAAGGGTTCATGTTTGATGTTCATAATAAGCAAAATAACTGAACTTTTTGCAAATTTATTTTTTTTGTGAATATCTAATTTGATAATTTGTAGACAGTTTGACAAGAATACTAGAAAACTATAACAGGTATAGCTACTGTATGTGGTTGAACTTTTTTAATTTCTGACATTTAAATGTTGTAAAGAGGGGTTTGGTTGAGAGGTTTTTATCAGTCAATATCTTACCTTTTAGGAAAAGTCTGCTCCTATTCAGAATTCAAACTTCGGAAAGTCTTTAAATATGAAATGATTACAAAGTGTTCGATAAATAATAACTGTTTTTAATTAAGAGTAATTTTCAATTTAATGTGCTTTACTTTTTTACCGGAGGTATCCATGATGAAGTCCTCTGGAAATCTTCAATAATTGTTGCTGATTGCAGATGTGTCTAGTAGTTCCCATTTGTCATGATTTACCTAAAGATCAAACCCAAATGCAGAAAACCAAACAGAAAGACCAGGGGAAAAGTTTAACAGGTTTTATCTAGAGCAAGTAGAGAGCAGTACAGCACTGTCGAACCGGAACTGAAAACAGAAGGGGAAGATTCTGCGGTTAGTTCAGGCTCAGTGGGAAATTTGTGTTTTCTTGACTGAAGAAGGGAATTAAGGTTGCAGACTCACGTTTCCAGAAAAAAGCGTCTCTTATTGAATCCAGTCGGTGTGGGCTGGTCCAGTGAATGACTTGTTCGTTGGAGGGCGGACAGGGTTTACCCAGATAGCGGTTGCTCCTTGGTGAACGGAGAAGCTGACTGACGCTTAGTTTTCCTGTGGTACTTGAACGGGTTATTGTGGAGATGAATCCCCTGCTCAGCGAGAATCCCCAAACAATCCTTGAGTGGAAAAGTTGATCCAAACCACAAACTTGAATCCTCAGCTCAGTTTGGTGCTCAGAGAATCCTTCCAGGGGAGAGAAGGTCCAAAACATCCAGTTTGCAGGATGACTTCCTGCCGAGAGGCAAAGACAAAAACAGCAAGCTTAAAACTCAGGTTAGATTCTGCTAAACTAAGCATGGCTAGAGTACCCCAAACTGGCAAACACTGCGTCCAGGTAGTGGCAGTCAGCAGCTTAAGAGTCCTCAGGTAATGAGGCAACGAGCTGCAGGTGTGCAGGAAGGACCAATGAGGACGGGGCACCACCTGGTGGAGGAGGAAAGGAAACACAAAAACAGACCACACAAACTGGATTTCTGACACCATTGATTGTGCTTGTAAAGCGGGGAGAATGGCGCTAGGCTTACCGCACCGTGACGTCACTGCTGGAAGATGGCAGGAGGGAGGGGCTACTATATTTGGGGGAAAATGGCCGCTCCCAGACTCAGTGAACGTGATGAAAAATATGTTTTTTATTTTTTTACTAATTAACTAATTCATTAAATCTCTGTGAATGTATTAATTTTATGAATAGATAATGATCCATTGATAATTCCTTGCTGACCGGACTTTTTCTTTAAGCTGATACTAAAAATGTGAGCCATATGCCGCCAGAGTAACTTGAGGCCAAGAATAATAGATAACAGCATACTTCCAATTAAGACATCCGACATTTTGAATTTTCCTACTGACTGTCTCACCTTGAGTACTGGATCCATCTGTTCCGTTTTCTGAAAATTTCTAGAAATGGACTTTGTAAATGAATGGTAAATGTTCAGTGGTGTCAAAAGTATTTGTTACTTCAGTAGAAGTATAGATACTGCAGTTTAAAAACACACTGGTAAAAGTTGAAGTATCAATCTGACCTCTTTTCTCAAGTAAAAGTGAAAAAGTATGTGCTCCAAGAAGTACTTAAAGTATGAAAGTATAAAGTAACCTTTAAAAAAAAACAGCCAGAGGCCGCTATATGAACTGAAAGCTCAATTTGTCGACTTTTTCGAAAAATTCTCTGAGATAGGGCCAAGGATGAGGGAGGTCTTGTTGGTCTCCGTCTCCCGATACGCTCTCGCCTGTGTCCGACCTTTCAGACATTTCAACATCTTTTTCTGAATCCCACATTGTAGCATGGCATAGACAATTCACGTTAGCAGTTTGAAGAACACCTGCTTGCTTCTGATGATTTCCTTTAGCTAACCGATGAGTGTTTGCGTTATATGACTCATCCAATCACACTAGTTTTCACTAGATGTGGGTGGAGCCAATGATCTGCATTGGATGGAGCACATGACGGGAAATAAATATTTAGAAACATTAAACCGAAGCCAAGAGTAACAAGTAACATTTGTTTTAAAAATGTAAGGAATAGAAAGTACAGATACTTGTGTGAAAATGTAATGAGTAGAAGTCAGAAGTAGGAAGATAAAGAAGTTTATAGAGTAAAGTATAGATGCCTAAAAAGTGAACTTAAGTAGAGTAACAAAGTATTTGTACTTCATTACTTGACATCTCTGTAAATCTTACATCTCAAGCTGATTACTCACACTTATTATTTTAATGTAATTAAAACTATTGTCGCCTAAAGTTCTTAATAGTTTAGATTGACACTTTTAAACAACTGTATTTGTCTAAGTTTGAAGTTTTAACATTTCATGAAGGCCTTAATTTAGAAATAAAAAAAATAATTGGCACAATATGTTGTCTGAGCTCATTTTCTAAATACTGAAGCTGTTGTCACTGTTATCTTCACTTTTCGATTAAATATCTTTTTTTCTCTTCCACTCCATTGTTAATTATTCCTTCATTACCTTTAATTTAGTGCTGTAACTCAGTATGAGGGCAGGAAAATGGGAAAGTGGAATTAAACAATATAAGGCCCACTCTTGCTAGCTCCAGTGAATGAATCTTCATCAGTGCAAACAGAGCTTCTGCGTGGTGTAGGATGAGATTATGAATAACTGCTGAGAAATTCAAAAAGCCTTGATATTCATTTTTCGACAGTGATGCAAATATTAACATGTCAAGAAAATGAGTTTGTCATATTGACTTAACTGGAGCTAGAATTGTGTGACCTCCACAATAACTAGAAAGATGACAGGGGAATTAATCCAAGTTCAAGGCAAGGCAGATTTAAAATATGTAAACAACAGGGTTTGTTTTGAGCTTTAATTAGATTGTTTGCACAAATTGTGTGAAACACACAATAAAAAAAACTACAGAAGCTTGATAGTGTATCTGGTTAAACCAAACTTGAGTTGAAGAAGAAATAAATATTGTATAAATGAATTTATTGTATAATGTGAGCGATCAAATTAATTAAGGGGTCCACAGCTGTTGCAAGTGAATAAGGCCATGAATTTTTCAGTGCTACCACCGTTCCCTAAGATTTTACAATAAATATTTCTGGAGGTCTTGGATGAATTTTTCATGGCTGAGTGGGGGAGATGAAAGGCGAAGGAGGGATCCAGGGGACGGGTGCTCTCTGCCACTGACACACCACAGAGAGGTGCTTCGGCTCCAATCTTTATCAATGACGCTCCAACCGACACTATTGCTTTAATTAGCCTGCTTTGTCAGGCATTCCTCTATCAATAAAAAAAGGCTGGGCTATGGCTCGGCTAAAGGGGGAGGAGAAGGATAAGGGGCAGATATCCTGAGTCCCGCTTGCTTCCGTACCCTCCTACTTTAAGAAAGAAATGATGTAATCACAATTTAAGAGACAAATGTACAACCGTGTGTTATTTCCCCACAATCATCTCATCTGCAACCATCTTGTACTCATATGCACAAGCATAAAGATTTATTTTCAGTCATTTAAATCCCAGAAGGTGAATGGCATCAGAAACAGGAGCGGCACCTTTAATTCAAGGCTTTATCATTTATTTATCTATGATAACCTTGTGGGAAACAAATCAATACTATGCCAGTATATAATATGTATACCATGAATGAGTAACCGATGTAATTGATTTGCATGTTTTTGTCGAGGCATGAGGTGCAGACTGGTTATATAAATCTGAATTGGGTACATCTTGTGAGATTTCTTTCTTTTCTTATTTGATATTCAGGAAGGAACCCGAGGTAACAAATTCAGGGGAGACATCTGGTTGGTGGGTAGCACACCGGCGATATTCCACCTGGAATATCATAATAAACAGCTTGCCGTCATCATTATTTCCCTCAGACGGCCAAAAAATGCAGGGATGGTGCTGATGCACCTACTGTAGCTGTAGGAGTGTGTCTACAGGATGGGCTTATTCAGAAGCTTTGAGCCAGGATTTTAAAAGCAATTCTAACTTTTTATTTTTGTCTAAGAAAAGATATAAATATAGTTCAGGAAAGCATTCAGTATAAGACTGTTTTATATTTAAACAAAATCAATATTTTGAACCAGACTTGGCTTAAAACTTTCCTTTTTGATAAAGCTTATAGTTAGAGTGGCTTAGAGTGTTAATCTGAGCTATCTCTATAAATATGCTGCTATAGGCTTAGACTGCTGGAGGACATAGGGACCACTTTTCATCAATCTGCTTCCCCAATTCTGCAGTATGTGTTAGTTTCACCCATAACTTAATGCTCTCTCTGCTTTTTCTTGTCATAGTAGCTTCATCTGGTCTGGTTCTGTTTGGCTTCATCATGGAGGAAATGATAAGCAGAGCTGCTACCAATAGCATCTTCAGTTATAGATGACATAGTCGGGCCTGTGACTAAATATGTATGCTTCTCTTTCATCTCTCTTGACATGAACACTGATTAAGAGCTCATCTGTTTAACTGTTTCTTTCCTAGAGAAAACCACCTGAGGAGCTAGTTTACTGTTACCTTTTCTAACATAGAGAGCATTTATTGATCATTGTGTAACCTGCATAAAATAATCAACCGCATTTTATTTTGGCGGGTCAAACCGGGAAGCACACTTTAAGTTCTGGGTCGAAGGTGAACTCGGACCTCCTCTGCTGCTGTTGCTGTGGCTAGCTGATCATGTTGGCGTTTTCCTAAATCGCCGAAGAATACTGGGAAATTGAGTTAAATTGAAACAGCCGAAGCATTGCATTAAGTGTGCTGTGACAACCACTCGATGGTTAGGTTTTTTTTTTTTTTCCCCCACTGTCTCACGTCAGGATGGCGAGCTACCACCGGATCACCGCAGCTTTGCGGTAGGAT
>NW_015150506.1:713749-714819 GCF_000732505.1 Cyprinodon variegatus
AGATGACATGTGTTTTGTATTGGCACCATATAAATAACCGGAACTGAAATGAAAGTGTTCTGTGACTTTAAATGCTGAAACAGCCGGGCCGGAGTCCAGAGCTGAGTCTGATGGAAAGAAGGGCATCCAGTTTCAGTTGAGCCTTGAAGGTGAAACAGACGGAGTGAAAACTTTTATAGTGTTTAAAAATGATAAACTAATATGTGTAGATAGAGAAATCTAAATTTTGATCATTGAGTTCACTGTGTGTTTATATAGCACCAATTCACAACACGTGTCCTCTCAAGGCACTTTACAGAGACAATACAGTCAGTTTGTTTTTGTCAAGGAAAACCACTTGATGGCATCGACTCATTGACTCTATACAGCAACCCCTCACATGAGCATACATGTAGCGACAGTGGAGAGGAAAAACTCCAGCAGAACCAAGCTCAGTGTTGGTGCTTTCCCCCAAGACCAGGGGTGGGCAACTCCAGTCCTTGAGGGCCGGTTTCCTGCAACATTTAGATTCATCCTTGGTCCAACACACCTGAATCAAATGGTTGAATTACCCCCCCACCCTGTATGTAATTAATTTCTCCAGAGTCCTTTCAATTATCTATTTACTTGATTCAGGTGTGTTAAGTCAAGGACATATCTAAAAGTTCCAGGATACACGCCCTCCAGGACTGGAGTTGCCCACCCCTGCCCAAGACCAACTGGTAAATGGAAAATTTGCTGTACTTATATAGTATAGTGCTTTTTTAAGTCAGAGGACTTGACCAAAGCACTTTACACTACATTCAGTCTTTCGCCCATTCATGCACACACTGATGGTAGTGAGCTACATTGTAGCCACAGCTACCCTGGGGCTCACTGCCGTACACTGGCGCCACCAGCCCCTCCGTCCACCATCAGTAGGCAATGCCGGTGAAGTGTCTTACCCAAGGACACAACCACACTAAAATTTGGAGCCGGGGCTTGGACCGACAACCCTCCAGTTTCAGGGCAGATTCCTACATCAAACACCACTGTCACCCCAGTTGAAGTGGTGTTCAAGGAGACAGAAGCAGACATAGAAAAAGAAGCAT
>NW_015150506.1:716603-717984 GCF_000732505.1 Cyprinodon variegatus
CTACATTGTAGCCACAGCTACCCTGGGGCTCACTGCCGTACACTGGCGCCACCAGCCTCTCCGTCCACCATCAGTAGGCAATGCGGGTGAAGTGTCTTACCCAAGGACACAACCACACTAAAATTAGGAGCTGGGGCTGGAACCGACAACCCTCCAGTTTCAGGGCAGATTCCTACATCAAACACCACTGTCACCCCAGTTGAAGTGGTGTTCAAGGAGACAAAAGCAGACAACTGTCAACCAGCTCCACAGGCGGCCCCGTCCAGGAAACACACAGCCAGGCAGACGAGCTCCGAGCCAGCTCCCATGTCAGAGGATGAAGAGTCAGTCACAGTAAAGGCCAGAACACATGGAATCCTTGCGTCCGACCCGACGAAAAATCAGCAACAATTTCATGGGTCTGACAGGTAGACCTGCAACTGAAGACATTGTTGGTGGTGGAGGAATTTTAAACAAGAAAAAAAAAAACAGCTTTAGATCAATAAACCTTCGAATAGATCTAAATTAAACTGAATATTTGGCAAGGATTAAAAAATTATCACACTGATGTTCATCTTAATTTCTGTGAATGGAGAAAAAAAACATGACACTCCTAAAATTAACATTTGTTTATCATTGTTTTCCTTCCATTTAACACTTACAGTTGTGTCTGAAAGTTTACACTGGAAAAAATCAAAATCTAGATAAGTAATTTTTCTTCAAATAAGTAGGTAAAAGAGACATTTTGTCAATGGAACAAGATCATTTACATTAAACATAATAGCATTGTCTAATTTTAAGTGCATTTTGTCTAAATATCTTATTTTAAGAGTAAAAATACTAATACTAATACTAATATCAGTTTCTACTAATATACCAAATTAAGGGTAAATACACTTAATTTAAGACATTTTTACTTATTTCTAGATCTTTTTTCCAGTGTACATACTCTCCCATTAAAGAAAATTATAAATTTTTTCAATTTTGTTGGAAAATTTAGATTTCTCTAAAATCTCAGAAAAAAAAGACCTCAGTAACCTGCCAGACACACCTGGATTAATCAGCTTGTCCAGTAATGAAGGACAGGAAACAAAGGAGCTGCTGAAGTTCAGAAAGAACTGGAGCTGTGCATAATGAAATTTATCTGTTTCTTGAGAGGCCCTCATGCGGCCAGTTGTCAGTTGACAGCAATAAACATTTATCATCCTTTACCTGCAGGTTTGGTCTCTACTTGTTTTTGATCCAAGTTAAAACAGGAAAACCTCATTCTTATAGGTATGTAGATGTAAACACAATGACATTTAGAGGCAGTTTCCTCATGCCACTCATCTATAAAGGGCAGGTAAAGCTCTTTAGCTTTGAAAAGCCCAAATATAGTAGCCCCTCCCTCCTGCCATCTTCC
>NW_015150506.1:720037-724763 GCF_000732505.1 Cyprinodon variegatus
AGATTCGCATCATGGATGTGCAGCCGACAAATCTGCGGCAACTGTGTGATGCCATCATGTCAATATGGACCAAACTCCCTGAGGAATGCTTCCAGCACCTTGTTGAATCTATGCCACCAAGAATTGAGGCAGTTCTGAAGGCAAAAGGGGGTCCAACCCGTTACTAGCATGGGGTACCTAATAAAGTGGCCGGTGAATGTATGTTGGTGTATTACAAAAGATTCAGTAAAATGCATTACAATTAATGTACTAATGTAAAAAGTTTAAAGGGTACGAATACTTTTTAGTGAAGGTAGCAGTGTTGTTTGTTTAAATATCTGTAGTCCAATACTGGCAGCAGTTATTTCTGATGTAATAACAGACAGTAAAAATGGCCGCCCCACCAAGAACAACCGATTCTTTAATTCAGTTATATTCTCCCCAATCAATGCGTTCACTTCAAAGCGATGGGAAACTCCTGCATCCAAAGCAGATTGATCAGTTCTAATTCAAGTCATTAACATACAAGTTGTTAACAAGCGAGGCCTCTGTACTGTATCTAGGAATCAAGAGGAGCGTCGATAACGCCAATTTAGGACTTTTAACGTCTTAAAACCTCGAGTACAAACAGTCTGCTATTCCAGAACAGGATCGAACAGCGGTAAATTATTTCACATCCTGTCTCATTCTTTGTTTTTTATCCGCCTCGTCTCTCTTTCCACTCCTCTCTCCCCCCTCCTGTTCGTTCACTCCACCTCGGCCACTTAGCTGGAAGCCTGTACTATGGCATGAGACCACTGGTACTTGACTGATCATAAATTTATAAGCCAAACTGAGGGGAAAGTATTAAACAACCTTGTGAATAGCCAGAGCTCGCTCTAAACTGAGGCGGCATATCTTTTTCATCATCGAAAATAACTCTTCAAAGGCAGTAAAAGCATGCTTGAAAAGTAAAAGGCCATTTTACCGGCCGTAGGAGGGGTAAAAACCTAAACAATCCAGCTCTGGATAGCCTCCCTCATATTCCTCCGAACCCCTAACCACTGCAAGCAGTGCAGCACATATTCCAAGCCTTAAAAAGCTAAATCAAGGCTTTGAAAAACATACAGCGTCTTTAATAATTCAGGCATTGGTGGGTTTGAATAGCCTCTTTAACGCTGAAAAAGACAGTCTCCTGATATAGGATCAGTCCCTCGGGGGGGGGGGCTTCGCTCGCTCACCATCTCCATGCTTTGTGCCCTTCCTTGCAAGCAGTATCGGCTCTTGTTTAGGGTGGCAGATACCTGCCTGATTACATTAAGCTGTAAAATACAAAACAAAAATTGCAAGGTGTTCTAGCAGTTTCAGAAATATATATTTTTCCTTTTTTTCTGCAAAAGGAAAACACTCTAAACTTGTATAACACCCTGAAAAGCCACAAATCAAACGCAAAGTTTTGTAGCAAAGCAATTATTGCAGTTGACTAGCATCTTTACTCGGGTTGTGGACTAACACAAGACTGTAAATATTTAACTCTCTTTGCACCCGATGCACATTCATATTTCATCAGATTTCTTGCAGCTTATTCTCAAAGCAAAGTGTTGCGCCGCATAATTATTTCAGTTTAGCAATTTTTTATTCCAACCAATTACTTCCATAAATACAGGAATTTGAGTTATAGCTCCTCAGAGGGCTAATTTAAGGGAAAAAAGCATGTATTAATTAATTCAACCTAGATGGAAAGGAAGAAATCCCTAAGTAAGTAAGCTGTTGGCAGGCATCAAGGATGATTTCTGCCTTCAAAGGAAATGGGGATGGATTTGAGAGGATGCGGCATTTTAATCAATACTGTTGGCTCTTGAGGTTGTCAGGTGTGGTTGCGGCGTGTTCCTCCCAGCACAACCGTTGTTCAGGAAGAAAACCTCTCTATGAGGCCACTCCGGACTCTGCTCCCCTGCTACTCGGGGGGTGGGGGTCTCAGGTCTTTGTTTAATCGGGTCTAATTTCCGATTTTTGGAATGAAAAACAGCGCTGCTGACGGTGCTCGTTCAGATTCTTCTGTTATTGTTTCCAGCTCTTGCAGCTTGAGTGTACACCTTCTGACTCCAGACCTTATGTTGCTTGCCTCCATTCACACGTCCGATGTGTGGAATAATGAAATAAATATCAAACTCTTTAATATTTTAGTGCATTCTAGGAGTAAAGTGGAAGTGTTTTTCTGACAGACCTTGCCCAAGCCCCAAACAACCAACCTCCCCCCCCTGTACCGGCTGCTATATTCCTCCTAAGAAATGCATTGTTTGGAGCGGCCGGCCCAATCCATCACTCGGTGTCTGGCGGGAGAAAAAGCACTTTCCCAGGGTGGGTGTTTTTTAGTTCTGCCAGCGCTGCTGTTTCAGCAGGCACCCCGGAGACCTCGCTGATGGACACTCCGGTCATCTCTGGCAGGGAGCTTTGGGAATCTGTGCAACACCCCCCCCTCCAAATACATACACAACCCTTTCCATCTGCACCTCAGCCTGTTCCACTCACCTCGCACCTTTCTTTGTCCCAGTAGTGTTGCTCACTTCCTTTTTGACAATGATGACTTTTGTACCTGCCTCAGTTCTCCCTTGCAAAGTGATTCGGCCTTCAGAGAGCAGCCGCGGTCTGTTTCAGGGCCTCTCAGGGTGTCGGGGGTCTGACTATAATGTTGATAAAAGGGGGGAAGCTAATTTCACTAGTTTTGGTTGGTATCCAAATTAAACCTACCTGACAGTTCCAGAGACCTCAGTGGGAAAGCGCCTTGTTTTTCACCACAAGGCACAGAAAAGGAAAGAGGCACCCGTGTGTGTGTGCTTAGAACAATTATGCAGAAACGACTCCATTGGAACTGAATTCTGCTCCAGTTTTAACTGCGACAAACTGAGATTTGATTTCCAAAACGCTCGCTCATCTGCTCTACACAAAGAAGCCGGCGGGGAGAGGGTGCTGGAGAGGATTGGGCTGCGAGGCAAATCTAGGTGATGCGTATGTTCTTGGAGTGCCCCTGGGTCTTTCATGGGTAGGTAGGATCTGACAAAAGAGATCTGTAGAGCAGGAAAAATCCTCCACTCTGCTTGAGCATGGGAAATTAAGCCCAGATAAAGATTCTCTCTTAAACATACTCTCCTCTCATTTTTTTTTTCATCCCTCCCCCTCCTTTCCCTTTACAGTGGCAGAAGAAATTACCCATTGTACCATTAGATAAACCCAAACAGCCCGCTATGTAAGACCTCCAATTCCTTGTGCAGTCCCAGCTCGGCGTCCCTCGGGTGTTTGTTCAAAAGGAAAAAGTCTGCGCTGCCTCCGGGGGATGTTTAACTCATTGCGGTGGCAAGTATTTAGAGAAAACTCTACAAGTTTGAGGCTGTCAAAGCTGGAATCCATCTGTCAGGCGGAATTATGTCTCCGAGGCATCTCGTCGTGACGTAATGACCAATTGCATCATTTTTTGACAAAAACCCTCCCGCCGATGAGAACTGGGGCAGACGCAGATTGCTTTTTTTTGCACAAGTGTTTCATTTGAATCTGAACGGGCGCGGCTAAGTGCATTAAATGATGCTGATTAACTAAGATTACGGCTGCAGCAGGGATGTGATTTCTGTTTTGATACGGAGCATAAATCGAGGCAGAGCAAACAGTTTTTTGAGTGGCTGATGAATAATTGAAAGTCAGCAGAGGGTACATCAATAAAGGGGTAATGAGGCGTATTTGTGCTTAAAAAAATAAAAAATGTTAATTTTCAAACTATGTCACTGCTCTTGAAGTGTACTGCATGCAGTAATTATATTTTTGCTTTCGCTCCTATCTACTTAAATTGATATTAGCATCACTATTAAAACTATTTCCTCATTCTTCATGCCATAAACACATTGTGTTATTTGAACCCAAGTAAAAGACAACAAATACCTTTAAATGCCAACAATTTAGGTCATATTTTTTTGTTATTTCCCAGCATAAAGGAACATTTCTTTCCTTTTCTTACCTATGGAGCTATAGTTTCTGTTTCTGTTTTTTCTACAAAAAACTCTTTTGCACCACAGTTTTTAATAAAGGTTAATTACTGTTGTGTTTAATGTCTTAGTCTTTAGCATTGGTGGTTCTAGACAGGGGCTAACTGGGACCAGCTGCCCTTGTAGAACAGAACCAGAACCCTGAAAACATATACAACAAAAAAAAGGAGATCTGAGTTAACCACCTTTTCTTGATTTATCTCTTTTGCCAATGATTTGCATTTAAAAATAAGAAAAAATACAACACAATTATCTTACATCAAGCTCATTTAATGTAACTATCTTATTATAAGGTCAAAACTGTCATTATCTGCCTTGATTGCTGACTTTAATTGTTCACTTCATTCACCTGCCTAATTCTGACCGGTTCCTATTATTCTTCATCTCATCCACCTGTGTCTGCTGCTTTATATTCGGCTCAGCCCAGCTATCGGGGCCAGATCATTGTTTGATGCTTGATGTTTCTCTGTTCCATTATATATTCCAATGGCCAGTGGTTAGACAGGGTTTTATTGTTTATCTTGTGTCCTTATCCTGCCCTGGCTCCTAGGTGGGAGTACAATTTTATCTCCCGTACTCACTGAATGCTGAACATTCCTTCATGCTCTGTGGATTCCTGGAACCCTGGATCTGTCTGTTTTTCTGTGGATCGGATCCCCTGACCAGGCGGCAGACTGTTTCCCTGACCTGGATCGTATTCCTGCCTGCTCACTGAGGTTGCTGGATCAGAGACA
>NW_015150506.1:724932-727190 GCF_000732505.1 Cyprinodon variegatus
GTGCATCTGACGCATGCGCACTGATGTGGTTTTTTGAGGAAAAACGTCCAAAACGTACGAAATAGTGTGGATAACTTTTCGTATGATTTCATACGAACTGATAATGAGAATATGTTGGCTCGTTTGGCAGTTCATTGGCCGGTTCCTGCTTTCCTCGGACTGAACTGTTAAATCAGGTAAGTGACTCACATGGTAAATAATCTTGTGTCACATTATCGTGGTCACTTACCTGTGTTTCTCCCTCCAGAGTGTCAGTGCTCCTTCATTCTTCCCAGCATAAACTACAAATCATGTTATTTACCTGCTCAAACTAAGAGCAAATACACTTATTTTAAGAATGTTTTACATATTTTTAGATCAGTTTTTGCTATGTAATACTAAATATTGTGCAGAAGAGTTTGTAACTGATTTGTCCTTTGGACCGGTTTAATATTTCACATTTACAACTTTAAGATCCAGCCATAATAAGAAAGGGTCACAGTTTTCATCTGTTGGATCAGGAGTCTGAACCTTGTCTTTGCTCTCTAAACATAAATTCTCAACCAAACTCCTTCTTACTGCTAGATTAACCTGAAGCAAAGGTATTTCATTTAAATAATTTCACATCTTTACCCCATCAAGTCTGTTCTTCAAAGATATATAGGCTATAGATATAAATATCTGAGTTTGACTCTGCAGCTGCATATTTTCTTACCTCACACCAAACCAGCGTTTCTTTCTTTACATCATGCTGTTCAATCAGGTTGTTTGAATCCCTGTTCTAATTTTATTACTGTTCAGTTATCCTCATATCACAGAGCCATTGCATCATAGATCCAGAAAGGTTTCATCCAAAGGTGTGTTTTTCCTGCTCCTTCTATTAGCTGGCATCATTTTCTTTACGTGCGATAGAGTCAGTTTATGTTGGTCGCGTTTTAAAGGTGAAAAATTGTGCAAACATTTTACCATTCGGGGTGATTTATTTATACAGAGCAGTGTTGCAGTGGCTTAACCTTTTTGTGTCACGTCGCCTACTTTAACATGCACTGCTGTCCACGACAGCAACTATTTAATGTGACGGCTTGCCCTGCTTCTTTGAACAGAGAAGCTGTATTCTTGGCCTTATGTTAGAAACGGTCACTCTAAGATCACCCTCAACTCTGAGGAGTCCTGATCTATATTTGTTTTTCATCTACATCAGCGCAAAAAAGAACTTTTGGCATAGATATCTGGATGCAAATAGAAACAGGCAATGAGTTGCAGCTTTTAGATTGTGCTGTGTACTCTCTTGCTACTGACAACTGGAAGTGTTCCAGCACACGTGCAGAGAAAGCAGTCTGTAATGTGCGATCAGAAGAGAGATGGAGCAAAGCGTCCTGCAGCTCTGATGAATGATGACATGGTAGGGGTGGTGAAAGGCTGGTGTAGCTAATCATACTTTTCTGGCGTGTCATAGTTTAGGAAATACTTTTTAAGGGGGCTCCTGAGGTGGGAGGCAGGAATTAGTCTCATAGTTTTCTTAAATGAGGAAGTTATGTCCCCTAAAAAAGCCGTTGCGCCTCAGGGTCTTCCTCACGGTTCTTTTCCTGGGAGCAAGTTATTTACTACTCTTAACTCAAACTCGGTAAAACCATATAAAAAAGGACTATAAAAACAGGAGTAAAAAAGTAACAGAGTTTATTCCAGATCAGGTTGTTACAGGACAGAGAAAATGCTTGGAGCTTGCACAGCTGTGGGCTCAAAAATCACGTCCGCGAGCGTCCGGCAAAGATTGAGCCCCAAACAAGGTCATCTTCTGCTTCTTATAGCTCATGAGTCTATGTGTTGCATCAGGTGGATGCTTAGCTGTCCGTATCAGAAACTGACACGCCATCCATGCCCAAGGATTACAGATAGCTCTCCTCTATCAGACCTACTCCAAGATGTGCCCATAACCTGTGTATTTTTAAAGCCACGAAGGCTGTCCTGATTAGATGACCTCCGTACACACAGTGACATCCACAATGTGAAGGAAGGCCTTCTACTCTTTCTAATCTGGCTAACAAAGTAACAGTGCAAATGATGTATAAAACACAAACCTAACAGTTTGAATGATAATGCTCCATGAAGTCCTCAAGCTCCAGGAACATTTCAAAACTTTCCCCATCCACTCAAAGCCAAAGCAACTCCAGTTTTTTTCTTAAATGCTTTGACCTTATCAGAGAAAATAACACATTTGTATTTGGGCAAAGTAGGGACAAGTTAAAGCTGTTTAGTTTGACAAAAAATACTGGCTAAAT
>NW_015150506.1:728692-732500 GCF_000732505.1 Cyprinodon variegatus
AGAAATACTTTAATAATCCCAGGGCAAAATTACTTTGGTTACATTACTCCATCTGTAATAGTGACTATAGGACCAGTTTGATATAACACAATTTCAAACAATATATATAATTAGGGGGTCCCCGCTTCATCTCGCCATCAGATTGGGGGTCCTTAGCCTGAAAAACATTGAAGACACCTGACTTAGATAATATAAGCTTGAAATAAGACAAAGCAATTGCTTTTTTCTTATTTTAAATGTAAATTGCCTTGTTCCATTGGCAAAGTGCGTCACTTACCTCCTCAATTCAAGAAAAAATGCACTAAATTTGAGCAAAAATGACCTATTTAGATTTCCATTTTTTGCAGTGTATTCCACGCCTCAACGCAAGAGGGACAATCAGTTACTAGCTGTGGGTCTAGATACGCCTGAGGCGGTGAAATAACGCAAGGGGCAATTTCTGCGACATCTGAGGGAAATGAGGGCGTAAAAGTGTGGGAATCCAGGTGGAAAAAAGGTCCAAGCGTTCTCACGCACTTATCTCTTCTAGCTGGTCCAACTTCCAGAGTCATTTTCCACAATCGCGGTTATACAAACAAAACAAGGCGGTGAGGCACAAAACAGGAAATACGCATAGAGTAGAGAGGATGTAGGTTTGACCAATCAGAGGCCTCCTGCGGCACGGCCTGCAGTCACCTGCAATTTCGGAGAGGTGCACCAGAGTGTCTGCGGAAGGGGCGGGGCATATCTGCATTAACTGCGACACACAAGCAGACCTGGTTTCTAAGCATAAATCAGCCTTGATGCTCTATAAAGTCTTCAGGCTCCCTCATCCACTCAAAGTCAAAGCAACTCCAAATTCTTCTAAAATGCTTTGATCAAATCAGAGAAAATAACACATTTGTGTTTGGGCCTTGTAGTTAAAGTTTGTCAAAAATACTGGCTAAACATTCTAGGCTTCCAACCCGCTTTAGGTCTGTCAGATAATCAGCCAGGGTAGAAGTACAGCCTCATTAATATAAGCGGACCTCCTCACGCTGTTCAAAGAGCAAGATCCTTAGCAGGATCATAGCAGAATCTCTCAAACACAGATCAGAATCTCATACAAACGCCACGTTACAATTGTATTTGAACAAAAACCAAGCAGTAAACTAGTCTTGATTTGAAATGATGTAATTTAATATAAATATACATTTAGTTCCATCATTTCAGACTGTCTGCAAACATTTTCTGCAGATTAATAATAACAACAATTCCACTTTATTGATCTCACAGTGGAGAAATTCCCTCTCTGCATTTAACCCATCCCCTTGGGGAGTAGTGGATCTTTGCTGGTGGCTGGGCCGATCTGTGTTGCTGCACACATTTATCAATCAAGATGACCAGCGTGTAAATAAGCAGGGAAAAGCAACCAAGGAAACAAAGAATAACTAACAGGAAGCTAATTTGGTTACCAAGGAAACACAGAGTAACTAATCAGGAATAAATGTGAAGTTATCAAAGAAGGAGGAAACTAAAAGGCAATTAAAGGGTTTTTAACCTGTTCTTATAAGGGGACTATTGGTTCATTGCTGTACCAAATGATTGACTAGTTACTTACTGAGGAACTAATAATTAACTAATAAGCACCTGACCATTATCTGATGTTTTTATGTGCCCTAAAGTAAAGTGAAAACTGCTTGTCTGACATCAAGCCCTGTTTCCATCCAAAATTGTGAGATATTTTTAAAAAAGTTTCCATCCATTGTAGCGAATTAACTAGGAGTGCAGACCACAGATCAGTAATGGACTGAAGTATTAATCAATGAGCTAAAACCATTCAAAAGGCAAAATTTTAATTTCTGCATCATGTATGGCAGTATCACATGACATGATAATAGTAATAGTGTCAGGACTCCTGTTTTGTGTCTGTGTTTTCTGTATTTGTCTCCCTTCATCCACCAGGAGGCGCCAGGTTCTGGTCTAGAGCAGGGAATATTAGCCCGAACCCGACGGGACCCGAGAGGTCCTGCCGGGTTCGGGCGGGTTCGGGCTGTACTTTTTATTATTTCATTCGGGCCGGGCCGGGCTCGGGCTTTAAACCGTTATATGCGCGTCATGTTAAGATAAAATACCGCTGTTTTTTTGTTGATGCTTGTTATTTTTTCTTTTAACTTCCTTGGTCAGAGAATATATTTAAGCCTAGAATTAAGTTCTTGTTCAGACATCTAGGCTAACTATTCTGAATAAAAATAGTAAAAATATACAGCAAAAATGATTCATTCTTGACTGATTGTGATATGCGCACAATTGAAAAATGTCGGGCTGCAAACGGGTCGGGCTCTACGAAGCTGTCAATCATAACGGGCCGGGCCGGGCACGGGCCTGGTTCTTTCGGACTCGGGTCGGTTTCGGGCTGACTTTCAAGGCCCGTTTCATGCTCTATTCTGGTCCACCTTCCCACACACCTGCAGATGGTTTCCTCGTTAAACGGAGCGTTCTTAAGCTGCTGACTGCCACTACCTCAACGCCAGAGTGTTTGCCAGTTTAGGGTACTCTAGCCAAGCTGAGTTTGCTGAGTCAAGCTGAGTTTTTGTCAACCTGAGTTTTAACTTTGTTTTTGTCTTTGCCTCTTGGCAGAATGTTGTCCTGCTAACTGGATCTCTCGGACCTTCACACCCTGGAAGGATCAACTGAGCTTCAAACTGAGCTGGGGTTCAAACGGAAGGTTTGGATCCACTTTCCCCAAGAGATTGTTTGAGCTTCACACTGAGAAAGAGATTAATCTCCACTACGACCCATTCAAGTACCACAGGAAATCTGAGTGGCAGTCAGTATCTCCGTTCTCCAACTATCAACCGCATTCTGGGTAAAACCTGTTCCGCCCTCCACCGAATCAGACAAACACTGGAACCACGGGACACAGACAGGAGTCAAGAATACAACAACTTCACTGGAAACGTGAGTCGGCAACCAAAACCTCTTCTCCAAGTTTCACGAGTCAGATTCCCCACTGAGCCTGAACTAACCGCTTTGTATTCCCCTCACTTTACAGTTCCGGTTGAGCAGTGTTCAGAGCAACACTTCTCCTCCAGTTTACTTCTTCAATAAAACCTGTTTAACCTTTTCCCTGGAATCTCTGTTCGGTTTTTCTGCATTTTTGGGTCAGAACTTTGTTACATCATGACAAATAGTACTATACTTCACAACATAAAAGGTTGATGGAACACGTCTGTAGACTCAAATCGTTCACCATCTAAATTAAGGGAAAACTGAGTACATTCTCTTAAATCCAAAACAATCTTGTCGGGCCCCAAACTCTGGTCCCTCTTTCCCACTGACAGTACGCTGAAGTTTTTATAAACTTCAGAGCAGGCTTTTTTTTTAAAACTAAGGCTCCTATCAAAGGTCAAATCGTAACTGGAAAAGGCAATGCATGCATTCATTAGTTCAAGGCTGGACTACTGTGAAGCTCTGAATGAAGGAATTAGCCGGTCCATTCTTCCTAAGCTTCAACTCGTCCATAATGCTGCTGCTCGTTTTTTCTCAAATGCTGTTAAACACGCCTATACTACCCTTCATTCTCTCCTCAGGCTTTCCTTTTGCTTTAAGGTAGATTTTTAAAACCTGCTGTTTGCTTTAAAGTCGTAGGGAAACTGCTGTACTGTACCAAAGGTTGAAGTTCCGAATTCTCCAGAGTGGTGCCCGACTTTACACGAGTGAATAAAGTGAATGTGATTGGTCGATTATCAAGAGGCGGGGTTGTTGTGGCGGAAGGTTTGCAAGCTAGTTTGATTGTGGCCCGGTTTGTAAGAAGCATCTTGCTAACCAGTTAGCAACTTAGTGCTAG
>NW_015150506.1:734241-738665 GCF_000732505.1 Cyprinodon variegatus
GAAACCTTTCTTCACAATCGTGTGTCCCGTTTATCTCTGTTTTGCAAGTCGTCGTTCAAAGTTGCCACGGACCCTGAACTAACCTCTGTGAACTTCCCTTCTCACTTCCAGGTCCGGTTCACCTGCTCTCTGAGTTCCCCCCGAACCCAACCCTTTGATCTCCTCAATAAACCTGTTAAACTTTTCTCAGGTTTCTCTGAGTGGTTTTCAGTATGTGGGTCAGATCTCTTAAATCCGTCATGACAACTGCTAAATCTATAGTAGCCATTCAAATGGCCCTTCCCTGTCAAACACCATCACAATGCTAGCCCACTTACCTGCAGCTCCCAGCAAAATCCCCTCCTTCTTCCAGCCACTGGCCGTCTCCTGGGCATGCATATTTTTTTACTCTCACTCCACCCTTTTACTGAATTACAAGGTCTGACCAGGAGATGATGCTTCTCTTTAGATCTTAATGTCCACAAATTGTGACAGAAATAATATTTTAGTGCAAAATTGATGTTTAAAGAGAAATTGTATGACGAGCCAATGACCAGCCAAGGGCCCATAAAAGAAAGTGGAGAAATTTTGAACATCTGTTCAGACAGGCTTTTCACTCCTAGCTGTGCAACTCTGGAAAATGTTTTCTATTGGCTTATATAATGGTTATCTTTTTTTTTTTTAGCTCCTGCAACAGGTATTGAACTGTACAGAACCCCTAAAGGGACATGGAGGAAAAAATAAACTTTTGCGAGATACCACAATACTTTTGCGAGATCTCGATAAAAATAAGCTTTTCCGAGATCCTGCAATACTTTTGCGAGATCTCGATAAAAATAAGCTTTTCCGAGATCCCGCAATACTTTTGTGAGACCTCGCAAAAAAAAAGCTTTTGCGAGATCCCGCAATACTTTTGTGAGATCTCGCAAAACGTTTTGCCATGTCAGCTAACCGGAAGTAAAACAGACACACAACAGTGGAGGTGCAAAGTGTACTGCTATGGGAGGATAATACGCCCATGTGTCAGCTACAACCATGGAGGGAAAAAAATAAACTTTTGCGAGATATCGCAAAAAATAAACTTTTGCGAGATCCCGCAATACTTTTGCGAGATCTCGCAAAACTATTGCGGGATCTCGCAAAAGTTTTGCAGGATCTCGCAAAAGTTCTTTTTTTTCCCACCATGTCCCTTTAGGGGCTCCGTAGCACTGTACTATTTTTCATTGTTTTATCTGTTCTCATTTTTTGTTTTTACATTTTAAATGTTATTTATTCTCGCTACATCTTTTTGTTCTTATATTAACTTGTAATGCACTCTGTGCATGATATAGATTGCTGAAATGTAAAGTTTGATTGATTGAGCATATATCTCTGTCACTGTATATGATCTACCTCCTAGGTTCTGGTCTTTAAACCTGTATAAAAGTATAATTAATGTGTGATTAAGAGTTTTTCTCATTTTCATTATTGTTTTGTACTTTAACTTATTTTCTTTTTATTAATGTTTAATGTCCCTCTTGGAAAGTAATAAATAAATCACCCCCCTCCTTATTACTAGCTGGTAAAAATAGGTTTGCAAAATGGAAAGATCTGTTTTGTGTGGAAAAACCTAATTTTTTTGGTGCATCATCTTGTTTTCTCCTCTCCTGTTTTGCACACTGTACTCAGAGACTGATTACCTGAGCAGGTAGGTGAATGGGAGGTGGTATCTCATCACTAATATAAAATTTCAAACTAAAATATTTAAAAGTGTAATAACTATATATCTGGGTAACCCCCCCTAGCTAAAGTTAAAGGCTGGGATAACATTTCAATACACAGCAACTATTAAGTACACACAGGGCTTAAGCTCATGTGTCAAGATTCTTTCCAAAATTAAGTCTTTGGTGCCCTCTACCTTCTGATCAAAGTATTAAAGGGAAGAAGAGATAATTTACTAATGGTAATGTACTGATCTATTTCTTGACAGTTTTGTTCCTTTTGTTGACTCCTTAAAACACACAGTCACACTTCTATAAAGGAACGAGACCAAATAGGAGAGGTATATTTCTGGATATCCTCCTGGTGATTTTGAAAGTGATACAGAATAAATCACAGTGAAAGTGGTGAAAAAAAGCAGCACAACAGTTTGGTTTTCTTTATTTACAACAGTGTCTGCAGGGTCACTGTCTTTGGAGTAAAACTGTTCCTTTGTTCTGCCTTTTTCTAACACCGTTGTGGCATGTTGTGTCCACCTGGAGTACTGTTGACCTTCTGCGAGGCAGCCAGCTAGTTAAAGAAGTCCATTTTCAAGGCTCCTCTTGCTCATATCAAAACTCCATTATAGATTTTACCTCCAGGGGAACCCAGGGCTCACAAGGTCCTTGGCAATTTTACCTGAGGAAGAAGCTAAAAGGATTTGAGTCTCCTAGGATGGGTGAGGAGAAGTGGGGTGAGAGTGGGGGGGTGTGAGGACGAGAGCGAGGGTGGGATGCACACCCTAGGACCTGAGCCACTACACTATAAAAAACAGTTTCAATAAGAAGGAATAAAATTATGAAACAAATTCTCATCAAATCCCGATTTAAAAAAATGTATTTATGCTCTGTTAATAAATCCCACCTCAACATTTAGATTAGAATTTAAATCAAGTTGTTGGTTGAGTTATTCACCTCTGTCTCATGCAAAGTCTAGGAGAGAACAGGAAGGTTTATATACCTTAAAAAATAAAATTAAAAATCAAAGTTTCTATGTGGAAGCAAGTAATAAAGATTATCCAGCTTTATCTGGTTTTTGAACAGCATAAAAGTGATGCCTGCCGCTTGCTGTCATCCAACACATTGTTTACTGTAACCGATGAATTTTCAGACACATCTAGCATCAATTTAGCAGTTTTTCTAAGAATTATATTTTTTAAATCTTATTGAAGACATTAAAAAAGGCGCAATTTTCTTTTCTTTCCAACTACTAGCGGGCTTCGTGGGGGTCAACCTTTCTTCCAGGAAATCCAGAGTCCTGCCAGTCCTCTCATGCACTGCAAAAAATGTAAATCTTAATAAGTCATTTTCCTTAAAATAAGTGCATTTTATCTTGAATTGAGGAGGTTAGTGAGACACTTTGCCAACGGAACAAGACAATTTACATTTAAAATAAGAAAAAACAATTGCATTGTCTTATTTCAAGTGCATATTATCTAACTATCTTATTTTAAGAGTAAAAATTCTAATTTCATTGGCAGATCATCCTGTTTAACTACTGAAATTAAGGATAAATACACTTAATTTAAGACATTTTTACTTATTTCTAGATCGTTTTTGCAGTGCACAGCAATCCCTCCCAGCCGCAGATGGAAATCCCTCCTCCACACTCTGACGCCATTTATGTTCAAAGCTGCTGGTTATTGATTTTTCCCTTTTATTAAATGTCTTCATTTCCGATATAATACCAATATTGCAGCTTCGAGAATTAGCTAATATAGATATTGATCCGATTATGATTTTAGCACGAATCATTCAAGCTTTATACTGTAGAATATTACTAAAGACTTGATCATGTAATGTTACTAAAACAGGGAACAACAGTCAACAACTGTTCAAATTAACCAATGAATTTTAGAAACTTTCAACAATAGCAGAGTTTTTCTAGCAACATGTAAATATGAGAGATTTTAGATGCCGACTGATAAAATCTGATATTAGTTTTCTTGGCTGATATCGGACTGATATCCGATTTTAATGTCAGGTTGCGATATCTCTAATAGATTTCACCTAAATCATGTAAATATAGAAATATTTCCCAAAAATCGGTGAAACAACTTTTCTCTGTTCATTTTTGTAATTTCAATTCTTAATGCTGTAATTTCAAATCTTAATTCTTTTCCCGCACTTTTAGAAACACAAGCACTCCCTTCCTCTCATTCACCTAATTGAAGCGCTAGCTTCTCTGATCTGCATAGATTTGCTGACGTCCAACGCAAAACAGAAACAGGTCTCAAGACAAATGGAGGAAAGTTTCATTTCAGTCTAACGTACCGAAACCGAAACCAAAGGAAAACATGCAAATCCTTGTACTTTACATATATTTTTATTTTATAATAATTACTAAAATTATTTATTGATACCTTTCAGCAACCTGAGCATCTTTTAAAGCAGCAATTAGCCCCTTTTCCATCTGCCTTCCTAATCTGGGAAGTCTTACAGCTAGCAAGCTAGGCTTCTCAACCTTGGCACAATGGTTACTTATGAACAGCACAGATTCGCTGCCGTTGTCCAGGATGGGGTTTACATGCCACCTCATTTGAATCAATTTAAAAGGATTAGTCATTTTACATTTATTTAAAAGAAAAAGAGGATGGAGCTAATTTTGAGCTGCACATGTCGCAATGGGTTAGCTTCGTGAGACCATCCTGATCTCGCGAGCTTTCAAGGTTTCACTCGCTAATCATTCTGGAGACTCTCCGTTAAAGA
>NW_015150506.1:739342-741418 GCF_000732505.1 Cyprinodon variegatus
TCTTAATTGCAATATAATTATTATATATTATTAATTTTATATATATATAATTATTATGTAAATAATAAAATACATTTACAAAATATTATCTTTGTTTGCAACATTAGTTCTTTATATTTATAAAACTTATTTATTTCTACTTTCTCCTTCAAAGATTGAGTTTTAAAGATTGTAGTCTTTTCAGTTGTTTTTTTTTGTTTTTTTACAAATTATAAATTTCTATTGATAAGACATGTTTCTTTTTTTGGCAACAATAATGAAACTAAATTTCCTCTATATTTTCAGACCTAAATAGTAAAGCAGTCATATTTTTCATTTCTTTTTTACTGAAGAAAGAAGCTAAAGATAAAATACACATTAAAGGTGTTTCTTTCTACTGGTAAGGAGAAACCAGTAGGTTTCATACTTCCATCCCTATATAGCATCAATGCTGCCTGTTGGATCTGAAGTTAGAGAAACCTAGAATAATAAATTAATTAGTGTTTAAAAGTATCTTAAAAACTAGTAAATGAATAGTAAATGCTTTTAAAAATGGACGAAATGAAACCCATTCAAGTGTCTTATTTTCTCAAACTTATTACAGTCTTTACTCAGAAATATTGAATTAAATTCTACCTTAATGATCTGTTACAGCAGTTTTATTCCTGCAGTTGTAACAGTTAGTTTTACCAGTGTAATCTCTTTCCTCTGCCAAGCAGGGAGCAAAAACTGACTTCTGGAGACGGTTGAGCGGCGGTGAACCCTGAACGAGAGGCCTCTGCAGAAGCATGGAGGTGACAGCAAAAGCCTTGAAACACAGGAGGTGGAAGAAGAGGAGCTGCGAGCTTGTTGTCAAAGAGTTCGCCAGAGGAGCCAGTTTGGGCTTCCAGAGACACAGCTTCCAATACATTTAACATAAATGAAAGAAGAACAGCTCTGTCTCTCTCTCCTCACACCATCCTTAACTATGTGTACTAACAAGACAGATGGAGGCCAAAGATGCAGACAGATCACATCAGGACATCTGTCACTTCATGGCAACAGCCTTCTTAATAAGTGACAAGGCTTCCTCACCCTGTGGGCATGGGCAGGGGAAGGAGGGGTGGTTGCTGCAGTAACCCCTCCTCCAGCCTTGCTTTTTTTCCCTTTTTTCCTCTCTTAAAAAAACAAAAAACAACTTGTCCCAATTACAGCCAATCAGATGCGATGCAATGTGCACCCTTGATTATCATCCTGGGCAGGAGACATCAAAGCTGCTTTCTAAGGGTGCTGACACGAGGCTGCACAGTAATTAGCGGACTTCGCTGGAGAGAGTTTCATCACCAAATGTTTTCAAAATACCCAACAAGTTAATTTGCACGAAGGGGGGAGGACATGCGTCGAGAGAGCATAATGCCCCGCAGAAATAATTAAAGCGTAATTGTAGCTCATCAGCTGTGCAAGTGCTCACAAAGTGCTGTCGCTGTTCTGCCACTTTCCTCGGGTCATTGGCAGAGTGGAAGGCCACATGCAGATCCAGAATTCACAGAGCCGCCACGCAGGGGCTAAATGAAAGCTCACGTCTTATTACCAGAGACACCAGGAGGGAATGGCATTGGGACTGATGCGCGTTTCTCTCACAGCTCCAATTACAGCTCTTGTTATGCTCAGTGGGCACCGGCTGCTGTTAAAAATATGTTGTCAGCCAAGGACGAAGCAGCCTTTAAATGAGAAAGCTCATGCGTTTGTTGGGTTGTTAAAGCAATAACCTGTTTCATCAGCTGACGTGTCAAAGCTTTAAGCAGAAACAGACTGAGTGAATCTTTTAAGAAGTGACAGCATCTTAGCGGAGTCCCCCAGGGTAGGTTTTGGCCTTTTGACGACCACGTCCTGCAGTTCTTGGCTGGCAGGGCGGGCCTAACCCGAGGCGTGGAGCGAGTTAACCATTTATGACGAGAACTAAGGACGCAGCTTGATCCCAAACGAAGTAATGAAGGCTTTTTCTGCATCCACCTGATGGCAGACTTCTAACGATCACGGTGTCATTCCAGTTTAAGGTCATTGTTCGTCTCGGTGTACCTCTGCCCAGATTTGTCGAAAACTAAGAAAAAACAACAT
>NW_015150506.1:742309-744713 GCF_000732505.1 Cyprinodon variegatus
CAATCCCTCACACTAAGCATGCTTGTAGCGACAGTGGAGAGGAAAAACTCCCTTTTAACAGAGATTGAACTAACAGATTCTGCAATTAATTAAAAATTCTGTGTTAATTCAGACTGAATTAACGACTAGAGTCTGAGGTGGGGACTCCTGTCACATGACTCGAGTCCCCAACTCTGCAAAATAATATGATGCTGGAATAATTTGTGTATTTTCGCAAAGTTGAGATAGATCTACAAAATTTAGAGAGCCTGATGAACGACCCAGTGTTGAAATATGTTGTACATTCTGTTGCCAAGCAGTTACTGAAAAAGATGGAAATGTAACAACAACAAAAAATGTATTAGACTTCAGTACAAACAAAAAGAACAAAAAAATGGATTTCTTACTTTTTCATTTCTGTACGACAGCAAGTGATTTTAAAGTACATAACGCTCTCATAGGCAAGAAGCTACTAAACAAACATATATAAATTACAATTATGCTGCAGCTGTAGCTAAAACTGTCAGCGCTTCAATGAAAATGAGGTTTATGTGTGAACTATACTGCTTAGAAGCAACTATAATGGCTACTGAAGTGGAGCTTATCTGAAACCCAGACCTTATAAGCTGCTAAGGATCATTGTGTAGTTTGATAGGATGTCTCACAGACATCACGATTGAGGATCCAATACTGCTCTTTGAAGAGGTGGATCTTTAGGAGTTTCCTGAAGATAGAAAGGGACTTTGCTGTTCTTTTAGCATTTGGTAATATAAGCTGTTAAAAGGGAGTTTTTCCTCTCCACTGTCGCTACAAGCATGCTTAGTGTGAGGGATTGCTGAAGAGTCAATGAGTCGATGCAAACAACTGGTTTTCGTTAGATAGAACATTTTGAATCAATCTGACTGGATGATCTGGTGAACTGGAAAGAGCCTTGAGAATAAGTGTGTTGTGAATTGACGCTATAGAAATAAAGTGAATTTAACCTGAATTGAATATTCCTCTCTCTATTACAGTCAAACAGGAACAGATCAGATAAATCGACTATGATGAGAAAAAGGAGAGAGAGCATAGCTTTAGAGGTTGAACAAACAAATAGAGCAAAATAGAGTTAGAATGAAGCAGAATCAGGTGTTATGATGAGCTCTATATACATACAAAATATGATAAGGGTTATCGCAACTGGCCCAGCTTTACAGGTACTTGCCCCTGCACCATCTGTGGGCCAGTGGCATCGTTCTCTCTCTCTCCCTCCCTCAAGGCACCACTAGGTCTCTGTGACTGGAATAGGAGTTGGGTAACTTCAGCAGGTTGTCAAATGGGCACCCTTATCCACTGGTGCAGAGGTGGGCAATTCCAGTTCCTGAGGGCCGCTATCCTGCTACTTTTAGATGTGTCTTTGGTTCCGCACACCTGAATCAAATAATTAGATGATTGAGAGGACTCTGGAGGAGGTGACTGCATACTAAGGAGGTAACTGAGCCATTTAATTCAGGTGTGCTGGAGCAAGGATGGATCTAAAAGTTGCAGGATTCCGGCCCCCAGGAACTGGAATTGCCCACCCCTGCACTGGTGTTTCGTTGATTTAAGCCCATGACATCTCGGAGGGGCTCAACGGCAGATCCAGCATCCTGGACTCACCCCCACTGAATGCCACCCAACTCTGTTTTCAGTTCTTCGTTCACTCAGTGCTTTGGTTTTGCCAGCGCACCTCGCGCTGCATCCAAATCCAGCGAGATGCCTCCTCCGCCCGCTTGGTAGCGTGGGCTACAAGCCACTAGGAGATTCCAGCTCTTCCATGCATTTTGCTGGCTCGCTAGGATGAGGGCTTGGTATTTATTTATTATCTTCATCTAAGCCTTCAACTTGTATGTTAGATCCAGTTCCTACCAGGTTATTCCTTCTGATTTCCTCCTCCATTTTAGAAGTGATTATTGTTACAGGGATATGTACCTCAGGCTTTTAAGGTATTTGTAATTATTAAACCTTTACTCTCTTGACCCAGATTACTTGGTCAGTTATAGACCTATACCTAATCTTCCTTTCTTATTTAAAATACTCGAGAACGTAGTTACCATAATTAACCTTTTTTGTTTCAGTCTGGCTTTAGAGCTCATCATAGCACTGAAACAGCTCTGGTGTAAGTCACTAATGATATTTTCATGGCCTCAGATGATGGACTTGTAGCTGTGCTCGTCCTGAAAATATTCTTATAGAAAAACTTGAATATTTTTTAGGAATTAAAGGGACAGCTTTAGACTGGTTTAAATCGTATCTATCTGATCAATTTGATCTTCATGCTCAAGGGTAACCTGTGGAGTACCACAGGGATCAGTGCTAGGACCAATTCTCTTTACTATATATGCTCCCAATCCGTATAAATATTAGACAGCTTTGGATTAATTTCCGCTGTTATGCTGATGATACC
>NW_015150506.1:745342-750702 GCF_000732505.1 Cyprinodon variegatus
GTTCTCAGGCTCTTATATTTATATACATTTATATACTTATATTTCTCTAGTTGTGCTGCTATAGGGTTAGACTGCTGGAGGACATGTACAGATGTGTTCATGTCTGTCTGGTTCTGTTAGTGTGTGTGTGGGTGGGAGGAAAGGAAGCTGTTGTTTTTAACTTTGTTTCTGCTTCCCCTTGTTATTTTATTATTTATTTTATTCATATGATAACCTTTTAAGGGACTAAAGATGTGAATTAGCAATATACTGTGATCTACTTCCATGCATCAAATGGTTAAATTTTTGTTTAATTTGCACTCTTCCTTTTCAAATGATGTTTACACTCACTTATAGTAGTGATCCGTATGTCTGGAGCTTCCATCTTTAGTACACTATTTAAGGGAACACGTAAGCAACACAATATAACTTACATTAAATCAAACTTCTGTGAAATCAAACTTTCCACTTGCAGGAATCGCTCTTTGTATAAGGAGGAACAGGAGGAGCACTGCCAGATTCCTGCAAAATCACTTCTAGTAGGCCACAAATGTGCATGTGTCTGCACCAACTGTTAGAAACCCACTCCATGAGGATCGTATGAGGGCCCAACATCCAAAGATGGGGGATTATGCTCACAGCCCAACACCATACAGGATGCTTGGCATTTGCCAGAGAACACCAGGGTTGTCAAATTCACCAATGGCAACCGATTGAGTACTTCATGTCTCCATCCATCCACCAAAGTCATATTGCAACACAGACTGTATCATATTGCAACACAGACTGTATCATATTGCAACACAGACTGTAATTATCCACTAACTGGAGTAGGTGGATGATTTACTCCAGGTCTGGAAGGAGATCCCTCAGGAGACCATCCTCCACCTCATCAGGAGCAGCCCAGCTGTTGTAGGGAGGTCTTAACAGCATGTGGAGGCCACACACAATACTGAGCCTCCTTCCGACTTGTTTGAAGGACATTATATAAATATTGGATCCACCTGTAGTGGTTTTTTCAACTTTATTTTGTGTGTGACACCAAATCCATCCCTCTATTGATTTATAAATTTGATTTCCATTGATGATTTTATGATTCTGTTGTACAGAACAAAGTATTTCATGAGAATATTTCATTAATCCAGATCTGTGAAGTGTTACCTTTACTTTTTTTGAGCAGTGTATTTGGTCTACCCTTTAGAAGCAAACCTAATTGGCTGCAGACCTTTTTCAGTCAGCCTCTTTTTGCCACTAGAGGGCGTTGCCCCCGTTCTTTTACAAAAATGTAATGTTAAATTTTTTATCTGGGGATATCCTGGACAGTTTTTTCCAATATAATTCCAGGCATTTCTTTTTCCTCCTCACCGCCACATTTTATGAAACGGCAGCATCGGTATTTCTGGGAACAAACTCTGTCCTCTCTTATGTAATATTCTCTTTAGGGGGCTTGAGAGGTTTTAAAGTTATTAGAGTAGAATGAATGTTTAATTTTGTTGCAATATGACAAACAAATATTTATATAAGGAGAAAATTACTTAAACGTCAGTAAATTGTTCATAATAATTGTGGAAGTATAGTTTGTACATAAAAGCATCCACTTCCACTAAAGTGCTGTCTGCCCAAGAAAAAATAAAATGAGCTTCTGGAAGAGTAGAATGAAATTTGTTTACTCTGTCAAAGCGAGAGAGAGAGAAAATAAAAAAGGACATGGTGTAAAACAATCGATATGTGAAACAGAAGAAATTTGACAACACTTTACCGACAGTAATACTGAATGGTCTTGCAGTAACTTGGGTTTATCAGCTTTTTAGAAAGAGTTACTGCATATTTGCACCATATATATATATTAATGCTCTGAACTCCCACATCAATGGATTTTTACACCATGGATTTTTACTTTTTTATTTTCTTTCTCCTCTACTGTTAAGATTTGATCACTGCTGCACTTCATGAAATGGAAATTTACTGTCTGAAAAGCTGTACTAAAGAAAACATTTTGTTTTGCACACACTCTATGTTCACTAAAGTACAATAAAAGCTAAGTAGTCTAAATGCAGCAGTATAAATACCTTTCTGACCCTCTAGAGAAATAATGAACTGCTTATTAAAGAGCATTAATAAAACAAACAAACCAGAATAAAATAAAACTTTGCAAACACCTAGGTGAGGCATTATTGTCACTGATTAATAAGGGGTAAGCACCAGGATTCTGGTCATGTTTAATTTTTAGCAAGTAAAAGTTTCTCAGGTTTTAAAGTAAAAAGTGAAAAATACATTTAATGTTACAAAATAAAGGTTAAAATCCCAATTTAAAAGAATAATACTGAGTAAAGTACTGTAACAAAGTGAATGGATTTAGTTACAGTGTATCTCTGTCATTTATTATAACCTCCTATTGTTTGTTTATTGAATAATATTAGCAATGGAAACTAAAACTATTTTAGGTACCACTTTATGTCTCTCTATTAGGCGAAGTCACACCTGCAGTGGCAATTAGTTTCCACTAGATGGCAGCACAATCTTGGATATTTGCTTCAGTTTTTGTTTCAAAGGTTTTGAAGGTTGGTCCACTTTCTCTTTAAGATGAAACAAAAATAGGAACTGAAATGTGTAAAAGCAGCCTTTAAATGTAAAAAAAAAAATAAAGTTCTGTTTTTTTACCTACTGAAAGAAATGCTCAACTAATGGTACCTTTCTGTCTTAAAAAAAAACCCCTGTAGAAATAGAAAAATAGGCTTCAAAACTAAATAAAGATTAAACTTGGTCAACTGCTCAAGGGAACATTTAAAATACAAATTTTCGACATTTTTATGACTCAAAGTTTCCTTAATCTTCCATACACTGATAAGATACACAAGATAAGAAAGGACCGAATTCTGCCTGTAGAGTTAAATTATGCATAATTTGGTGATAGGAGAACATTACACTTTAAATGTACTTATTCATTTGAGAATCCTTATTTAGGAGCAACACAACAAACAGAGCCGTATTGATATCTTTGCAATAATGACAAGTATAGTGAGTAAGAATCTGTTTATTGGTGTAGCAAGTTTTAAAACCGAGCAAAGTGCAGCAGAAAAGTTCTAACATTATGTAGTCCGCCTAAACCAGACAGCGGAAAACAATTTAGTCAACCTAAAAAAACAACTTGACAAAAAAATAGCAAAGGTGCATTTAGTAAAATCTGTAATTATAACAGGAGACAGTGGCGGACAGAAAGACAGAGTTAATGATAAACCCTATCGACTGTGGAACATGAATTGAAAAAGTTACTTGCACTCCTTGTGATGTCACTAAATGGGTGTTTAAAAATAAAAAAAAACTTAGAGTAAAAACTAATATCCTTATTTGGGAGGTTATTCACAACCTCCACTTGCAGTGGATGATATTCTAACTCCTGAGGCTGGATGCTAATGCTAAGAATTAGAAAATGTTAGCAATCTTTGTTAATGTGAATAATATTTTATCATTGCCACCATGACATTGGCAGCTGGTAGCTACAGTATTTTTTTTGTAGTGGATTTTAACTGCCGTTACAATATGCATATTCCTGAACCTTTTTCACTCAAAGATAAATCTCTACTTTCAGTATTGTTTCTCTGCTTCAAAAACTGCAAAGGATTCTTCCTGTGGTTCCACCTTTTCATCAAAATTTTGCATTACAGCAGCATAAAGTCAGATTTCTGTCAAAAGTGCAGGTACATAAACAATCATACAAGCAATAAAATAAAAAACAATTTTACCACATGCATTTAGAGCTTTCTATGCATGCAGATTTAAAACCACGAGGCCACCAATCTGTCCCAAGCTTGACTTCATGTTTCTTCTCTTCACTCTTTTGCTTTTAATTCTTCATTAGATTCTCTCCTACTCAATTGTGAACCTGTTTCTGAGCGCTCGTGAAAACTTTGGTCACTTTGGGAGTGGAACCAATCCAGATAAAGTAATTCCTGGATTGGTTCCACTCTCAAAGTGACTAAAGTTTTCACCAGTAATCAGGAAACCCCACCTCTATAGATAGCGCTGTTTTCTTCCTAGTTGTGGCTAATAGCATTAGCAAAGCATCTTTAGGCTAATCACTCTTCTTTTTAACAGTTAATAAATAATTGGTTAAGTGAAGTTATTGTTACATAAGCCAGTTAAACCTAGTCATTAATGTGTTCTGACAGCATTTAAGTTAATGTTAGCTTCACTGTCTAAATTAGGGAAAGTGAAGTGAAGCTTGAATTAACTCTTGTTTAGAGCTAACGTAAACATTTACATTTCTAATCAGTTTGAAGCTGCTGCTATTTTTTTAAATTTGTATTCAGATTGTGTTTATAAAATATTAAAAGATGACTGTTTGATATAAAGTACAAATTCTACACTTAAAGAGAACAACAATTAGCTTGAAGACGCTCTGCTAACATAACTAGCTCTTTTTTTCCAGCTTTTTTTTTATTGTCACAAGTACAGAGCAACGAAACGAACTCTCTGCTTTTAACCCATCCCCTTGGGGAGCAGTGGGCTGCCATTCTGAAGCGCCTGAGGAGCAGTTTGAGGTTAAGGGTCTTGCTCAGGGACCCAGACTGGCAGTCTGTGGGAGTGGGGTTGCCAACTCCCTGAACAAAAAATGGACTCCTCATGTTGCCAGCTGACCCCATTGCCTTTACCCCTCCTGGAGTGGTGATTTTTGTGTGTAAAATGATTTTATGCGAAGGTGCACCGCCCCCAAAAGCAGAGTCAGCATTTAAATTCCTTTGTTCGTCCCCCATACTGCTCTGTTGTCTCCCGCTATCTTCTCTGTGAGCAACACTTGGCCCGACCAATAGGATGAAGGGATTCTGGATCGTTACATATATGTTGTCAGCTCATTGGTCAGAATGCAGGACAGGGCAAGTTTACCGTAAGTTTTGTATCTAACGTTCCCTTGTTCTTCATTTTCCATTAGCTTTTTACTGACTATTTCTTTACTGTGACAGTAATACGGGACAAAGTTGCTTTTCCACTAAATACAGGACAGGTATTTCTATTTCTAAATACGGAACGATTCCGTTTTTCAAGGGACGGTTGGCAACCCTAGTGGGAGTGCGGCTTTAACAAAGAACCGTTTGGATTCCAAGCGTAATGCCCTAACCACTACTAGCCACAACTAGGAAGGAAACAGTACTTTCTCAAAGGGTGGGATTTTCATAGAAAATATCCAATAAATGCAAGTTTACTTTCTCCCGCTGGTTCAAAGTGACAGAAGTTGATATGAGCGTACACAAACAGACTCACTTAAGATCAGGAAAACATTTACCGCCGTAATAAAAGCAAGCCACTAAGTGCAGAGAAAGGACACGTACTCATTCTATTTGATGTACCATCTATTCAATCTGCTCACATAAAATATTCCAAAT
>NW_015150506.1:751291-756377 GCF_000732505.1 Cyprinodon variegatus
ATTTGTAAAGAACACATCTAATAATTGTTACTGTGGGGCTCCAGCTTGTTTATATTGTTTATTATTTGAGTTTAGGTGAACTTAACAGATTTGCAGTTGTTCCTTGTTTGCCAATTCTAAAATGTTAGCTTAATCAGTACTTTATGATATATTGTTTTGTGATCTAGATTTGCTTTAGTCTGGTCTGACTTTAGTTTTTTCCCTTTTTTATGTCTTATTTTTATCTCCCAGAGAAGTCTTTAAGAATAAATCACACACAAATCGACTCTATTCAAGTGTCGCAGGTAATCTGTTGCTCCAGTTTTATTTTATTTGTAAAAGAGTAAGCGGTGGGTATAAACGCATGCAGCATATTTCAGTTTCAAATTAATATAACACTTTAAGAATCATGCGTAATTTTCTTTTCACTTTGAACTACTTTGTGCCTGTCTGCCTTTAAAGAATCTGATAATACAAAACACATTGAAATTTGTAGTTTTAAAGGGGAATCAAGCTTAAGGGGTATGAATAATGTGTGAGGTGCTGAAAGACAATCTTGTCAAAGATACTTTGCTGACAGAACAGAAAGGTTAACTGGCTGTCGGTTGTCTTTTGAACCATGCATAAAGTTTTAGTTTTCAATACGTTTTGGAACAGGCAGTTACATATAATGTAAAAAGTGTATGAAAATTACCCTCAACAGTTGGTTTATTGTATTCCCCAAAATTCAAAAAGCAACACTGTTTTTCAATAAAGTCTCCCTTGGATGACTGTTAACCTGGTTTAGTTACCTGTTTTAGTCTAAAAGTGGTGAAGCCAACAGTGGAGAGGTCAGTTAAATATTAGTCAGAAATTAAACTAAAAAAAAACCCAAAAGAGATATGCGAGTCAAAACTAATTCTTTATGGCATCTTGGGAAGACGGGTAATATTTACGAAGACTGAGGTATGTTGACCTGAAAGCCATTCTTAGCAAGTTAGAAAAGCTGGAAAACCTCGAGGTACCTTCAAAGCATGTGGTATTCACTGAAATTTGACATCCTTACTGAAGAAAAGGGAACATATATGGAAACTAGTTTAACTAACCAAAAAAATCTCGGTAAAAATCAAAATTATTAAGTGAGTTATGTTATGGTTATAGAGATTCCTAAATGTACTATCATGCAAACAGAAAATAAAAGTGCTTCAACTCCCAATATAGTTTTTCACACGATCTAAGTACAAAAATAAATCAAAAATATGTTCAAAGTTCAGACAGGCAATAATACTGCCACTTTTTTACTAAACGTTCTTCCTAACACCACATTTATAGGCTTTGGGTCGTGTGTAGAGTGCTCTCAAGTTTTAAGGGCTGGTTATCCTCCCGCAGCAGTGTGTCGCAGTTAGCTTGTCGCAGGTATGATGCAGTTATTTTTGATTTATGCCCAATTTTGAAGCGTGGTCTGCACTATAATATTCCACGCCACAATGCAAGAGGGACAATCACGAACTAGGTAGGATTGTGGGTGTCTGTGTGTCGGTTTGATGTTCTTGTTCACCGTCTACAACCACTCATCCAACGTCGGACGACACACAGTTCACCTGTTAATGTTCCCGAAAGACAGGCCGTGGCACTGCGTGTTTCTGCTTCGGGTGCAAACCAACAGACCTTCGCACAGAGCTACAAACTAGCGTCCTGCAAGGTGTTTGGGACAGTGTCCGAGGTGTGCCACGTGTTTTAGAAAGCACTACAGCCAGAGTTTCTGCCATTAGGTACCAAACAGAAACATAGTGCAGAGCGGATGTAGAATTGACCAATCAGAGCCTACAACGCTCTCTGCGGCACTCTCTGCGGTCACCTACAATTTAGGGGAGGTGCACCAGAGTCTGCGGAAAGGGGCGTTAATTGCGACACACACAGATGACTTGGTTTCTGAGCATAAACCAGGCCTTAAACTACAGTTTATTTTGTGTGCTGAAAACAATAACTACGTAATAATGGCATATAATACCATTAAACTACCGACCTTCCATTAAACATTTACACCCATTTGCAAAGGAGACACTAGCTTCCTGATTTATGCTCTCTTTGACCTCCATAGGAAGGGAATCAAAGAGGTGGTCCTCCACAAACAGACAGCTCCTGCGTAGGAGGCTGCAGTGACCAAGCTGAACTGGGAGACGGTCAAGACAGTTTCCCTTCAACTCCAGATGCGTGAGCTGCGAGAGATGGCCAATTTTCTCTGGGATGGAGGTGATGCAATTTTGTCCGAGACATAATGTCCTTAGCTTGACACACTTAAACAGCTGCTTTGGGACTACCTCAACCTTGTTGCCTGTGATGGCAAAATGTTGGAGGTTCTGGAGGAAGCCCACTTCTGGAGGGATTACAGCTACAGAGTTATGACTAAGATCGAGGTACCTCAGCTTGAGGAGAGTGAACAATGGTGAGGGAAGGGAGTCTAGCTTGTTGTGTGAGAGATAGAGGGACTCCAGGTTTTTCACATGACTGATTGACATTGGAATACTGATGATTTTGTTGTACCACAGTTTGAGACAAGTTAGTCTCTTAAGGTGCTGGAAGCTGATGACCTCTTCGATGGTGCGGATGTTGTTTGATTTTAGATCAAGTTCCTGAAGGTTGTTTAGACTGAAGATGGCATGAGGTATGCGCTCTAGCTCACAGTTATGCAACTCCAGCTCTGCAAGGTTAACCATTTTCTTCAAACTATTAAGCACTAAAAGCTTGGTGCCGTCATTGTGAATAACCAATCTAACCAGGTGAGGAGAGAGGTCGGTGATGTTTGTTGGGATCTTTGTCAGGTTGCTCTTGAGGTGCAAAATCTTCAAATGTCGAAGATCTCGCAGAGACTCAAGTCCGATCAGTTTGTTGTTCTCTGAGTTCAGATTGCCGATCAAATACAGCTCCCGCAAGTTTTTCAACAGGTAAACCCAGCTGGGAATCTCAGCAACGTCTGTGAACTTTACATGAAGGCACCGGAGGTGATCACAAAGGAAAATAAAAGCAGTCTGCTCGACTTTGGCTGGACAGTGGTAAAAGTGCAACTCCTGAAGGTTGATCATTTGGGAAATCTTAGCTGTTATCTTGGCCTCTGGAATCAACTCCAATTTAAGAATTTCCAAGTCTGTAAGCTCAAACACAGCATCCGGCACACCAGACAACATGAAAAGGTGAAGCTCCAATTTATCTTGAGGATTACGGGTCACATGCTGCCGTAACTTCTCAAAGGTCCACTCGTGGTTAAGGCTGATCTCTCGAAGTTTGTTCTCACTCACCTCTGACAGAAAAACCCCAAAGCGCTTTGAATACAACAGATCATACTGATCAACCATATGGAGAAGGAATGCAAAGTCATTCTTAACATCAGGTATGTCACTGAAACTGCTTTCCTCTCTGACCTTTTCAAAGGAATACTCCTTCAGTGGTCGGCGAAACAGCCAGAACAATGTGTATATGCAGATAACGCCATAAACACAGATGAGTGCAATATAACAGACGAGGAGTTTCTTCAACATGAATGCCATGTTGTGGGTGCAGTGAAACTTTGAATATCCGGTCAAATGCTTTATTTCCGGTTCACATACATGGTCAAAATCTATAGATGCCACGAATGTCATGGTGTAGCACAGGATCAAAATAAATTTCACGGTTTTAATGACTGTCTGAATGGCATACAGTCTGTATATCAAATCGCTGTCTTCTACGTGTGCACGGAACTTCCGGACCTTCTCAAACAGGGCTTTGGCTTGCTCCCCGTCCTTCTTGTCCAGTATGGTCATGGAAGGAATTTCACTCACAAGCCTTTCGACAGAAAAGGCGACTCCGGACTTGCTTCCCACTGGGGCTGACTGATTGGGACTTCCATCCTCGCTGCTTGTGGACAGATGTTTCAGAAGAGTTGAGGCTCCGGCCAGCCTCTGCTTATTCTCCTCTGAGTCCTCGCATGCAGTCTCAGACAAAGCTTTAGTAGTCCAAGGGGACTCGAAGCATTTTCCAAGTATGGAAACAAAATGTTCAACTTTTGAACTTGTCTTTGGGTATTTGAACCAAAAGTTGCTGCTGACCATCAACACGATAGTATGTATTAAAGCAAGGTAAGGGAAATATTTCGAATACCAAGGAAGAGCAACATGGTAGCACATCTGGTTGACAAAAACATACTGCTGAAAATCCAGCTTGGTTCTAACACCTTTAGGCTGTGGTGGCATGAAAGCAGCCGACTGTGGAAAAGGACTTGAAGGGACGATGCCTTTGGGAGGCCGTTTAGACATCAGAGGCGCGGCTTGTTCCCCAATTGCATTTTCTTTGTTCCAGAAACCCTCCCCTGGCTCTGGCATTTGAGTCTCCAAGAAACCCCCGGATCCATCTTGCGTTTGCTCTAAGATGGGAAGGCAAACGACCTGGTCCTTCGTCAACTGCATGGTTCCAGAAAATATGGCCAACATGAGCATCACGATACCAAGGTAATCCATGAAGACGTCCCACCATGGTTTCAGTATCCTATAAGTTGGCTGGATATCATTCAGAGAGGCTACTTCTGTGAGAGTGAACATTCCTGCAAAAAAGAAGGGATGCAAGTTATTTGACTGAAATGAATTAATAAGAAAATATGCAGCTGAAATATTCAAATTGGGTAGTCAAACCTACCCAATTAGGGATCTAAAAAAAGGTGCTTGGTATCACAGCTAACTAAAATACCAGCTGAGCTACTTGCAGACATTTTTTCTCTTAATCACAGGTTGCGGCAGCCTCTCCCTTGTTTACTACCAAGAATTTGCTCCTGAAACAGCGACTGGGAGGTAAACACCATATTGCAGAAATTTAATGAACAGGGGATAACTCACATTCTGCCCTCCATGACATCACAGTGATAATTATGGTCTTAAATGCTGAGAGTGTTTAAATAGAATATAGACTGCCAGCATTCTAAAATGAATGCTTTTTAAATAGCTGTGAGAAGGCCGGTGTTGTTCCCTTCAGGATGACCTATTTAAATGCTGCTTGTCACTAAACTGCTCAAAAGTGTACATACTGTGTATTTTCCTTTAGTTCTTTTCATAAACTGTCATGTTGAGGTCGTATCAGTATGACAGGACATAGCTTGATT
>NW_015150506.1:758446-760059 GCF_000732505.1 Cyprinodon variegatus
AAAAAAAAAGCTAAGTTACTCTCCACACCTTATTTTTAATAAGAAGTTTCATTTCCAGATGGCTTTTTTTCTTCAAATCCCCAATTTCAAAACATATATTTGTCTTAAAACAATGGAACAAAATTCACTCCAAAAACGTATTAATGTTCTTTTTGAGTTTTCTTTTGATTTATTCTGCTTACATTTGGAGCGTTGCTGTTTCCGTTTAGCTCCAGAGTCAGAAATAGGAGCTTGTTTCCCTTATGCCTTGGGCCGGCTGCGCTCAGCTGCCTAATGAACTCATCGATGGAGGCAAAGGAGATTAATTCTGATTCCAGAACCACATTAATAGCGATTTAAAGGTTATAACTGATGAAATGTCAGCTTTAGATTTTCGCAGGTTAAAGCATGAAGGTCAGTGTGTGAGTGACAGCAGGCTGGGACCGGCTCCACATCCATGGACGCAGAACAGGAGGCGGGGCCAACCACAGTTCTTATAAACAAACAACCTGCTCACATCATCTAAACCACTGATTGAAGTTTAAATTGACAGTCTATCGTGTGTAATAAACACCATACCTCTATAAGAACCAGACCATCCCCCAGCAGGTCTATTAATAGACATTAATAAAGGAAAATAAGGACCTCCATCCACTCTGCTCACCTTCAGGGGGGCTGGTACCGTTATTTGGACTCCAGCTGTTCGGAACAAAGCCTCATTTCACAGATCAATCCTCTCTGAAACCAGGAATCCGTCCTTTCTTCGCATGGTTCCGACAGCAGGCCCGTTTGCGGTTCCCTATAAGCGGCTTACCTCCCCTCTCTGCGCCGCAGATGGTCGGGTCCTCTGCCCTCCACGGACACGGAGCCGTGGACCCGGATGGATGCGTCAGTTTCCGAATCGATGGTGACCCGCAGTATGATCTGTCAGGACCGCACATTCATGGTCACGCGCAAAAAGCTGGTTAATCCGCGCACCTAGCGCGCGCTAATCCGCCGCTCCGATTGACGGTAAAGATAGAGATGGCCTGCAGAAGTTAGGGACCGTCCTCAAATTATAAGCGCTCAGTTTAACGTGAACTCAAAGCTTATTTTCTATTTCTATAAAAACCGGCTCCAATCATCTGTTCTTAGGCAACACTGGTGATGATGAGATAAAGGTGATTACTTTACTACATACCAACAATTAATTGCGTAAGAAAATTATATGCATCTGTTACTATTCTTTTTTTTTTTATACAACACACATTTTCCGTCTGTGCCTTTAACACAAAATATATTTAAAAAAACAAATATATCCTAATATACAGGCTCCTTTATTACATAAGGAACCGGTGGACTTTTATAGATAAATGTATCATGAAATAATATGAAAAGAAGAATATAAACTGCTCACTGCATTCAACATGTCAGCTAAACAAAAAAAGTGTGCTTTATGTTATCTTTCCTTGTTTATTATAAGAGAATGAAAACCATGACTAGTCTATAAAAAGGCATTTTAGAGATAAAATAATCAAACGTATTTTCTTGTTTTCAAAGTAGCAGAAATTAGTGTAAGTAAAAGGATGACTGTACAGTATGGTGGACATTTTAGGACCCCCTCAGTTCTCAGAAAAAAAATAATAAATAAGCTA
>NW_015150506.1:761375-774249 GCF_000732505.1 Cyprinodon variegatus
TATAAAGGGGGTTCACAGCAGGAAACCGTCAGTTCTCCTCCAGACTTTATCCCCGTCATAGGGTGAGCCAGAAGGTGAGTGATGGATCCTCCCTGCGTTCACGCCCACCACCAACACACTTCCTACCAGACATGATCCTGAATCTGCTGCAACCAAAATCTTTTTGGTTGCAGCAAATCTTTGTTTTTTGGCGGGAGGTAAACAGCAATGGGTGAATAGATGAATAAACTTTTGGCTCTCAAAATGGTATCGGCGCCCTATTTGTCGTTACTCGCCAATGCCAATACCAATACCAATGCCACCATTTTATTGCTAAATCGGCGCCACACCGGATACTGGTATCGGTGCAACACTAATAGGACACTGGCTTATGCATCATTTCGTGGGCATTACGCTGCCATGTGTTATGCATAAGCTAGGCTATCGTTGGACATAAGTTGTGGACTCGTTATGAATACTCCATGTATATGCCCTAAGTTGAAAAAAAACAAAGAATGTCCAACGTATGCCAGCGTTTAAGGATATTCTCGGACGTTGGGGATACGCTGGCTAAATCAGCAAGGTGGGACAGGACCCTACAGTAAAGCATTACATCATCAATTTGCAACAGTACCTACATGGCGGAAAAAATGAGAGATGTGTAAGACAATACAAAAAAACCCAATATAGGAAATAGGAAAGTAAAGTTTTATTAAGTGTAACAAAAAGCTGAATATGAACTAATTTGCACTTTAATGAAACAAACATAAAAAACAAGGAATACACTTTAAACTGCTTTTTTCATTATCTGGTTGGAGAATCAGACATCATTAAATCAGTCCAAAAAAAACATGTGAGGGTCGAGAAAAATGGAAATATTTATACAAAATACATGTAAGACCATTTTTAGAAGGTTATACATTCAACCGAAAGCTGACTGGAAATGCAAGGTAGACCTAATCCAATTAGACATCACCATTATCTGCCTACGTCACAAAAATATCTCAAATAACTGTTCGTCTAAAAGATTGTAGAACTATATAAAGTAAATTAATTAGTTAATTTAGAGCAGTTTAGAAAAACTTTAAGTTTTTTTAAGTAGAGGTGTTATGATGAGAGCATGGATTTAACATTTCATTTATAAACATATACAGTATCTTTAATTAAAAAGTAATTTCCTTGTCAAATTTAGTTTTTATATTGCTTAAACATTATTTAAACTTGTTTTTAGTAAATGGTATTAATGGTAAATGCCCTGTAAAAAGTGTTTTTTTCCAAGTCAGGAAACTTGACCAAAGTGCATTGCACCACATTCAGTTATTCACCCAAAGACTCACAAACTGATGGTGGCAAGCTGCAGTGTAGCAACAGCTGCTCTGGGGCTCACTGACAGAAGAAAGGATGCCGTACACTGGTGGCAACGGGTCCTCTGAGCACCATCAGTAGGGTGAAGATTAATTTAAAGATTAATTGGATTTGGTAGGAAAAGATTTGAACAATCAATGGAGGTCAGTGATTATTAGGGCTGGAACGGTTCACAAAATCCACGGTTCGGTTCACGGTTTCGTGGTCACGGTTTTCGGTTCGGTTCGATATATGTTTGTTGTTACACCGAATAAAAAATAAAAATTAATGAAAAAATAAATAAATAATGAAATTAATGAAAAAATCCAAAAAAATTAATGAATTGTAATTACTTTTAATGATCCGCAAAAACCCTGGATCATTTCCGCATGTTTTGCTGCTTTGAATTTAATCATCTGGCGCATGCTCTCTACGATCTCCAAGGAACTCAGAGCGGAGCGGACGGGAGCCACAGTGGAGGCTGTAGGCTTTGCTTTGAGCAGCCGGTCTGGAGCGCAGCGGGGCGGAGCGCTGATGGAGTATGAGGGATTTCAGGGTTAGCCTGACATGTTGGTCGTGTTGCTGTTAGCATAAACAAAACGTGTTGCACAATGCTTGCACACTGTTGCACTTTTATCCACAGCTTTCTTTCCGCCGTCATCGTAGGTCACTCTAAATGCAAAGTGGTCCCATACAGCAGACCTATAAAGTGCTGCTGGCGCGTCTTCCAACTCCTGTTCTTTCCCACTCGCCATACCCACACAATTCTCCACAACAACTGATTTTTTTCTGCTACACCCGGCTACGCTGCTTCGCTTCTTCTTCTTCTTGTTTACTACTGGTGGTTGGCTTTGGTCGCAGTACCGCCATCTTCTGCTCTGGAGTGTAAACGCTTCGCCAATGAGAAAAAGGAGCAGCGCATGAACCGAACGCAACACACGCGAACCGAACCGAGACAGTCGAACCGAAAGGTTCGGACGGTTTTCATAAACCGTTCCATCCCTACTGATAATGGATGGATGGATGGATGGATGGATGGACGGTATTGCATAGTTTATCAAAAACAAATGATAAAACCCTGAAAATGAATGATCAGGTATTTTTCATGTAAACAATAAAACAATGAAAATTTATTACAATCATGTATTTTTTTCTCTCCTAGCTTTTTCCAGATCTATATATACTAAGAAATACTTAAACAGAACATTTTACTAAGTTCAAAGACTGTTGAGTGACCCTGGAGAAACCCTAGCCTATGTTTACCCCATTTGCAGCAAATTTAGTTCTCAGATTAAAATGACTTTTCACCAAAATAAAAAAACAAAAAACAGGCAGACATGACAATAAATAATGGAAGAACATTTCATAGTTTAAGAAATATGCATATTTAATGCCTTAATAAGAAGAATAACGCATCTACGATACAATAGAACCATTTGATGGTTTACAAGACCTGACACTATAAGCCCTTTTAGTGACTAATTAATATTTAATGTACAGCGACCATATTACTACATTCACTGAAGGAAGTTTAACCACTGCAGCAAAGAAATTTATACTATTATCTTCGTCCCTGTGTTCCACATAAGGTGGATAAAAATGTGTCCCTGTTCCTGCCATACTAAGTATGACAATTATATAAAGTTTCTTAAAAGCAGTGTAATAGGATTTAGAATGTCTAATTCTGCCAAAAGTGTACATGCATACTAAAGGCCCATAGATGCAGTTTTATTTAAAACACAAACGTGCAAATTGGAACGGACGAACGGGTCCACCCCTTTGGAATGGAGGTCGTTTGGCTTCTTTTGTTAACCTGCAATGCCACATTGCGTAATTCCAATCGGCAAGTTTTGAAAACAAAAACAAGGCTTTGTTGAGCTACTGTATAAAACCTCAAACTCAACGCTATTTCTGACATTTTGAATTGAAAAAAGCTTCCTGGATGGGAAGCGGAACGTCTTCAAACTTGGAAACAACTTTCAGTGGATTCTTTTTTTTAACTTTCTTTGGAATCACAAACATACTACTACAGTAGAAGCTATTCAAAATTTCCCCACTTTCCTTGATGGGTCCTTGGCTGGTTCCCTACAATTCCTTTTTAAACATCAATCTTTGCACTAAAATATTCTTTCTGTCATGATTTGTGGACATTAAGATCTAAAGAGAAGCATAATCTCCTGGTCAGACCCTGTAATTCAGTGAAAGGGTGGAGTCAGATTAAAAAAATGTGCATGCCCAGGAGGGGGCCAGGGGCTGGAAGTTGGAGGGGATTTTGCTGGGAGTTGCAGGGAAGCGGGTTTCAATTGGCTGGCGTTTGACTGGGAAGGGCCATTTTAAATGGCTGCTACTGTATACATGATTATTTGAACATTTCTGTGTGCAGATTCACTATCACAAGCCTCCAGTATGTCAGAAGCATGAGTTCATGCTCGCCATCTACTTCTAGTCATGTGTCGACCTGTTTCCGTCGCTCATGTCAACTTTTGTAACTTTTAGGGATGAACCAACTTGAGAAAGTAAACCACCTGTGATTAGCTATTTCTCAGGAAATCCTGCCTCTCTTCTTTGTGGCTAGTTATATAGTTAGAAAAGCATCCTATGACTAATAGCTGTTCTTTAACAAGCAGAATACTGTCTTCATTTCCAACAGTTCTTGTCACTACCCGATCCGTCCCGGAAGTACGATCCGTCCTGCACATGCTCAACCAGAATAACTTACCGGTATGCAATACTTAATTTTTCTTACTTTTTAATTATTTTGTCTTTTTCTGGCGGGGGGTTCCTGTTGAATAATATTGTATTTGTGTAAATATTTCATATTCTAAAAACGAAAAAAAGCAATACACTTAAATAGCCTTTCGAACATTACTGTGACTGCTCCGAGTATGTCCGATGATGACGTCAATGGAGAGAATATAACACGTATCCATTGCTTCCAGAAAGGTCTTCAATATTTTCTATACAATGTAGTTTTAGCATTCTTTAATGTTTTAAGTATATAAATAAGTATTTTCAGTACCGTTATTATGTAGTTTTTCGGCGATCCGGATCGTATTATTCTGTTTGCGCATGCGCACAACAGATCGGGTAGTGACAGCCATTAGTGTAGTCAACTAACAACTTTATAAACACAATATGCTGGACATAACAGAAAAAAAACATTTAACAGTAGCTCCTAACTGATTAGAGATGTAAATGTTTGTGCTTAGACAGTATAAACAGTGAAGCTAACGTTAGCTTAGCTCATACGGAGTTCAAACACCAGACGTCATTTTTAGGCTAAATCTGGTCGTTTCATCAAAGCCCAGATTTAGTCCAGAATTAGTTGTTGAAAATTGGATGTTTGGTGTGCCTGATTTTGTCCCATTTTAGTCAAACATTGCTGTCATAACACATTCATGGCTGTTTAGAATTAGGTTATTTAATAATAACTTCCTATTAACTCTTGAAGGAAACAGCAATAAGCCTGAAGATGCTTAGCTGACGTTACTATCAACAACTAGGAAAAAAACATTACACCACTCTCTCAAGGGGTGGGATCTTCTGAAAAGTAGCCACTCACAGGCAGTTAACTTTTTCAGGTTGGTTGCAACCTTAAAGTGAGATAACTTGACATGAGCACACAGAAACAGGTCTAGTAAGAAAAAATCTACGGGCGCATAAAAAGCAAAGCAGGAGCGCAGTGAAGGACCATGAGCACTTGCTTGTGACATATCATGGTATTGAATCTGCAGACAAAATTATCAAAAATGCATGTGGAGAGTAGTTTACTTGCATGTTTTTTTTAAATAAAACTGCTCATATTAATATTTGTCATATTTTGGCAAAATTTTGACATCATAAAATATGGAAAAAAAAAATGAAGTCTCTGAATTCCCAGGACAATCAGCAGTCACTGGGGCTACAATAAGGCACATTACTCTGCCTTCATTTGGTCCCTTACATCTGATGGCAGAGTTTCAAACAGTGTCTCTTCCACTATAAGGCTGCTGCGCTTCAAAGCACAACAACACCCAAGCTCTTGTGGCAGGAACTCAAAATGGTTTCCTTTTAGCTCCAAGTGGGTTAGCAGACTGAGATACGAAATCTTTGGTGATAAGATGGATAACGAGTTCTTGCCGAGCTTTAATGTTTTGAGCTTTTTGCAAAAGAACAGTTCATCTGGAAGGTTTTCAAGTTTGTTACATGTGACAGAGAAGTACTGCAGACTCTGCAGTACTCCTATTTCGGGAGGGATGAATCGGATGTCATTGTTGGATAGATCAAGGTAGCGCAACTTGTTACACAAGAACAGATGCGAGGGCAGGATCTCGATCTTGTTGTGGCTGAAGTAAAGACGTTCCAGGCTGCTGAGCTTTTTGATATGCTCAGGGATGTACATGATGCTATTGTGCCAAAGCTTGAGACAAATGAGCTTTCGGAGATGCTGGAAGCTGACAATCTCCTCAATAGATCGAAGGTTGTTCTCTTTTAGGTCAATCTCCTGCAGACTTGTCAAGCTAAAAATTCCATGCGGGATGCGTTCAAGATCGCAACGCACAAGCTCCAACTCAACAAGGCTAGTCATTTTCTTCAGGTTGTTTAGCATTACTAGCCTTGTGCCATCATTGTGCAGGTAAAGACGCTGTAGATGGCTGGACACATCCACGATTGACTGGGGGATCTTTGTCAAATTGCTCTTAAGGTAGAGAGTTTTCAGACACTTCAGTTCACGAAGGGACTCAAGAACTATATTCTTTGAGGCATCAGGACTGAGTGATCCAGAGAGGTAGAGTTCCTCTAGGTTACGCAGAACATACACCCAATTTGGAAGTTCCCTGTTCTCGTCGAACTTTACTCGAAGCACTTTTAGGTTCTCTTTGAGGAAAGAAGTAGCACTTGGGTGCAGCTTTAAGGAACACTGGTAGAGAGAGAGCTCCTGGAGGTTTTCCAGCTGAGAGATAGATGCAGAGATTGTCACGTTATTGATGATCTCAAGCTTGAGCGACTGCAGCTCCGTCAATTCAAAGACAGTGTCGGGCAAGCCAGGAAGCATGAACAACTGAAGTTCGAGTCTGTTATTTGGGTTCATCTGGAGTCTCTGACGCAATTTCTCTGGTGTCCACTCGTGGTTCAGATTGAGTTGCTTCAGTTTGTTCTCACTGACCTCTGATAGAAAAACAGCAAAGCGCTTGGAATACAGCGGATCGTACTGATCAATCATGTGCAACATGAAGGCAAAGTCGTTTTTGACGTCTGGGATGTCACTGATGCCAGTTTCGTGACGCACATACTCGAAGGAATACTCTTTAAGTGAGCGATAAAACAGCCAGTAGGAGGTATAGAGGCTTGTGAAGCCATAGACAGCCACCAAAAACAGATAACAGTAAGACAGCTTGGAAAACAGATGAGCCATGTTGTGATTACATTCAAAGACTGTATATCCGGTAACATCCTGGATTTCCTTGACTTCACAACACACTTCGTTCTGTACTTTCTCTACGAGGAAGCTGTTATAGGCAATGATCACAAGGAATTTCAGCACCTTGAATACAGTCTGACGAACATACATAAGATAGAGGATATCTCCTTCCTCTACATGTAGTCGGAATTTCTTTACCTTTTCAAAAAGAGCCTTAGCTTGCTCGCCCTCTTTTTTATCAAGGACACTTGCTGACGGCTTGTCCACCACAATCTTCTCGGGAATAGACCGAAGGGACTGCGTTTTCTCAAGGCTGCTTTCTTCAGGCGACAACGCATTGCTGGACCGAGATGTTGTACTCTTTTTCTGGTCCTTTTCTTCCGGATTCTCTCCAGACACCTCAGACAATGCACGCGTTGTCCAGGGGGAATCAAAACACTTGCCGAGCATTGAGATGAAGTGCTCTATTTTTGAACTTGAGCCGGGAAATTTAAACCAGAAGTTGCTACACACCATGAAGACCAGTGTGTGCATTAGAACCAAATAGGGGAAGTACTTGGCATACCAGTGTAGAGCTTTCTCATAGCACATCTGATTAATAAAACTGTACTGCTGAAGATCCAGATCAGTTTTTACCCCTCTCATTTCTCTCAGCATATCTGAAGCATTGAACTGCCGTTGAAGGACTAAGCTCCTATTTACTTCACAAATGTTTTCTGAGCCGGATGAGATTCTGTGAGGAAGGCATATGATCTTGTCTTGCATTACCTGCAACAAAATGTAAGGAAAAAGGTAATATGTCAGCATATAAACCAATTGTATCTACAGAAACAACATAAAAGACTAACTAGCAAGGTAATAATTCTGCAACTTAACGTGGTGAGTTTGGATGAGCTGCACAGTGGCACAGTTTATAGCATTGCAAAAGAAGGTCCTGGGTCAGATTCCTTGCCTGGAGTATTTGTGCATTGACTTTGCAATTTCTCCCTGTGCGAGCATGCATTCTGAACATTCTCTCCATGCAGATTGACGATGCCATGTGGCTCCTAATATATCCCAACCATTAGTCCATGCTCCTTGCTTTTCATGCTCCTGTAGACAGTGTTGTGCAATGAACAGCATTCACTGAATGCATTCATATTTTTAGTGAACTGTGAACTAAACGGATCAGTTTTGAAGTAATGAACGAGAACGAGAGCGACCTTCACTCTAACAATAATGAGTCACACACACAACTCATGTTTAGTTGATAACAATTTTCATTGGTCAGGTTTTACAGAACCCTTTACGACAAACCAAACCAAACCACGCTGACAGACGAGCATGTCTACTGCTAGCACTACTCTCCTCCATTCAGACTCATCTGCTGGTATTTCTGATGCCAGTTTAGCAAAGAGCTTGGCAGAGTTTTACGAATTCACAGAAGAAGACTCGGACAGAAGAAGAAACACCAGGACTTAACAAACAAGTCCGTACGTCAGCCACATCCACCTCAAATTTAAAGCCACACATGAAGTTAAAGCATCCGAGCTATCTTGCGAAATATCTGCTAATGAATGAGGAACGGAATAAATCGTTTTGATCCAGATCTTTTCAGCAGAAAGTTTCTGAAGTTTTGTGTAATTTGGCTGCATAAAGGCTTCACTTCACGTCCAGTATACCTTGACTGCATCCAGTATTTTCCATTCCTTTCTATATATTATGATCACACATTTAGAGACGGAAATATGAGGTTCTAGTGTGCAGGATTGTGGCTTAATTTACCACATGAATGACCTGGCACAACAGTGCCTGTGGATTTTCTCCTATCAAATGTAGATCTGTTTTTTGCGCTCATATAAACTTTTGTCACTTTGAGGGAGGAACCAACCTGAGAAAGTAAACCGCATTAATTTGCTACCTTTCAGGAAATCCCACCCAATTAGCTTCCCTGTTTGTATTGAGCAAAATTAGGCTTAAATTAACAACACAGATATTTACATTTCTACGTATTTTACAGCTACTGTTAAGCATTTTCCTTTTTATGTCCATGTTGGTGTTCATAAAATTGTCAGTTGATGACAGAGATGGCTGTTGGAATTAAGGATTCAACTCTTGAAGAGAAGAGCTATTAGCCAAAGGATGCTTTGCTAATGTTACTAGCCACAACCAGGAAGAACAAAGTGCTGTCCCAAGAGATGGGGATTTCTTGAAAAGAAGGCAATCACAGTGAGTTTGCTTCTTTGGTCTGTTCCACCCTCAAACTGACAAAAGTTAACATGAGTGCATAACAACAGGTCCACACTCCAGTAGGGGATAATCTAGAAAGCAAGAGGGTGCAGAGAAGGAGCATGAACTAATCATTGTGACATACTGGAAGACTCATGGTACCGAATCTGCCTGCATAAAATGATCGAAATGAGAAGAGAATCAATGAAAGTAGTTTACATGTGCACATTTTTAACAGAACTGCAGGTGAGAGTATGTATTGTGTATATTTATCAGGCCCCTCTCCCGTGGAACCAACTACCAGTTTTAGTCCGTGAGGCAGACACCCTGTCTACTTTTAAGGCTAGGCTTAAAACTTTCTTTTTTGACAAAGCTTACAGTTAGAGTGGCTCAGGTTATCCTGAGCTATCTCTATAGTTAGGCTGCTATAGGCTTAGACTGCTGGAGCACATAGGGACCCCTTTTTCATCATTCTGATTCATTCTATCTCTATTCTCCCACTTTTGTTAGTTCGATCTCTAATACTAGGGTCTCTTTGCTTTTTCTCATAGTAGCTTCATCTGGTCTGTTCCTGTTTGGCTGTGACTCCATCCTGGAGAGAAATATCAGCTGTGCTGCTGCCATCAACACCTTTGCTTCTAGATGTTCAAGATCGGCCTGTTTTCCAGTGTAGTCCTGTTTCTCTGACTGTGACTAACTGGATGTGCTCTCTTCATCCTCTGACATGGGAGCTGCCTTGGAGCTCGTCTGCCTGGCTGTGTGTTTCCTGGACGGGGCCGCCTTTTACAGTTGCCTTTTGTATCTATGCTTCTGTCTCCTTGAACCCCAGTGGGCCTCAGCAGATGGCCGCTCACACTGAGCCTGGTTCTGCTGGAGGTTTCTTCCTGTTAAAAGGGAGTTTTTTCTCTCCACTGTCGCTACAAGCATGCTTAGTGTGAGGGATTGCTTTTATTTGTTTTTAAAACTCTTAATGGCCTTGCTCCTTCTTATCTGTCTGAGCTGTTACATTCTTATACTCCCTCCCGTTCCCTCAGGTCAGCTGATCAGTTGCTTCTGAGGGTCCCAAAGACAAAATGCAAGCTCAGAGGGGACCGTGCTTTTTCTGTGGCAGCTCCTAGGCTGTGGAATGATCTGCCTCTGAGCATAAGACAGGCCTCTTCTCTTGCTGTTTTTAAGTCCCTTCTTAAGACTCATCTTTTTTCCTTGGCTTTTGGCACAATTTGAGAGGTTTTACTTTGTTTTATTCTTTTTGTATACTAATATGTATTTTAAACTCGTTTTTTCAATATTTTATAATTTTATTGTATTTTATGATTGTGTACAGCATCGGTCCTGTTCGGTGTATAAAGTGCTTCATAAATAAAGTTGGTATGGTATGGTATGGTATGGTATTGCTTACGTCAATGAGTCAATGCAATCAGCTGGTTTTCCTCAGATAGAAAACTTTGAATTAATTTGACTGGATGATCTGGTTGAACTGGAAAGTGCCTTGAGATGACATGTTGTGAATTGGCGCTATAGAAATAAACTGAACTGAATTGTGCCCTGTTGGCAGAATTCTGCAAAAACTGCAGGAAAAATTATCAAAATGTTTACATTATCTTTCAACCCTAAATCCTATGAGTCAAAAAAAACATTTAGTGATTTAATGCTGGAAGGAAATGATCAGGATACCCAATATCAAATACATATCATAAGGAATGACCACCTCCTATTTTCTATTTATTTTGTTGATATTATTTTTATTCACCTAATTTAGTATCTAACTCATGGCCCAATACAACAGAATAACTAAAAGTTGCAAAACATGGAAAAATTTAACTGGTACCAATAACTTTGCAAGGTGTAGACTATGCATCAGCATCAGATTGTCTGTTTATTAGTTTAACATGGTCTCCTTAGCACTGTACGACAGGCGGACATGTTTGACAAGAAATGCCCATGCTGTTTACTCGAAATACAAGTAATGAAAAACAGATGCTGGACAGAGATGCTAAGAAAAGGAAGCAGGCACTTTACAGCACCAGTAAAAGGGAATGGGTGCCTTTAGGGCACGCTGTTCCACTGTGAAATTTAATGTAATGGTTTAAAGACCAAAGCATAATATAGGAAGCTGCCCTGAAACGTCAGGTTAGATCAAATCTGGGATGATCCGTCAACATCCAAAGCCTTGTAAGATCAGCGTTTCTAGTTCAAAGTCTAAATGAATTAGCTAACTGTCAAGCAGAACATAACAAGTAATTACACAAAGCAGCATGTTGATACAGCTCTGCCCCAAAAAGTAAACATCGGTACAAGAATAAGTGTCCAATTAATTTGCAAAGCTTTCAGACTGAACCCTAAAAGCTGGAGCAGGAGAGGGAAAAACAATGGCCGCTTAAAACCAGATAAATAGGAAGTTTTTTTATGTATATTTTTGAAGTGATGTTCAGGGTTTCCACTATGGGGGCTAATAGCAGCCAAGCAATGTTCCAAACAGAGCGAGAAGTCAAGGGCCAGTCCACAGGGGTTTGGAATCCTCTGTTTACTGAAAGGGGCAGGGTGGGGAATGTTTCCACAGCTAAACTGCTGATGGACTGAATGCTTCCCTTTGCTGTACACGGGCCAGGCTGTAAGAGAACACAAGCAGTGTTTTTGAGCTGGTGCCAGTGGAGGGGGGCAGGGCCGCCATGTTCCAATAAGGAGCCTATAGGCGTTTACCTGCGTATTCATCCATTCAATCCAGCTGGAATGTAGAAAAAACAACAACACAAAAACAAGAAAAAAACTGCAACTCTTCACTCCTGAGATGTTTTTAGTTCTACGTTTAGATGAAAACAGAAATACATTTTCACTGACCTGCAGAGTGCATCCGAACACGCCAATCATTAGCATGACCACAGACAGGTAATCTGTGAACACGTCCCACCAGGGCTTCAGGACTCGGAACGCCGGCTGCTGTTCTGAGAACTGACGAAATTCCATAACAGGAATCATGATGCCGGCTGGAAGAAAAGAAGAGAAAAATTCAACCCTGGGCCTTTTTTTAAAGGGAACTTTATGACTAAAGAGGTAAAATAGTAGAATGTAATAACCACACAGGCTACTTAACAACTGATATTTTCACCTTCAATCTTATATATAATATAATAACTTAAAATAGCTTCAGATGAGGTTTGTTTGTCTAATAAAAGCAGCTTTTAAAATGAACCTTTATGCAGGTATTCAATATAACTTTAATTAGGTAGGGAGAAAACCAAAGATGTACTCTTTTAGTTAGGACACTATTTCGTATTTTAGCTAAAGTAAAAGTAAATTAGCTGCAATTGAAAAACTTACTTAAATAAGAGTAAAAAAAGGATTTGCATCCTATAGCATCAGATTTACTATATCAAATTATGTGATGTTAAGAAATGTTAAGATATTTTTTTTATCTTGATTGAAAAAAAAACTATTCTAAATCAATTTCCTTTTCAAAATAAAAGTTATGTAACCAATGCTTACAGTAGGTAATGTATAAAAGGTAGAACAGTGTAAAGTTGGCATACCTAACCCTAACATGTACAGGGGTTCCCAAATGGGGGGTCGGGACCCCCCAGGATGGTTTTTACAATCATTATGTAAATTCTGGCGTTTATGGAGGACGAAAATATGTAATGAAAAACATAAATGTACCATCATTTTTTATTTCTTACTTTTATTTTGTGTTTCATTGTGTGCGATACATGTACACTTGCACCTTAATCCTTATTTATCTTGATATACTGTATATATATTGTTTATTGTTTTATTCTTAATGCACCTTTTTCCTCCTTGTTTGCACCTTCTTTGACTTCTATGCCAATATGTGACCAGTGAATTTCTCCGCTGTGAGATCAATAAAGCTCATCTAATCTAATCTAATCTAATCTAATCTAATCAAACAATTAGATGTAACATTTATTTATTCAAATACTAAATATG
>NW_015150506.1:775425-777583 GCF_000732505.1 Cyprinodon variegatus
TAATGCTGTATTTATTTATTGAATTTTGGCACTTTTTATCCTCCATACATGTGTTTAAGGTCACTTGTAAAAAATAAACGCATTATTCGGTTTTCTCGAAAACACTGCTTCCACTACATTGTAACAAAAAAAAAATTCTTGTTTTAATAAAAATTAACAGAAAACTAAAGGAAGGTAACCCTCACTGGTGCAGCCTACATGCCGATCCTCTGAGAAGAGCAGCCATCCGTCAAAGTGTGATCCTCGATACTCGTGTCAGCAGACGTGCAACAAGGCAAAAGAATAATGGGAATTATTTCTGACCTTAAAATATCAGCTAGAAGGACGGAAACCGTTACAAATAGAGTAATAAAAAAATAAGGAAATCCTATAGTTGTAAACTACCCCCCCGATGCTGGGGACTTCCTTTAAGATGACGGCATGTGACGGTTGGCGAGATCACACAAGAATGTTCATGTTTATAAATCCACCAACCCATCAAGGTCCTGGAAAGTATTCCAAAAGAATTACTGTGGAAAGACTTTGAGACATCCCAACCAAATACTTCTATGTCGGATATTTCTGCATCGCCAACGGTTCAGATGGCGTCACTGCTGGAGGTCACATGTTTTTGCTGTTTACAATTTATTCAAAATGTACAACAAATTGTAAACAACAAAAGAAATATGATTACACGTGTAAAACATGTTACAATTTTTTTAATTTTGAATGGAAAAGGTACATTATTATAGAGCTTTGTTCTTACTGATACAGTGATTCAGTGGCGCAGTGGGTAGCACTGCTGCCTTGCAGCAAGAAGGTTCTGGGCTCCATTCCCGGCCCAGGGTCTTTCTGCATGGAGTTTGCATGTTCTCCCTGAGCATGCGTGGGTTTTCTCCGGGTACTCCAGGTTCTTCCGACAGTCCAAAATCATTACTGCTAGATTCTCCTTAGAGTCTCTGTATCATTAGTCTGTGTAACGATTCGATAACCAAATGAGTTAACGATTGTTTCAATAAGCTATCAATCCTAATTAATCTGATTTATCATCTCAGCCCTAATTTTTAAACAGTTTTTAAACAGTTATACAGTGTATTTTCAATTGAAGATACAAAGAGCCTGGTATTCATAGTTTCCAAATGCAGGACGCTAAGTTGCACATTTTTTTTTTCTTTTGCAGATTCAATAAGTGGGTGTGTTGCAGGTGATTTACAGAAGTTGCTTGCACAAATATATAGATGTGCAAAGGGAGCAGTTGGAGGTAATAATCATCCGGTTTTCACGTGATCGAGCACGAACAGCAACTGGCCTGTCATTATGAAGACCAAAGATTAAAGAACCGGTCGTTGCATTGCTGATGAGTTTTTTTCTGATGGGACTTGCATCTTTCTCCTACACTTGGTCCATGTTTGCTTTGGTCAGAGGACCCAAAACGGGGACGAATCATCCAACAGAGGTAAAGGGAGACAGCATTCTGAGCTCAGACAAGCAGCAGAGAATCAGTTTGAGAACACCGAGAGAATGATCAGGACGAGGTGGCCAGCCATGCCGGAGCTGAGGAACCACAGCCTGCCGGGGAAACAATGCAAGGACGGAGAGAGGCTATGGCCGACCCAGGCTAGCTAGGCTACATGTGGAGGATCGAAGGAGTACGACGGAAAATTGAAAAAATCAGCGCGGGAAACAGAACGCTGAGTGAGGGGCAGAGGCTACTGCTGGTCAGGAGTAATACAGCAGTATTGCAAATTAATAAAAAATAATCCACTGGACTTTTTGTTTCCAAGTTTGAAGACGTTTCGCTTCCCATCCAGGAAGCTTTTTCAATTAAAAATGTCAGAATGTCAGAGTAGAGTTCCAGGCTTTATACAGTAGCCCAACTAAGCCTTTAAAAAACATGCAAATTGAAACGGAAAAAACATTGTTTTTAATGGAACAGTGAAAAACAATCTTTAAAAATGAAACTTTCTAGTTTTTTTTTTGTCATGTTGCTGTTTTTTCAGATTTTGTCATTTCAATACATGTTTGTTTGTTTCAAATTTATTGTTGAGATTTTTTTTTCCAAATATATTTTTTTATATTTTTCAATTTGACTGTATGATCTGGTTGAATTGTAAAGTGCCTTGAGATGATATGTGTTGTTATTTGGCGCTATATTAATAAAATGAATGGAAAATTGCAT
>NW_015150506.1:779506-784732 GCF_000732505.1 Cyprinodon variegatus
GTGAACCAAATTTTACACAAAAAGATGCAGGAACAGGATTAAAACATACGATTCTCATTTAGACCCATGCCTCTTAATGCTATTTACATTTGTGGGAATTTTTCATCCAATTGAACATTGGATAAAGTCAACATCAATATCTTTCTTTGCAAAAGGTGTTTGTAAGTTACCATCACATCATATTCCTCGAATCTCACTTATTTGCAAAGTGGTTTTGCATCTGGCCGCAATTAATGGAGAAATGGACAGAAACCAGACCTAGGCACTTTGCTTGTGTACACACACTCTGGCCTCAGAGTAATTTATCTCTTTAAAGACTGTTAAAATCTGGCTTTGTTAAGAGTGGGAGCAAGAAGAAGTGGCGCATATCTGCTGTTCCCACATTCTGGTCACCTTCAGTGAAGTGCTGCAGCTGTAGGCTACATATCCCGTTTCTTTCTGGCAGTGGGTCGGTTGCATTGCTTCGGCCTTGTAGATATGTGTGTGTGTGTGGGGGGAGTGTGTATGTCTAGGAGATGCCATTACTGAAAAATGCTTCTGTTATTTTTATGGTAGCCTTCTAAAAGCAGAAGAGCTATCTGGGAGATCTTTCTTCTTCAGAGATCAATTAGGTCTTCACTTAGAAAGCCAGTATTGATTCTTCCACCCCAGCATTACAATGACAGCGGATGCTTAAAAAAAACACTATTAAGAAGATGTCTTTGTGAATATGTCCACTAATGGTGCGCCGTAATGGGTCAAGGATGTCAAACAGCTGCAGATAACCATGAGGAGGTTTAGCTCGCCAAGTATGCCATCTAAACGCAATTATATTTATGGAATAGATTTAAAATTTTCATCGCATTGTTTTGGTTCAAGCAAACACCCTCTCTAGTGCCGAGCTTAGACAATACCAACAGAGTGGGTATCTGTCAAAGTAAGAGCTAAAGGATTTTGCATTATTAATCCAGGAGTCACTTTATAGTAGTACTTTAAGCGTGATGAACCTGTTAAGAAGTGGTGATTATAGGCATGTTGTGATGGAAGAAAAATACTTTTCTTTCGTACTTTGAATGCAAAAGATGGACCCCAAGATTACTTTGTGCGGTTTGGAGAGTTGCAAAGTATAAAACAAGGGGTAAAGGGATTTATTTTTTAATCTGCTCTTCCATACATATGGCTAGGGTCTACGTTACGATGTTTGACCCGCTAAAGGCTGATTTACACTTTGAAACCAGGTCCTCTGCGTAGGTATCGCAGTGAACAAAAAGACGTCCCCCCTCCCTCCGCAGACACTCTGCTGCACCTCTCCCAAATTTTAGGTGACCGTAGACAGCGCCGCAGACAGGAGGCCGGCTTGTTTTGCCTTTATGACCGAAATTGTGGAAAACAACTCGTGAAGTTTGACCAGCTAGAAGATCGAGGTGCACGAGAACGCTGGGACCCCTTTTCCACCTGGATCCCCGCTCGTTTTCGCAGTCATTTCCCTCTGTTGTCTACGGTGGCCCTGAAGTGCAAACTGCAACTACAAATCTAAAAGCGCAACTACATTAAGGAAATCGCAACTACATAAAGCAAAGCGCAACTACATTAAGGAAATCGCAACTACATAAACTGTAGTTGCGCTTTGTCCCATTTGTCCTCCTCTGCCCTCAGTTCTTAATAAAAAAAGTAAAAATAAGCTGAGACTTTTTTTGTCCCCTTGTTAAATGGCAGAGCTCAGTTTTAAACCTGTTTTATGCTTAGAAGCCAGGTAGTCCTCGTGTGTCGCAGTTAACCCAGATAGACACCCCTGCGGCTCCCAGGGGCTCCGGCATTGCAGTGGATGGGGACCGTCACTCCTTCTCCCTTGGTGGGGGTCGGATTTCTTGGGTTGGCCCTTCCTGGCGCCTTTGCTCTTGGGGTCCCTTTGGGCGTCTGGGGCTTTGGGTCCCCCGGCGCTCGCCTCTGTGCTCTGGAGGGGCGCGTCTTTGGCTCTTCACAACCACTATTGAGCATTTTTCCTTTGGATAAACTTTACATGCACAGGTGCACTCTCACACACAACTACAGGTGCTTGGTTCAAGGTACTTAGAGAATCCCTTCCACACAAAAAGCCCATATTCTTATCTTCAGGTAACAGAGTACATGTCAGATTAAATAATACTACTTATACTTCTGCAAAAGTATCAAGGTGTTACTTTATTTCATGTCTCGTACCAAGTCCGTTGGTTGTTCTGTTCTTTTTACATCTGTTTGCAGGCGATGAAGCAGACTGAAAATGTTTTATCATTATCTCCATTTTATCTCCTCTTTCTTTCATCTTTTCTCCTTTTTTTCTGTTTTTCCTTTCCTGTTCTACTTACATTGCAGTGTCCATCTGTAAAACTCTCTGCATAATTATAATAAAGCTATTTATACGCATAAATAAAGTGGAACACTATGGCGATAGCCGTACTGCTCCACTTGTGAAAGCAAAATCTGTTGGACTCTTTTTGGCATCAAGACAATTATTCTTATTGCCACATCGCCAGACAGGACACTGTTAAACAAAATAAAAAGAAAAGATATGCACAACCCCCCACCCCCCGTATTTCCTTTTTGGCAGAAACTCTGACTGTAGTGCCGTCCTCAACGCCTGGCACACCTTGGACACTATCCCAGACACTAGTTTCTAGCTCTGTGCGACGGTCAGTTGGTTTGCACCTGAAGCCAAAACACGCAGCGCCACAGCCGGTGTTGGGCGAATGCTCATCGGTGAACTGTGTGTCGTCTGGCAACGGATGAGGGGTTGTAGACGGCGACCAAGCTCGTCAAACCGACACACCTAGCTAGTTCCTGATTGTCCATCTTGCGTTGTGAAAATTATCCTGAGAAGATGTTCACAAGACAAGGTGTGTGCCTTACCTAAATGACAGTGGGTTTATTGAAGCAGGCGTATGATGACATCATCAAAAAAATCAGGTTGGGTCTGACCCTGATCCNCCCCTGCGGCTCCCAGGGGCTCCGGCATTGCAGTGGATGGGGACCGTCACTCCTTCTCCCTTGGTGGGGGTCGGATTTCTTGGGTTGGCCCTTCCTGGCGCCTTTGCTCTTGGGGTCCCTTTGGGCGTCTGGGGCTTTGGGTCCCCCGGCGCTCGCCTCTGTGCTCTGGAGGGGCGCGTCTTTGGCTCTTCACAACCACTATTGAGCATTTTTCCTTTGGATAAACTTTACATGCACAGGTGCACTCTCACACACAACTACAGGTGCTTGGTTCAAGGTACTTAGAGAATCCCTTCCACACAAAAAGCCCATATTCTTATCTTCAGGTAACAGAGTACATGTCAGATTAAATAATACTACTTATACTTCTGCAAAAGTATCAAGGTGTTACTTTATTTCATGTCTCGTACCAAGTCCGTTGGTTGTTCTGTTCTTTTTACATCTGTTTGCAGGCGATGAAGCAGACTGAAAATGTTTTATCATTATCTCCATTTTATCTCCTCTTTCTTTCATCTTTTCTCCTTTTTTTCTGTTTTTCCTTTCCTGTTCTACTTACATTGCAGTGTCCATCTGTAAAACTCTCTGCATAATTATAATAAAGCTATTTATACGCATCAATCAAGTGGAACACTATGGCGATAGCCCTACTGCTCCACTTGTGAAAGCAAAATCTGTTGGACTCTTTTTGGCATCAAGACAATTATTCTTATTGCCACATCGCCAGACAGGACACTGTTAAACAAAATAAAAAGAAAAGATATGCACAACCCCCCACCCCCCGTATTTCCTTTTTGGCAGAAACTCTGACTGTAGTGCCGTCCTCAACGCCTGGCACACCTTGGACACTATCCCAGACACTAGTTTCTAGCTCTGTGCGACGGTCAGTTGGTTTGCACCTGAAGCCAAAACACGCAGCGCCACAGCCGGTGTTGGGCGAATGCTCATCGGTGAACTGTGTGTCGTCTGGCAACGGATGAGGGGTTGTAGACGGCGACCAAGCTCGTCAAACCGACACACCTAGCTAGTTCCTGATTGTCCATCTTGCGTTGTGAAAATTATCCTGAGAAGATGTTCACAAGACAAGGTGTGTGCCTTACCTAAATGACAGTGGGTTTATTGAAGCAGGCGTATGATGACATCATCAAAAAAATCAGGTTGGGTCTGACCCTGATCCGGACCCTGGTCCGCTAATCTGTGACCTTTGATTTAGATCCTTTTATACCTATTCCATTTTATACTATATTCAAGGTATATTGAATTATTTTGTGTTTTTTATTCTTTTATTTAATTGTGTCCCCTTTTACCCTCCATACATTGATGTCTGTTGGTTTGTCTCTCTGTCTCATTTTAAAACTCTTCTTAAAACCCACCTCTTTTCTTTGGCTTTTGACACCATGTAGAGTGTTTATTATATGTACACACATGCATATTTTATCCTGTGTGGGCAGTGCTTTTATCTTATTTACTTTTATTTATTTTAGTTATTTTATCTTTTTTGTGCAGCACTTTGGAAACCTTGTGTTTATTGAAATCGTGCTATATAAATAAAGTGGATTGGTTGAAACTTATTCTGCAGCAGATGAACTCTCTGCTTTTAAGGGATCATCCTTTCAGATCTTTATAGACTTGCATATTACTTAAAATCACCAATCTGCGTATCAAAACATGAGAAAGACGCGTTTAGGTGAATAAGCTGTGCATGTGTGGCCTGAGATGACCCGGGGTTGGAAAAAATGAAGTTAAGCATTAATGGCAGATGTGCTGCTTTAAGAAGCATGCAATCAGGTAAGCAATAGAGGAGAAACAGTGTCCTGCTGGATGAGTCAGCCATTGAATGGAGCTGACCAGGCCACATCCGGGTCTCTTCCTGACAGGAAACTTCTCTGGATCCCAGATATCCAGATATCCAAAAACAGACATATTAGGAACACACCCAGACTTCAAGCCTTACAAAAGTCCTGTCTGACTAAGGAGGTGGAAAAAAACAAGCCGCAATGCAGGACTTTTTTTTTTCTTTTTTTTAAGAGGGGTACAAAAAAAAAAGGGAGAGATTCCAGAGAAAGGGCTGACTGAGTCAGAGAGAAGCGCTGATTCACAACCAAAGGAGCGCAAGTTGTTTCAAAAAGAAAAGAAGAAAATAAAAAAGTTAATGTTGGGCTCTGTCCTTAGAGGAATGAGGATAAATATAGATGCGCCTCCAGCTGCGTCTCACAGACGGACACTTTTAATCTGCGCTGGTTGTTTTTTCCTACTGAGGAGAAAACTAACGGGATCCAAACAGCG
>NW_015150506.1:786461-794828 GCF_000732505.1 Cyprinodon variegatus
GCCATCTGCTGAGGCCCACTGGGGTTCAAGGAGACAGAAGCAGACATAGAAAAAGAAGCATAGATACAAAAGATAACATAATAAATGCTGAAGACATAAGTAAAGTTTATATAATATATTTAGTAACAGCTGTCGATATAAAAAAAAGAAGAAAATTGCATTACGTTGGCATAAAGGTATTCTAGAAAATTTCTGATAAGAAAATGAAAGGAAAGTTGGAAAAATGAAAAACGCGTAATGTTTAGAGAGCGCAGTCAAAGGCCACTTTAAAGGAGAAGTCCGGTTATATTCAGAGTTCAAACTTCTGAAAGTACTTTAAATATGAAATTATTTCATATTGTTCAATAAATGATAAGGGATTTTTAATTAATATTAATTAAATTTTAAATGTGCTTTACTGGAGACTCCAGGTTTGTCAAAGAACACTAGATGGATGGTTGGTTAGACGGACAGATGGATGGACTTTTTTTTTTTACTTTATTGATCTCAAATTGGATAAATTAACTCTGCATTTAACCCATCCCCTTGGGGAGCAGTGGGCGGCCATTGTGTGGTGCAGAGTTGGGTTAAGGGTCTTGGCAGTCTGTGGGAGTGGGACTCGAACTCAGAACCGCAGGATTCCAACCTAACCACTAGGATGTGAAGATGCTGGATGCAGCCTCCATGTACTCCTCAAATATCTGTACAGCTCACAAATGCATGTAAATAAACAAGCATAACACAAAACAGATGCAGTTGCATGTCTTCTAACTAACAGGTTTTATTAGGTATCCGATTTTCTACCGAAAATCGTCTTTTCCATCAAAGTATGAGTGAAATAAGTTCAGTGGAAAAAAATAACTAGACTCCAAACAACACTCAGATTACCCAGCTTTTACCAGCATTTAAACCTACCCAGCACATACAGTACATATGAATATGCATCTAGAAATATTTAAATGTTCTTAAATTAAATGTATTTTATGGAAGAGGATTAGGGCCACTGAAAAAATAAAAAAGTTAACTGATTTTTTAAATATTATTTCAATGTAATATGGGGAAAAAGGGAGAATTCAGATTTTTTTTTTTTGTCAGAAGTCTGACTTTAATCTTAGAATTCTGACTGAATTCTGAAAGCTAACAAACATGTTAGCATCAAGCCGTAACCATGTCTGCTTTAGAGCCTAGCTGTCTCGCTTTAATCACCTTCTGCTCTTCCATTAATTAAATAGCATCACTGGGGACCCCTCAGGCACTTAGAAAGTCACCTAATTCCATCATTTTTCACCATGGTGGCCAAACAACTCACATCTTAGTCAGTGAAGCTGAGAGCTCCCACATCCCTTCTCTCATGGTGCCCATCTACATTAAGATCCAAAATTATGGGATTAAAGTCAGAATTCTGAGATTAAAGTTAGAATTCTTACTTTTTTCTCATATTAAACTGAAATAAAATTTAAAAATCAGTTAACTTTTTTTGTTTTTTCAGTTGCCCTAATCCTGTTCTTTAGTATTTACCCTGAATTTGGGTAAGTAAATAAGATGAAATTTGAAATTTGCCAATTAAAAGGTTATTTTTACGCTTAAAATAAGATGAACTTGAAATTAGACAATGCAATTGTTTTTTCTTATTTTAAATGTTAATTGTCTTGTTCCATCGGCAAAGTGTCTCACTTATCTTATCAACTCAAGAAAAAAATGCACTTACTTTAAGAAAAAATTACTTAGATTTACATTTTTTTGAAGTGTGGAGCTCCGTAGGTGAAAGCCTGAATATGTCTCAAAAACATTGTGCACTTGTAAACCGATTTGTGTGTAGCTGTCGTTTTTTCCATCTGTTTCATATTATATGTGTACATGAATGTAATGGTTCTTATGAGTAGGAGCCTTTTTGGAATCCGTAAATATCAGATTTGATTTTTTTGTATTCATAATTTCATTATATTTGTATTTGTATTTGAATGCACATACAAGTACCTGTAGTTTAAACACAAATGCTATTTACAAACTAAAAAAGAAAATACAAATCCAGCATTACAGACACACAGATAGTTTAAATTAGCACAAAATGTTAATTACAAGTTACAAAAACTTTACAAATATGCACGGATACCAAACTAAAATCAGAAATCTATTTTGAAACAAGAGTCTGTCCATAAAAGATAATCAATTGGTCTATTTGATTCATGTATTTGATCCATTTACTTAAATAAACCTTAACACACAAACATTTTGGTGAGTTCAGTACACCCGTCTCCGAGTGTTTCCGAAAACACACGAAGTGAGTCGCTCAGGGCTCTCGTCCAATCAGGGACAGTTGCCTTCAAGGCCAATAACGTAATAAAGCACACACTGACTCCTTTTGGACGTCAAATAGACAACTTATTAAACTAAACGCATATAATCATATTAATGTTTCCAACCAATGACATATTTGATGGTTTGCCACGGTGAAAGATGTTAGTTATAATTACAAAATCATAGTTAAGGGTAGAAGAAAAAAAAAGATGCGGCCTTACATTTTAGCGATAACATTCGGATTTAACATTACTTTCATGTTATTAATTTTACATTTATATCAATAACTACCTTCTCAATCAGTCGGGGTTTTTTTATATATTAATGTACTTATTTTGGTCTCTTGAGTGTGAAAACTTGAAACCTCCAATTTTTCTAAACGCATCACCTTCTTCTTCGGCGTCTGGTGAAACGTCTTTTCCTACTGGAGCTCAGTTTGAACAGCACAGCCACAGTAAGTTAGTTAGTTAGCTGTCGATGTTGACCTGGTCTCTTATAAGAAAGCAGAACATGTTTAATATGGACTGACTCTGTATTCAGGCCTTTATGTCCGAGCCGAGCAGCATAGCAGAGAAGTAACGGCCGGTCAGTCCTTCCTGCAGCCGTAACATTAACTGCTGTTAGCCGATGCTAGCTGACTTTCAACCTTAGCCGTCTTTTGCAAACGTTTCACTGACGGCTCATATGAGAGTCCGCGGTGGAAAACACGAAAAGTGTTTTTTATTTATTTAAAGAGTTCGGCCTGGTGGTGAATTCCTATAATCGGTGCACTTTGACTTGACTTTGAGGCCCAATTTAATGAACCTCACTGGAATTTTGTGATGCAAACTGGCGCCATCTAGTGACTGCCAAGAAGCATTGGCTTCAATCCAAAGGAAATGTTTGTTTACATTCTGCTGCAGTCATGTGTTTTATGGAAATAACTGACATATTTTTTTACATATTAAACATTAATTTAAACGATATGTTATTTGTATACAATATTACAGTTTAATAAGCTGACATTGTTAGAATCGTTTTATGTAATAATGCAATTATTTAACATCAGAAAATGACATTTATTAATTAGAAATAATTGTGTTCTTTTTATGTTAATTTAACCAATAAAAAAACTGTAAACTTGATTATTCTAATTGTAAAATCAACTAAATATAACAATACCTTATGTTTACTGTATAATAAACAAATTATTTTGAGTGCATTAAGTTCCTTATTTGATAGAAGAATGTGGAAATATTTTATTTTAGTCTTACTACTTAAAATTCTAGTGGTTGGTCAGCAGGCTAACTGATCAAATGTGAGCATTTGTTTGATCAGCCATAGAGAAACTTAACTCTTAAACTATAAGTTGTCTCACAGGAAGTATGACAAAAAAATAAAATTAAAAACATTTATACTCTTCATATATTTTTTTATCTAATACATTTGTTTTTTACCTGTACTTTGTAGCACACATGAGAAAATAACAAGTGGAAAAGTTTTAAAATCATGACTCAAACGGTGACATTTTAACAGAATGTATCCAAGAGAAGCAGAAAGTGAAGCAATGCCTGTCGGTGGAAGCAACCGCTGTTACTGAGCAACTAAACAGTGCAGCAGGTGGACAGATGTAGAGATTCATCGCTTTGATCTGCACAGTGTTATTCCCCAGTCTTAATTTAGGCTCCTGTTCATCCAGGATGAGCTTTACATGGTGCGTCCTGAACGGCTTCAGGTTCACATGTCGTTCTCCTCCAACAATCTGCAGGAGGTTTTGTACTTCACAGGTAGGCGCACTAAACAAAACACAGCTAAGTATCCCACTTTCACCCACTTTCTGACTGCCCCCGCTAACACACTGTGCAGACATGAGGGTAGTTTACACTTGGTGCAGTGATATAGACTTTGTTATTGTCTTGCAGTCTATAATGGCGTCGAGGCACACTAATGCCAAAAGAATTAAAGGACTGGACAAGAATGTTTGGTAAGTGAATAAGCATTGAAGCACTAATAATACTTAACCACTGACCTCTTTATGCAATATTTACTGTGTTAACACTGTAAAAATCAGCAGATGTCTTTTTTTTTTCTTTAATTTCTCCAGTTTGGTTTTAGAAGCACTTAAAAAAACCACCCAAACTTCTGCACACATTAGGTTTCTTGTTTACTGAGCAGTAAACAGCTAAAAATACCAGCAGCAGCTGGAAAGGTTTTAGGGTTTCACATTCTATGGAGTCAGATTTGTTCCATTACTGGTGCAAGCAAACAACACATTACATAAATTGAAAATTGAAACAAAACATGCTCAGAAATCATACTTTAAAAAAAAGGCCTTATTAGAAAAATGGTTTTCACAGTAAATTTGCAGTTTTTCACAGATTTTAAAACCTGCCTTAAAAATTAGACAGGGCCCGTTTCTCAATTCACAAGAACGTGAGTACGGACTCGTGTCCTCGCCAAGTCTGTTCTTGAGAAGAATACAAGCAAGTCTGGACTCGGGGAGAACGGGACCACGCAGCATAAATATGGGTCAATTGGAATAGAAGCGTAGTGATGACATCACCACATGCTCAGCTCGTCTGGAGCTGCATTTCACCTGTTATTAATAGTCTCTAGATAATAAATTCTGACTTTTTTTCATTAATTGGGGGAATAATAACTAACAAAGTCAGATAAACACAAATCAAATAAACATTTTACCAAATAAAATCAAAATATTGCCATTAGAGCCAGAGATACTTTACACATGGCTATGCAGAGAGACAGCTGCTGCAGACGGGCTAACGTTAGCCCTGGCTGCTGCAGACGAGCTAACGTTAGCCCTGGCTGCTGCAGACGGGCTAACGTTAGCCCTGGCTGCTGCAGACATGCTAACGTTAGCCATGGCTGCTGCAGACGGGCTAACGTTAGCCCTGGCTGCTGCAGATGAGCTAATGTTAGCCATGGCTGCTGCAGACGGGCTAACGTTAGCCATGGCTTCTGCAGACGAGCTAACGTTAGCCCTGGCTGCTGTAGATGTGCTAACATTAGCCATGGCTGCTGCAGACAAGCTAACATTAACCATGGCTGCTGCAGACAAGCTAACGTTAGCCATGGCTGCTGCAGACGAGCTAAAGTTAGCCCTGGCTGCTGTAGATGTGCTAACATTAGCCATGGCTGCTGCAGACAAGCTAACGTTAGCCATGTCTGCTGCAGACGAGCTAACGTTAGCCATGGCTGCTGCAGACGGGCTAACGTTAGCCATGGCTGCTGCAGACGGGCTAATGTTAGCCCTTGTTGCGGTTAGCCTCTCAACATTTGAACTTTTTTATTCTGCACTAAATCGGTAAACGTGCCATATAGTGACACATTAAGTATAATTTTCTCTATCAGACAATCAAACTCAAAATGAAATGTGCCCCCTGGTGGCGATAAACACAGGACAGGACAAATAGCTCCTACAACGGCAACAGAAAAGTGAACTTAATACTCTGAGCTCTGTTAGCACTCCACTGGAAGCTGCTGCAATGCATGCTGGGACAGCTGTCAATCTCAAGAATGGACAAGTCTGCTCTGATGCATGCTGGGTAAATAGGGAGGAGCAAGAACAACATCCTGGGACTGTGTCCGTTCTTCGTTTTTTTGTTCTTGTGAATAGGAACAGTACTAGGGCTGAAGCTGATGACGTTTCACGAGGACACAAGAACGCACAAGTACACATACAGTAGTGAGAAACTCTTAGATCAGTCTTAAACATGTTTTAGCTCTGTGACAGCCCACCGCTGCTCTCCCCAGGGTGGCGTTTACATCAGTAGCAGCTGACCCGTCCATTGTTAACCTGGGCCAAGGCTATCCAGACATCCCGCCGCCTTCTTATATCAAGGAGGCTTTGGCGAAGGCAGCGTCAGTGGACCGTATGAACCAGTACACCAGAGGCTTTGTAAGTTTAAAGAGCCCAGGAGGAAGAGGTTCATTTTTAACACTACAGGCAAACAGAGTGTGGACTTATTTAGCTGTGAACTGATTTATAAACCAAGCTAATTCTAATAAACTGTCTGCTCATTCTTTAAACATATTTAAACCAGATATGCTGGTGAAAATTCTCAGTCATCCAGGTCATAGTCATTCCAAAATAGTTAAAAAACAATCCACCAGACTTTATTTCCAAGTTTGATGATGTTTCGCTTCCCATCCAGAAAGTTTTTTCAATTCAGAATGTCAGAGAAATAGACAGGTTTCAGGTATTACAGGCTAACGAAACTAAAGAACCCCCATTCCAGAGGGTCAGACCCGCTCATCAGGTCCAGTTTGCATGTTTTCTAAGCAAAAACAAGGTTTTGTTTTTGTTCCACTCTATGAAGCCTTGAACTCAACCCTATTTCTGACATTTTGAATTGTAAAACCTTCCTGGATGGGAAGCGAAACATCTTCAAACTTGAAAACAAAGTCCAGCGGATAGTTTTTTAACTTTCTTGGAATGTAAATTCGATGTATACCATATAAAGCTTTTTGCTGTTGATCTCCGTAATGACTGTATGTTTGTCGCCTCGTCTTTAACCAGGGTCATCCCTCCTTGGTGAAGGCCCTCTCACAGGTGTATGGGAAGGTCTACGGTCGCCATGTCGACCCTCTGAAAGAAATCCTGGTCACCGTTGGTGGTTATGGTTCCTTGTTTAGCACCATGCAGGGCCTTGTGGATGAAGGAGACGAGGTGAAGACCTTCTGTACGCTATAATGTTCATCTATACATGTATGGCCATGTATGTAGTAGACTGATGGGATTTATTCTTTCCCCAGGTGATCATAGTGGAACCGTTCTTCGATTGCTACGTACCGATGGTCAGAATGGCAGGAGCCAAGCCTGTATTGATCCCATTACGGCCTGTAAGTCTCATCTTCAGGTTCCTGCTGTTAATGCAAAATCTAAATTAGAACCGATGAGGAATTAAAAGTGAGTCAAACCTTTACAAAAAAAAAAAAGTTAGTTAAATATGAAGCTATGAACACATGAACTCATAATAGAGTTCCCAGTTATGTCAGTTATTATCAGGTGAACCTATCTGTGTCGGTTGATCATATGTTTTTGATATTAATTAGGCCCGAGCAGCAAAGCGCTGCGAAGGCCTATTGTATTTCGAAAGTTTCTTCTTCTTATTATTATTATTATTCTTTTGGCACTTCGAACGCATTTTACGGGGATTTCGCATATTCAAAAACTCAGGAAAACGTTGCAGTAAATTGTCCCCCGCGTGAAATAGCCGGTCTGTAATGGAATCCAAAATGGCCGCCCCCAAATTATGCCACAGCGCCCCCCTAACGTGAGTTGGGGGAAACTGTAAGTCACAGAGATTTGAACTTTGGCACACCGGTAGATCTCATCAAATCATGAAAAAAAGTCTCTTGGAGGTATGCCCTAAAACCCACAGGAAGTCGGCCATTTTGGGTCAAAGTGCGATTTTTGGCCATTTTTCATTCTGTTTTAAAACCCTGTCATGACCAGATGTTCGCTGTGGTGTAAAAGGTAGTATACATACATACATTTGTATATATATATATATATATATATATATTTTGCTAATTCTAGTGTTCTGTGGCAAATGCCAATGGAGCTCCATGGTGCCGGGCAGTGAGCACAGGACCCACTAGAAGACGTCGGGCCCTCAGGCCACCCTCGTGGAGTCTGTTTCTGATTGTTTGGTCAGAGCCATTCACACCAGTGGCCTGCTGGAGGTCATTTTGTAGGGCTCTGGCAGTGCTCCTCCTGCTCCTCCTTGCACAAAGGAGCAGATGCTGTGGAAGCTCATTGGTAGAATTCTCTTATGACAGAAAGAAGGCCACGATTCACACCATTTTGTCTTCCAGAGGGAGTAAACATTTATTTACATTTCCAAATTCCTACTGCTGTCTTCAACACTTCATACATTCAGCGCTACATCGTCAGACATCTCAGTTCCCCCCCCCAACTCTCATTTCATCCCAGGCTGCTTTTATAGTTTCCACATCGCACTATGTAGATGTACGTGCACAACTGGAAGCTCTGTGGAAAACTTCCTAGAAATTTCTTAGCTTATGACCTGATTGCGTGCGAGTCAGCCACTAAGAACCCTGTTTTTGCCAAGATTCGTACGTGAC
>NW_015150506.1:795893-797856 GCF_000732505.1 Cyprinodon variegatus
CCAAACCAAACCAAACCAAACAGGGTTCTGAGGAGGTACACTGGAAAAAATCAAAATCTAGATAGGTCATTTTTTCTTAAAATAAGTGCATTTCTTCTTAAATTGAGGAGATTAAAGAGACATTTTGCCAATGGAACAAGACAATTTAGATTTAAAATAAGAAAACACAATTACATCTTCTTATTTCAAGTGCATTTCATCTAATTATCTTATTTTAAGGGTATAAATACTCATTCCATTTGGCATATTATCAAATGTACCTATTCAAATCAAGGGTAAATACACTTAATTTAAGAAATGTTTACTTATTTCTAGATCATTTTTGCAGTGCTTAATTTTCTACACTGGAAAAAATCGAAATCTAGATCAAGTCATTCTTTCTTAGAATAGGTGCATTTGTTCTTGGATTGAGGAGGAAAATATACATTTTGCTAATGGCACAAGACGATTTACTTTTAAAACAAGAAAACATAATTTCATTGTCTAATTTCAGGTGCATTTTCTCTAATTACCTTATTTTAAGGGTAAAAATACTCATTCCATTGGCGAACTGTCTAATTTACCTACTTAAATTAAGGGTAAATACAGTTAATTTAGAAAATTTTAACTTATTTCTAGATCGTTTTTCCAATGCACAACCTCAACTGCCCTGCACTGCAAAATATCTAAATCTAGATAAGTCATTCTTTCTTGAAATAAGTGCATTTGTTCTTGAATTGAGGAGGTAAAAGAGATATTTTGCCAATGGAACAAGACAATTTACACTTAAAATAAGAAAACATAATTGCATTGTCTTATTTCAAGTGCATATTATCTAATTATCTTATTTTAAGAGTAAACTATCTCATTTACCTACTCAAATTAATGGTGAATACACTTAATTTAAGACATTTTTACTTATTTCTAGATTGTTTTTGCAGTTTAGTCCTTTAGACTGCAGAAAAAAAAGAAATCTCAATAAGTCATCTTTTCATCTTTTCTTAAAATAATTTTTTCTTGAATTGAGGAGGGATGAGCGACACTTTGCCAATGGAACAAGACAATTTACGTTTAAAATAAGAAAAAACAATTGCATTGTCTTATTTCAAATGCATATTATCTAATAATTTTATTTAAAATATTTACTTGCTCAAATTGAGGTAAAATACACTTAATTTAAGAAATATTTACTTTTTTCTAGATCGTTTTTGCAGTGTAATTTCTCCAGCTTTTAAACTGACTGGATTCACTCTCTCTGAATGCTTCCTCGGTGAATTAGTGAAGCAAAGACTACCTGTCTGACACAAAAGGTCTTATCTGTTAACTAATGTTTCCTATTAACATGTGCCTATTGTTAAGTCAGCTTTGTATACGTTCAGAGAAGCAATTTGCTCCAACTCTCCACTAATCTCAGTTAAGAGATTAGTCCCCGTTACACGCTGGCTGATCTCCTAAAATCTCCTAAAACGCTGGCATACGCTAAACTTTCTATATATTTTTTCAAGTTTTGTGCGTATACATAGAGTATTCATAAAGAGTCCTGAAATGATGTCCAACGACAGCCTAACTTTTGCAAAACGCACGGCAACGTACTGCCCATGAAATGATGCACGAGGCAGTGTCCTCAGCAATGACCCGATGGCGCCCGTCTGCATGAAAAGATTTATTTGATTGCGGTAATAACCTAGTTGCTGCGTACCGCCCGCCGATAAAGAATAAAGAAAAAAAAAGAGAAGGTTTTTGGTGGCAGCTGATTGAGCGTCATGTCTGCTAGGAAGTGTGTTGGTGGTGGGCGTGAACGCAGGGAGGATCCATCACTCACCTTCTGGAGGAGAACTGACGGTTTCCTCCTGTGAGAATCCCCTTTATACCAAAATGCTGCCAATACACCATTATACAGTAGCTGGAAGTTAGAAACACGTTCAGCGCTCGTCTGGAACACGTCAGATACGTTGATATGCGTTGGAGAGAAGTTCTGGATAAG
>NW_015150506.1:799477-801063 GCF_000732505.1 Cyprinodon variegatus
ATGACAGTTTTATTTACAGTAATGGGGATGGAGTCTGGAGAACTGACGGTTTCCTCCTGTGAGAATCCCCTTTATACCAAAATGCTGCCAATACGCCATTATACAGTAGCTGGAAGTTAGAAACACGTTCAGCGCTCGTCTGGAACACGTCAGATACGTTGATATGCGTTGGAGAGAAGTTCTGGATAAGTTATGCAGAAGTTAGTTGATAGGCTAGACGCCACGACTTATGAGTAACCGACACTTAACGTATGTCAACGATGAGATAACTGACCTGTAACTTATGACCCATGTATGGCATACGCCGGCATACGGCGGGAAATTTTCAGCATGAACGTGTTTCAGCGTACTTCAGCGTGCTCACAACTTATACAAAATCCCATAACTTATCCATAACTTATCCAGCGTATGGCAGCGCTTTGCCTTTTCATACGTCAGGCATCCGTTGGTCTAAATCGTCCAGGTGGGACGGGGGTTTGAAGAAGCTAAAAGATCTGATGTCAGCAAAATAATTCACCCTGAGTTCATAATAATCCGCTTTACGAGCCAAAGCTCGACTAAAACAAAATGTCTTACAATCTGTTTCTTCCAGCTTGGTTGGTCTATTGGACCTGAGCACCTGGTTAAACATCTTCAGACTGTCATGCAGAATACTCTGTACACCTGTGCTACACCTCTACAGGTACGTCACTCACTACAAGTTAGAAAAGTGTTTAAACCCATTGAACTTTTTCACATTTAAAACAATAACAAACAAAAAACTCTGATAGACACTGTATGTTGCTTAGCAATGCTGCTGCCAGGAGGCGGTGGGTCTTCCTCAGTTTGTAGGAGGCATTCTCTGCCATTGTCGCCAAATAAGAATAAAAAGTCTAAAAAAAAAATCTACATTGAAATGGCTTCAATAATAGATTAAAAGTGTAAAACTGCGGTTTGCATGCAGGACTTGAATAGTAACATCCCTCTGTTTCCTGCTCTGTCCTCCTATAGTTATTTCTGACCAAAAGATTCAACAATTGTCCCATGTGTGACTTTGTAGTGAGGTAATGTCTAGTTGAAAAAGTGTCATTTAAGTTCAAACTGCACCTATCAATCTGGTTTATGTCGGGTAACCTTAAATCTGAACTTTAACTTTTCTAACCCATGAATGCTCTTTGAATTAAAGGTCTCCATCGTAGCCTGCTCTTTGCATTTAGTTTTTTGCAAAAAGCTGCACCTCTGATCTCATCTGACCGGAGTAGGATTAAATCCTAATTATAGAAATTCTGTTTATTGGTTTTAACGGAACAATTTGTGAAATAGGTGAGAGGTGTTTAGACTTGAGTTAGGCCTCAGAATCAATTCAGTTCAGTTTATTTATATACCGCCAATTCACAACACGTCATCTTATCAAGTTTTCTATCTAAGGAAAAGTTGATTGCATCGACTCTTCAGCAATCCCTGAAACTCAGCATGCTTGTAGCGACAGTGGAGAGGAAAAACTCCCCTTTAACAGGAAGAAACCTCCAGCAGAACCAGGCTCAGTGTGAGCAGCCATCTGGTGTGGCCCACTGGCGTTCAAGGAGACAGAAGCAGGCATATAAAAA
>NW_015150506.1:802994-806908 GCF_000732505.1 Cyprinodon variegatus
AAAATATTTAAAAGTTAAAATCTAAGAAAATAGAAAAGTTTATTTTTGAATTCCCATTTACAAAACATGTTGGAACAATAAGGTAACAGCATTCCCTCCATACTTTCTACACTGAGCGGCACATCCAACTGAATCATTGTTTCCTTCTGGATCTATTCTAGATCAGGATCTGTCCCACATGGCCGACGATGAAGCCTATGACTACAAGTTTGTTAAATGGATGATAAAAGAAAAGGTGAGAAGAGTTCATTATTGTAGAAATAATCCTTTTTTTTTCTAGCATCACTATCAGCCGACATGTTCCAGCATCTGCTGATTCATCAGGGCCCTCAGCAGATCACATGTTCATAAATGTTTCTTTTCTGTTTAAATTTGGAACATTTGTTATTAGTTTTTTATTCAAATCATGTAAATAAAGCAAAAAAAAAAAAAAAGCCCAGATATGGCCCTAAAGATTTGTCCCAAACTTAAATTTAGCAAAACATATCCGGGTTAAACTGTTGTCAAAATAATCAGCATCGACCGTTGATCTTTAATTAGCTGTGCTGGAAGATGTTTGTCATAGATTCAATTAACTCTTCCTGGTTTCTTTTAGAAATTAGCTGCTATTCCCGTCACAGCATTCGTCGGAGAAGAGTCCAAGAAGCAGTTTGAGAAATATATTCGCCTGTGCTTCATAAAGGTACAAAATAAATATGTCTGTTACAGTTAGAAGTGTATTAGAAGGAACATTTCAATCTAAAAGGTTGGTGCTTCATGGATGTAAAATGTTCTCGCAGCTGTTTCAGAGAACAGTGACGTTTGTTTTGGTCTTTGTTTTGCAGGAAGACAGCACTCTGGAAGCAGCAGGGAAGATCCTGAAAAACTGGAGCAAAGTTTAACAGGATCTGAGCAGCTGAACTGTGAGGGGACAGAGAGGTGGACGGCTCTTTAACAGGAGAGGAGAATTTTAATTCAAACAGTTTATCCTGGAAGGCCAATAAAAGAAATACATCTAGAATCCTTGTTAGTGTGGATTTTTGCTCAGACATAATTTTATTGGGTAGGGTTTTTTTTTTTCATTTATGTGTTTATTGTTGTGATAAATTTCTAGTTATAAGATTTCCAGATTATCATCTAAATCATAAATTAACAAGTGTGTGCGAAAAGAAATTTCACTCAGTAGAGCTCTCAAGTTATTTTCATGTTTTAAAGTGCAGCCTTAATAAAGGAAACAGCAGTGATAAAGTAATAATTATTACTAATTAGAATGATTAAAAATAGAAAAATGAGTGAATTGTCAATAAAGAATTTACTCTTTTTTTATTGGGAGATTCACAAATTCTAAGAATATGATTAAATGGTGTCACTGTGGGTTCTTTATATAAATTTGAATTAGGCCTATTTTTTATATGTGATTTTGGGGCTATAATTACTGTGGGACGCAGTCACAGCAATTTATTTACCTAAAAAAAGAATGTAAATAGTAACAAACAGTTCTGGTTTATCCACACTTGGATCAGTGTCATGAAAGCACCACAAAGTCGAGGTGAGTTTTCATTATCGTCCAACCGTGTATGGAGTTATGATTGATGTATAAAACAAGACAGACATAAAGTAATGATGAAGTTTGTGTATATATAGAGGGAATTTTGTTCCAATATTGCAGATAGAAAAACACGTTTTTTAAATTAAATGCTGAAAAATTTATTGAAATTTGAAAACAAATGCAACTGAGATATAAATCTTTAAAAAATATTTTAGGCAAACCAATTTTTTTAAAGTAACGTTGCTATTTTGTTAGATTTTAATCTTTCATATGTTTGTTGTTCAAAGATAACTTTTAGATTTAATTTTTTTCCAAGTATTTTTTATGGATTTTAAATTGCTTCTTTGAAAAAAAATTAAAGCAGTTTGTAAAACTCAAACTGAGGAAAGAAAAAAGATTTTAAAAATATTTAGAATATAAAAGTCTTATTTGACAGGATTGTTCCTCCATATAGGTTAGATCATCTATTGATAAAATTAAATATGACGTTTTTTTTTTGTTTTTTTTTTTCATTTAAAAACGATGGCATTTCTTTTTGGCAAAGATTGAGGGTCTGTCACTTACTGCATTGAACCACTAGAGGGAGGCAAAGTACACTAGACTGGAACCAAACTCCATTTCTTACAAGTTTTCTGCTCTTAACTTTGAAGCCTGTACAGTTAGAAACAGAACTAGGTTAATTTAAATAAAAAAAAAGAAATCAAGTTATTGCACTCCCTTTCTATTGATTGTTTTTTTATTTTTTTTTTTACTTGGCAGCTGTTTTGGTTTGACAGAAATGTAATAGATGATTGTAGATAATCACTTTAATAACATTAAGATCATATTGTTTGCTGAAGAAGATGCTCCAAGTTCAAACTAGTCTTAAAATTATGTGTGGATCTATAAGGCTTAATGTTATTATAGTGCCAGAAGAATTCATCACTTTTAAACCTTTTCACAGTTTGCCACATTACCAACTTCAGGGTATTTTACTGGAATTCAAAAAGCAAAATGTTTGATATGAGGGAAGAGGAAAGAAAAAAGGATTCATGCTTTTCAAGTTTAAGAAAGTAAATTCTAATACGTATGACATGTATTCAGCCTCTACAGGTCAATACTTTGTGTCCGGTTACAGTTCCTCTTCTTATGTGGTATATTTAAAGCAGTTTTGCACAATATATTAATATATTGCATCCAGGAAAATCTATTTACATTTTAACGATCATTTGAATTTTAGTCCAATAGATAGTAATAAAATGTTTTGATATAAACCTATTAAAGTAACGCTGTGTAACTTTTGATTCGAGCATTAGCTTATTTTAAGATATATTCTGATTTGCAGCTGTTGGTGTGTTCTGGTGCAACTGGTGATGTCATAATATAGTAATTGACAGGGTCAGATCTGTGGCGGTTCTGTAAAAATTCACCAGGGGGGCCATGATGACGCAACACCAGATGTCAGTTAGACGTTGTTTTTGTCTTGACTTAGTCCAGAAATTGGGCTGCGTTTGATCGGTTTAATTGTGTCCTGTTTTAATCCAATAATAGTTGTTAAAAATTGTGTCTTTAACGTCTTTTCAACAATCAGAACATTTCGACTTTTGACCTTTTGCTTTTCAACCAAATCTAACATTGTTTGGTTACATATCAAGACGCCGCATATCTATCAGCTTTTCAATTCTTTAAAAATAATTTTAATTTTTAAAATAAATTTTGGATGGATTTTTTTCACGGGGGCACCGAAAAAAGAAACAAACAAAAAAAACAGGTTAATTGTTCGTCATTTGAAATATTAAGTGAACCTAAAAGTTCAACGACTTCCTTTTTTCATCATCTTTAAAATGAAACTTTGAAAAGTAAAGAATAAAACTTATCCAGTTGACTAATCATTTACAGTTTCTGTTCCAGTAAATATAACTAATTCTTCATTTATTCTGTATTATCTCTTTACTTTAGTGGCCATCTGCTGCAGAACCGCCTGTGGTCCGATCCATCGCTGAATGAGTCATGTGACCCAGAGTCCTACTTTACGACAGTTGAGCTTCCCTAAAAGTTGCAGTTAGCAAGACAAACCAGATCTGATCCTTTCTGATGTAAAGGAATGTTTGATTCATATCTTTCTATGTTTTCTAATTTATTGGTTTAATTTTTATTTTTTGTTGTTCTAGTTTCTGGTTATATTTTTTGAGTTCTTATGTACAGGTGCTGGTCATAAAATTAGAATATCATGAAAAAGTAGATTGATTTCAGTAATTCCATTTAAAAAGTGAAACTTGTATATTATATTCATACATTACATACAAACTCATATATATCTGATGTTTCTTCTGTTTAATTTTGATGATTACAAATGACAACAAATGAAAACGAAACATTCATCACATCAGAAAATTAGAATATTGTG
>NW_015150506.1:808118-817637 GCF_000732505.1 Cyprinodon variegatus
CACAATATTCTAATTTTCTGATGTGATGAATGTTTCGTTTTCATTTGTTGTCATTTGTAATCATCAAAATTAAACAAAATAAACATCTGAAATATATGAGTTTGTATGTAATGTATGAATATAATATACAAGTTTCATTTTTTAAATGGAATTACTGAAATCAATCTACTTTTTCATGATATTCTAATTTTATGACCAGCACCTGTAGTTCTTGTTTACCTCCTGTTGCATCCTTTTGTCGGCCTCTTTCCCATAGCTCCCTTCTAGATGCCTCTATCCACACCTGTTCCTCGTCAGCTCATTAGTCCAGTCTTCTTCTCCTCCTTCTTCTTCTTCTTGGTTTTTATTGGCGGTTGGCAACAAACTTTTAGTAGCATTACCGCCACTTACTGGTATGGGGTGTGGTTCGTGATGATCTATCTATATACTTTCACTTCATACCTAATCCCTACAATAACTTCTGATTAAACATACATTCGTACATACACACCTACTTATATTACCTAGCTTGCATATAGCTTTATATACTCCTTGTTATTCTTTACACATTCACAACCATCTTGCTCTACTCAGATTCTATGAAATAATCTTGTTTTTTTCAAGAAACCTAATAATTATTTGAATATGTCTACTTCCCAAATCTTTCCTCAAAAATTCTGTTAAATTAAACCTTTCTTTAATACCTTCACACTCTCTCAACATGCATCTTCTCTCTCTTCTTCATATTTATAACACTCTAAAATAACATGATCTATTGTTTCAAACTTCTCAAAATAATCACATTTCCCAGTTTTATGCTTCTGTATTTTAAAAAGTGAATAATTAAGCCCCGTATGACCGAACCGTAACCTTGTTATTATTCTTTCCTCCTTCCTGCTTCTTCTTCCCTTTTCTTTTCCTTCCTACAAATTTCTGAATTTTATAAAACCATCTTCCTGTTAACCCTTCATCCCACCTTCTCTGCCATATTTTCATCAGCTCTTCTTTGGCTTTACTTTTCCCTTCAGATTTACTCATCCTAACTGCAGAACTAATAGGATTATGTATCGCCTTCTTTGCCATTTTATCAGCCTTCTCATTTCCTACTACCCCTATATGTGCTGGAACCCACACAAATGTAACTACTAACCCCATATTTTGTATTCTAAGTAGATTATGATATATTTCTAACAAGATGTCCATCCTACTTTCCGTATTATTATATTTTATGCTTATCAAAGCTGAGCTTGAGTCTGAGCATATCATTGTTTGCAGTGGTTTTACATCCTCTATCCATTGTAAAGCCAATAGTATTGCTAACATTTCACCTGTATAAATTGATAACCCATCCGTCATTAGTCCAGTCTTTGTTCGGTCTGCCATATATACTCTCCCTGGGCAGCTCCTCAGTGCTGGTTCCTCATCGTCATTTCTTTGGCCTTCATGCAAGTTTCTCTGGACTTCAGTATTTTGTTTGTAGATTTTTTTCTTCTGTTNTCCTCAGTGCTGGTTCCTCATCGTCATTTCTTTGGCCTTCATGCAAGTTTCTCTGGACTTCAGTATTTTGTTTGTAGATTTTTTTCTTCTGTTGCCCCTTTTGTTTTTAACTCAGCTAGAAACCACCTCAGCTTCCACTTCTGCATTTGTGTTCTCTTCAAACTTCCACCCAACCTGACTTGCTTTAAATAACACTTCATAATGTAAATGCATTAAATAACCATGAGATATCACTACAGGTTTGGACTTGCAATCCAATGCAGTCCAGAGACGTTAGAGAAGGCAGCTGTTACCAACCGGGAGTGGCTTCACTCCACTATGACACATCATTACATCAGACAAGCTGCAGATGAGGAGACGTCCATGGCTCCAGCCTTCTTAAAATATTGTTCTTACATCAAGGACACCGCTTTCATTCCATTCCCATCTCTTTGCTGGTACAGAATGAAGACTCAATCAGAGGAACTGTCCTAATTAGATAAACTATATGGAAAACATAAGTTCTGACAGACAACAGGCAGGAATTATTGGGGTTTAACAGACTCACACATCATCAATAATTATAATCTGAACACTGATCAGACATCAGATTATTCTAGTGGGCTGAACGTTGCCTTGAATTTACTATCAACTCCATTATTTCTCTGTCTGCTGGTCCAAAGTGTTGTAAGTTGCCATCTGAAGGCGCTACACATAGAGGCTTTATGTCTGGCGCCCTCCAGTGGCTAAAGGTTACACTGTTTTGTTTAAACTTCTTTTCCAAGAGTCCATAATCATCCATTTATATCATCATTACCTCCTGCTGGGACCAGCTGCTCTCTCCCAGCTAAAACAGAAGCAACCTCACAGTGAAATGCTGCCACCACCATGCTTCAATATTCAGAAAACTGGTTCTGGCTGAAGATTCATGTTTGACATTAACCGCATCATCCTGCTTTCTTCCTCCTTAAGGGCTGGTTATCCTCCCGCAGCAGTTTGTCGCAGTTAGCTTGTGGTAGGTATGATGCAGATATTTTTGGTTTATACCCCATTTTTGAAGCGTGGTCTGCGATATGTTATTCCACATCACAATGCAAGAGGGACAATCACAAACTAGCAAGGATTGTGGGTGTCTGTGTGTCAGTTTGATGAGCTCTTTCGCCGTCTACAACCCCTCATCCAACGCCAGACGACACACAGTTCATCGATGAGTGTTCACCCAACACTGGCCGTGGCGCTGCGCATTCTGGCTTCAGGTGCAAACCAACAGACCGTCGTACAGAGCGAGAAACTAATGTCCTGCACGCTGTCTGGGATAGTGTCCAAGCTTTGCCAGGCGTTGTGGACGGGACTACAGCCAGAGTTTCTGCCATTAGGTACCAAACAGGAAATACACCATGTGTAGACCGGATGTAGAATTGACCAACCAGAGACCTCCTGTCTGCAGCACTGTCTGCGGTCACCTACAGTGGATTTGGAGAGGTGCGCCAGAGTGTCTGCGGAAAGAGGGGGGGCATATCTGCGTTAACTGTGACACAGACGCAGACGTTCTGGTTTCTGAGCATAAACCAGGCTTTAGTCTTCTTAAAGCCTTTACTTGTGAAACAATAAAGTGATTATAATTTTGTCAACAAAACTCCCCACCTTAGCTCTGGATCTCTGTACGGATTTATCAAGAGCTTAATGGTGCTCCTCTGATAAACACTCACACACCAGGGAAACTAACTAGGCTGTGTTTTATTTAGGGTTCTCAAACTAAAGAAGACTGAATGCAAAATGCACGCTCCAATTTTTCATGTTTGCAAACTGCAATGTTTGTGTCACTCTGTCACATGAAATCTAGTCTTGCACCAATACCAGTATCAGGCGGGGCCCCAATCCAGCACTAAAATGGTGGTATCGGCGAGTACCAACCAATAGGACACTGATACCATTTTGAGAGCCAGAAGTTTATTCAACTATTGTCACCCATTCCAGGGGGCGACGGTGGCGTTGGATGTAGGAGTTTGCCCTGAAATCGAAGGGTTGACGGTTCAAGCCCCGACTCTGACTTTTATTGTCGTTGTGTCCTTGGGCAAGACACTTCACCTGCATTGTCTACTGATGGTGGTCAGAGGGCCCGGTGGCGCCAGTGTACGGCAGCCCCGCTTCTGTCAGTGAGCCCCAGGGCAGCTGTGGCTACAATGTAGCTCGCCACCATCAGTGTATGAGTGTGTGTGTGTGAACGGGTGAATGAATGTAGTGTAAAGCGCTTTGGTCAAGTCTTTTGACTTGAATAAAGGCGCTATATAAGTACATGCCATTTGCAATAAAAAGTTCTACTGGATTCACTTTGTTTTAGTCTTTTTTCTGCTTCACAAAGGTAGGCAGCAGCTTGACATGATGGCAATTATTTTACATCCAAGTAGTATACAGTTCTTTATATATCAGCTGTGCTGCTTCCATCAACACCCTTGTTTATAGATGCTGGAGATCGGCCTGTTTTCCAGTGCGGTCCTGTTTCTCTGACCGTGACTAACTGGATGTGCTCTCTTCATGGCTCGGAGCTCGTCTGCCTGGCTGTGTGTTTTCTGGACAGGGCCGCCTTTTACAGCTGCTTTCTGTATCTCTGCTTCTGTCTCCTTGAACCCCAGTCGGCCTCAGCAGATGGCCGCTCACACTGAGCCTGGTTCTGCTGGAGGTTTCTTCCTGTTCAAAGGGAGTTTTTCCTCTCCACTTTCGCTACAAGCATGCTTAGTGTGAGGGATTGCTGAAGAGTCAATGAGCCGATGCAATCAACTGGTTTTCCTTGGATAGAAAACTTTGAATCAATTTGACTGGATGATCTGGTGAACTGGAAAGTGCCTTGAGATGACATGATGTGAATTGGCGCTATAGAAATAAACTGAATTGAATCGAATTGAATTGATACACACACACACACACACACCAATTTCAAAGAAATGGTATCGGTATTGGGGCCAAAAAAATGGCATCGTTGCAACACTAATGAAATCCCAATGAAAAACATTGACTTAAAAAAAAAATCAGATTTACAGCCTCAGCAAGTCCCCGCTTGTGAGAAGCTAACAGAGACAAGTAGTATTGTATGCTAATTAACTTTAGGTGCTGATATGTCATTAGAAACCCCAAATAAAAGCTCATTTCTATAGTTTAGTAATGACTAAATTATGGATACTTCTCTTTAAGACGTGGACCATATAACCTGCTGCAAGATCAACAAATAACAATGCTGTTCCACGCCTGAAGCGTGTCCCTTTTTAATTTGCAGTAGTAAATACCTAACTTCTAGTCATTTCCAGCTGTCGCAGTGAGAAGCAGCAGCCTGCCTGTACTTTAATCCAGGAAGCTTTATCTGATGAAATGCTTTTAATTGTAGCTTCAGAGTTAATAGCTAGCTTTCCAGTCGGCGTGAAATTGTGCTGCTGGTTGGGATGAAAGTGTTGGGTTGCACTAGAGAAACGTCTGGAAAGTGAGGCCTCAGACCTCCTGTGATTAACATCAGCGTGCCAAGACTGAGTGACCCTGTCAGGGAAATTAAAAGCAGGGTTTACCAACAAACACCCTAAAGAACTTCTGCACGACTTAAACCTCGTATTTTGCTTTAACTTTGTCTCAGCAGTCAACTGGATGAGCTGGTGAACTTTCCCTCCAGCAGCCCTAAACAAATAATGGTCTGATCTTGTAATACGGCGTGAGAACCGGTCCTGGGAAAAAAGACTGCAGGGGAAAAAAATCTGGATTTAAAATGCAGGCTGCTGTTATCAGACATCTTTAAGGTGGATTTCCCTGATTCACGTGGATTAAATGGAACACCATCACATAATTTATGTTAATTATTATTAACGTGCCAATAATCTAATGTCACAATCCTTTTATGAAGGAGGATTTAGGTTACTGCTGCCCTAAAAGTCAGACCAGATGTTGGTGGTACCGCGTGTTGCCTCTAGGTGGCTCTGCAGGTCATGTTAAGAAAAGCAGTGAGGCTGCCTTTCTTCCTGCTGTGTTTGATGTAGCCATTACAGAGGGGAATATTACTTTGAGGCATTTAATAGAGCCATGACATCAGTCCCTGCACCCAAACAGTGCATAAGGCCCACAACCTTATCCTTTATACTAACAGTGATGGAAGTATGTTGGTCTAAAAGTACATCAAATCCACTGTGGAAATGAGATGCGGGAAATTAATAATTATTCCAACAATTTAGACCCATTTTCTTTGTGTAGAATTCAAATATTAAAGGTGCAACGGAGGAAATTCAACATCGAAATCCTACATCAGATGATACATCTTTAAATGAAGAGCGCAGCTATGGAGTGAAGTTTGGTCCTTATTTTTGAAAGCAAAGAACAAGTTTTGTAAATGAAAAAAACAAACACATGTTTAACAGTACTACTGCTCAGCGTTTGTGTGGAGGGAGCTGGAAGTACAGAGAAGGTAATCTGTAAAATGCAATTTGTTAAACTCAATATGAAAAAGAGATGTAAAAATATATATGCATATAATCTGTAAAAACACAAATTACAAAAAAAAAATAATAAAAAATACAATTCTTAAAAGAAACATTTAAAATAAATATGAAAATATGGGTGAAATGTAGCCTCACTGAAGAAGATTTATTGTATTTTACAAGTAAAAAAAGTGGAAATAGAACACAACTCAATGTTTCTACCATATATATTTATTTTACAGTGCACTGAATCTTTTGCACCATGAATTTAAACTGGTTTCCTTTTCTTCTACGTAGTTTACATTCTGATCACTGCTGCACTTTATAAATGTTTATTTCACTGTTAAAAGCTGTATGCATCAAAATTTCGTTTTTGACAATTATGTAAAAGGAAATAAATTTGGAAAAATTAAATCTGTGAAAACAGCAGTTTTTTAAAATTGTGTTTTTATTAAGAAGTTTTTCAGTTTCATCTCAACTGCATTTTTTAATAATTTAAAAAAAAATTTTTTTTTCAAAAAAAAAAAATTTTTTTCTTGTAACAATAATGGAACAAAATTCACTCCATACACAACACCCACCACAGTTCTTATTATAAACTGTAGATGTCACTACAATAGTGCCTGTTTTCACCATATTCAAGCAGATAAAAATCATTCAAAAAGTTTAAGCATATATGTTTTATTTTTTATTTTTGTAAATAAGTTGTTTTTTTTTTCGCTCTATTAAGTAAATATGCACTTTATGCAAATATCCAACCATGCGTATCACTTTCAGAACACATCTCTTGCTAAATGCAGCTCGCGCTGTGCGTTGCGTTGTGCATTACAAGAGTGGCGACTCGAATGACTGAAAGTAAAAAGCAGATACCACCTTGTCCTGACAACTTCTATGCTAGCATTTCTATTAACAGACGACGTGCAAAAACACAGAAACATGCATAAACAAGATGTTGAAAAACTAGCTTGAAACTAGTTTTCCTTTGGTCTACCGAATCTAGAATAATACTGTTGAAAACTTTCTTACCCACAAGTTCTATGACAATTTTTACGTCAACCGATTCACTACCGTAGAACTATAAACATCTCATCCTTTACTGCTCTCTAGTTTCCTGGATGGGGCCGCCTTTTACAGTTGCCTTTTGTTTCTTTGCCTCTTTCTGTATCTCTGCTTCTGTGTCATTAAACCCCATTTAGCCTCGGCAGATGGCCGCTCACTCTGAAACTGGTTCTACTGGAAGTTTCTTCCTGTTAAAAGGGAGTTTTTCCTCTCCACTGTCGCTACAAGCATGCTTAGCATGAGTGACTGGTTTCCCTTAGAATTTAACTATCATTATACTAATGAGTACTTTAGTATGATGATTATACTAATCATAATACTAATATGCTTAATCATAATATAAATGAGTTAACTGGCTAATTTCTAATACCGCTTATAGTGTAAAAAGGTCATGGAAGATTAAAAACTGGAATTTTTAAAGAGAACGGTCAAGTTGTTGCAGCAAACGTACAGTAAACCTGATTTTCCATCTCCAATAAGGCGCTATGGATAAGAAATGACTTGACCTAATATCCCAATTAGCTTCCTGGTATTATCTATCTCTTTAATGGCAGAGTCGCAGTCTGCTCTCCCTCATTAGAACCTCTGTGCCTCCCCAGCTCTGTGCTATAAAGAACTCTGCCCAAGATAATCATCACTGTAACATGATCAGGAACTGCAAAACAGCCGAAATCAATTTGTAGAGACTTGGTGGATCCCCCCCCCCAATAATGTGCCAAGGAAGCTAAAGGGACGGTTGAAGGAGCGGAATAAAGCGCTTGGAATGTGTTTTGGACTTAACCGGACTCTGATTTCGTTGTCGTTTTTATTTTGAAGGGCATTGAGAGGCCTTTCGTTATTAATTGCAAATAAAACTGAAAGTGAGTGAAAAACATTTTCCTAAACAAGAGCGGCAGAATTCCCACAGACGGCTCAAGGGATTACAGAGGGATCAAAAATAGAGTGCTAATCGTGCAAGCCGTCATCATTAAAGAGTAATTGTGCATTGCCCAGTATACTATGCCCCATTGTGACAGAGACGTAAATATCTGTGAGAATTTAAAGGGTGTACCACTCCCCAACCACCCCCCCACCCATCCAAACCTGGTCCCCAAATGATGTCCTCTCTCACACAGGCCATATGGCGGGTGTGCGCCCCGCTCCTACTGCCAGCCCCTTCTCTCTGTGCGCAGGCTAACAGCTTGGTGGACACATAATTAATTTGCCTCAGCGTCTGCCATTTATTTTCCAACCTACATTTTGTTAATTGGACAAAGGAGGCTCGGATCATCGTGCGAATGTTACTGGGTATGTAAAGACTGCTAATTGTGTGGGATTTACAAGATAGGGCCGGCTTTTGGGAATACGGATGCAGAGGACGGAAAGCGCTGTGGCCGGAACCAAAATGAGAATTACCACTTGGAGACTTCCGAGCAGGAGAGCCTTGCGTCTTTGAACTCTCATGCCAGGCTACACTGTCATAACGTGTCATTTCTGTTGTCCTGTGTTGTTTACAGCTTAATGTGAGCTGACACGGCCCCCTTCCCTCCTTTTCTCTGTGGCGTCTCTTTTTTTTTTCTCCTCTTCTTTTAATTCGCCAAGCAATAACTGTGGTGAATCACAGTTGATATGAATTTAATCAAGTTAATTGACTAGTAAATGCAAATGTTATCAGGAGGCGAGCGCGCGGCATAAATCTCTTCAATGCCTGCTTTTTGTGTTTTGTAAACATCAAAAGATGATGATGAAAGTTGTTATCTGAGCGATCAGAGAGATAGAGAATGTGCATCAAGAGAAACTGTTAATTGGAAATGTTGAATATAAACTAGGTCTCCAGTTTGTATTATGTTTAACGCAGCTCTTCCTTTGTGAATAATAAAAACAGGCAGAATGCTCACATGTGAAATAATTAGCTGGAAAAGATCAGAAATATTTAGGCAATGCCAGCATATCAGTTACTTCCTCATGTCACAGACCAGATACAGTGAAAGATTCTCACTTTTAGATCTCCTCTGTTTTTGCTTTGGCCTTATGTGGAATAGCAATCGGTTTCTTTCATGATAAATTCATTTACAGGGATAAAACACATTCTAGAAAGTTTACTTTTTTCTGGTTCTGTTAAATTTGATCCATGTTTTTCTTTGTTTTATAGTTTTAATGGTTTAATTCCTATTTTGTTCTGTTTTCTGGATAGATCTGAGTTCTAAGGTTTTTCTTGGTTGCCCTCTGTCGCCCTCTTGTGTTGGCCTCCTTTTCCCTACCTCCTTCTAGAACCCTCTGTTCACACCTGCTCCCAATCACCTCATTAGTCCAGTCTTTGTTCAGTCTCCCTTATATATGCTCTGTCCGAAAACCTAGGACGCGTCCTTAGAAGGCCAGAATCGAAGGCCGATTACGTCATAGCACGGCGCCGAGGTCTGGTCGGATTCCAAGAGTCCTCGTTATGCGGCCTTAAAATGCGTCCTTCTTTTTGCCCGACTTGAAGGACGGGTCGGATGTATCCTCGGTACCCTTGGTTTACCCAGGATTCATTGCGAGTCCAACCAAACCAGCTGCTCCCTGATCAGAGAAAAGG
>NW_015150506.1:818546-820289 GCF_000732505.1 Cyprinodon variegatus
AATTCACAGCCAAAACTCTTCCGGTCTCATAATTTTCCAGGAATTCAAAGGATCCGGTCTAGGTAGACAGCGTCCTTGGAGGATGCAGCCCAGGTTTTTGAACAGAGCAATAATCACCCTGTGCAGTTCCTCAGTGGTAGTTCCTCGTCTTTTCCTAGCTCCTCATACTTGTTTCCCCTGAAGTCTTCATGGGTCTGTTTTTCCTTGCTTTTTATGTGGATTTTTTGATTCCTGCCTCAGTTGCCTGTGAGTACTAAACTCAATCTTCAAGAACTCACCTCTGCCTCCTCGCCTCTGCATTTGGGTCCTCAAAACCTCAACCAAACCCTGACAGTTACTCCTAGACCCGTAAATTAGGACGGCTTTTTCTATAGCACCAAAAAGGAGGACGTTATGCGGCATTTAATAAAGGTGTAAGATTCGGGTATACTGTCATTTATGGTGCAATTTTTAGGGATTTAGTGGAGATGCTTGTGTAGCTGAATAGGACATATTATTGAAAAGTAAAAAAAAGTATTGGTTCACAGTAGAGCTGAAACTATTCGTATCGGATTAATCGTGATCAATCAATTGTTGAAATAATCGTCAACTAATTTAGTAATCAATTAATTATTAGCTGGAGAGTAGAGGCTCTAAAATGTGCCTTCAGCTGACAGAGCAGTAATCATAACTAGATTATGAAAAAATATAGAAATATTTTGCATTTAAGATTAAAATAACTTTCCTGTCTGTCAATATGCTCTATCCAGAACTCCTCAAGGGGAAAAGTTTTAGTTTCACCTGGTTTAACTTTCCAAAAAATCTCCTTCAAGGAACCTTTGGCTGTGTATTAATTAAGTTAATTGAAAAAATAATAATAAACAGATTAATTGATTTGCAAAATAATGGTTAGTTGCAGCCCTAGTTTCCAGTATTTGTATTTATTCAGTACATTATGGTGTTCAGGAAGTCTATTCATTCTTTTGGGATCTTGTCTTCAGTGTCTGTTGTGCAGCAGACCTGTTTTTATGGTCGTCCCTTCAGCTGCGGACGAGTCACAGAAAATCTCCCGGTTCACTTTCCCGCCGCAGTCCGCACTTCTGTAGGACCGCTGATGTTTTACGGTACGGTCCACCTTGCACAGCTCCGCAGAAGTTTTAGCATCCAGGGGCGACAAAATCTAATGGGAAAAAAACTTCTTTGAAGAGTTACCTGCCAAACGTTTATTACTTTTATGTTGATCCGTACTCGCTTGGCGTTCAATTGCATGTTTCCCTTGACTGCTTACGTCCACATCGCTTTGACAAAGTGTGCAGAAGCCATGGAATGAGTCCTAAATACTTTTCACTATAAATTCATGCTCTTTTGTCCATTCAGAGATAACGAGGTCTTGCGTTCTGGCATGATGCTAACTTTCTGTCAGTACTCTGATCCTTTTTTACTTTTTACTTTTTTTAACCAATGACAAGCAGATATTTATCTGACAGTCAATGCATTTTTTTTTAAATTTACATTCTATGATTGGAGATTTCATGCAGCCCAGCAAAGATGGAAAAAAAAAATCTTGTGCCTCATAAAGGAGGAAAAATAGGCGTCCGGATGGATGCTGTGCCGGACAGAGCAATGAAAATCCGAACTGTCTGCCCCAAAGCCGGACATCTGGGCATCCTACCATAAATACAGTTTCTCTCTAACAGTGGTGCAGCTTCTTCTGTAATACGGCCCCTTGTGCTGAAGGGAAAGCTGAGCCAAGAGGCAAAACAC
>NW_015150506.1:822956-825067 GCF_000732505.1 Cyprinodon variegatus
GACTTTATTCTTGTAATATAATGACTTTATTTTCAAAATAAAAAAAATCTCTAGCCTGGCTCTAAGACTCCGTCGTACCAGGGATAAAATCCATAAGGGAAAAAAAGTATGGAAACAGGTTTGTTATCAGTATCCTTTCTTCCCCTTGATGAATAAAAACATTATTTTAAAACACTACTTTTCGTATTTACTGATATATAATAAATATTTAATGTTATCGGGTTCAGACTAATGCAGCAGCTGTGGAAAAGCTTTTCCTTCCTTCCTTATTTTTTTATTTTTGTTGTTGTTTTTTGCATGTTGTAGTCATACAAAACGGGGCAAGCCGTCCTCTGCTGCAGTCTTTGCCGTTGTTAATCACCTGCCTCACCCTCAGCCTCACCCCATTCCTCTCTGGGCCCTAGTTCTCTGGCTCTTCTCTCCTTCCTTTTGCTCTGTTTTGATTTTTTTATTTATTTCTTTTTCTTTCCAGGCTGATTAATCAGAGCACTGGGCCCTTGATGATTTTTTTTTTCTGTTATTGTTCCCAATTTTAGCAACATCTTTTATTGTCTTCATCACTCATTTACAGGAGAGGAGGAGGGTGGGGTGGGAGCAGTGGGGTGTCGATTATGCAAATGATGTTGCACATTTCTGCAGATTACTTCATTCGCCTGCCATTGTTTGGAAGAATTTAATTAATAAATATTATTATGCCCACTCTGCCTTCAATTTTCTGAAGCTTTGTTTCAATTTGAGCCCCCCCTACCCCCCAAACCCAACTCCCTCTTTGAGTCCAAATCAAAGCAGTTTGGGACGCCAAAGCCAAACACGCTCCTCCTCCGTTTAATGATTTTGAAGTTGGTACCTCGCTCTCATCCGTAGGCTCAAAAGTAGGACTAGAAAAAAAAAAGCGCAGCCCGTTTAATGACCAGGAATTGAATTAAAGCTTATTCAAAATTGACATTCAATTATGTTGCACCTAATGATATTTTAATCTCTTTTCTTTAATTTTCAGGAATTGGCTTTTCAAAGGCTTTGTCTGGCAGCGACACAGACGGCCTGAATGAAGAATACAGATTGGTGTTAGATCCCCATCATGATAGGGAAATGAAAGCTTTTGTAGTTCGCACACTCAGAGGAAACACAGCGCTCCTTATTAGACATTTCAGCTAACGTCCTGCGACACCCCTCTTTCTCTCTGACTGGATAAAATGGGAATTGTAATACTGCAATATATTTCTGCCATTCTGTGATAAGATTTTATTGTTACAGGTTGTGTTGATGGGCTGATTATCATTTCATCCTGATTATTGATTCCTACTTTTTTCCTCTTTGTTATTCTCCTTTTCATGGTTTATATTCATGTTCCACATTCAGGGCAGTAGTGGTTTAAATGTCATGATTTTGGGTCTTTGTTTTTATTTTTTTCTATATACTTTTTTTTAATCATTCTTTTTATATCATTTTTATTTTATTTTTGTTTTGTTTTTGTTTGCTTTTTAAGATGTTCACTGTTTGTGGTTTCCCGTTAAGTTTTAATTTTTACTTTTAGTTTTGATCTCAAGCCTGATTTTGTTATTTAAAGTCTTGCCTTATTAGGTCTTTTTTTATTATTATTTGTTAAGTGTTTTCTCTTGCTCTCTAGTTTTATCATTTAGTCGCTTTTCTCTGATTCGTTCTCTTGTAGTTTTGTTCTTTTGCAGTCACTCAGATCTCAATCAACCTTTCATGTCGGTTCACCTCTGTTCACTTTTTGTTTCCCTCATGTCCTACCACTTAAAATGCTGTCAGTTTTAGTTCCATTTCTCTTTAAACCTTCATCCCATGTCACTTTAGTGACCACTTCAGTTTGTAAATTTTATTTTACCTTATTTAACACCTAAAGTCATCGTTCTTCCTCCACCATCTTGTCTTGGCTCCAGCTGCAGTTCATGCCTTGTGAACCTCATCCACACCCTTTGTCAGGGTTTCGTTGTGGTTTGAGGACCCAAAATGCAGAGGCAGAGAGGCTGAGGAGATTTCTTTAAGTTTAATGGGGCAAAAACAGTAAACAAAGGCAGGAATGCAAAAATCCAACTAATAATCAAAAGCAAATCAGAACTATGGAGACATCTGGGGAAACCAAACAC
>NW_015150506.1:827365-828791 GCF_000732505.1 Cyprinodon variegatus
GCCTCAGCAGATGGCCGCTCACACTGAGCCTGGTTCTGCTGGAGGTTTCTTCCTGTTCAAAGGGAGTTTTTCCTCTCCACTGTCGCTACAAGCATCCTTAGTGTGAGGGATTGCTGAAGAGTCAATGAGTCGATGCAATTAACTGGTTTTCCTTAGATAAACCTTGAGATGAAGTGTTGTGAATTGGCGCTATAGAAATAAACTGCAGTGATATGCATTGTTATAACTGAGGTATTTTTAGTCAAGCTCATTCCTACCATGAGAATATCATATTGCTTTCTATAGACAAGCAAGACATAGATTGCTCAAAAATTATATAAAGTTATGACCTTTTCATTTATACTAGAGGCCAACATTGTTTTTTTCTTGTTTTTTTTTTTGAAAGACTTAGAACCGACATCTAGTACCAGAAGCTAAACCAGCTTCTCAGTTAAGTCTCTTTTCCCTATTTTTTTCCAAGGTCTCTACTCAATGAAACCTCCAGAAGTTTGTCTGGAACTGCTGAAAAATTCCTACAGTTTGGGTGCTGCTTGTGCTTTTCCTCGCCACAGGTTACTGGTGAAATCATGCACCAACTGCACCAATTAAAACAATAGACTTGGTCATGAGACAGCCTCATGAACAGTCTTGTGAAGGGTAGCGGCTGGTTCATTAAGGGTTGGGGGCTGGGCCTGGAAAAACATAACCCGAGGAGCACTTTGTTGCTGATTACTCATTGACGTTTTCCTGCCTTGTGGGATACTTCTATTTCTGACAGTTGCTCCTGCAGTGGGTGTGTTTGGCGGCATGTCCGGCGCCACTCGTCATGTGGGCCACGGCTGTGGCTGGGAGGAACAGCTGTCTGCGATAACGAGGCCCTGGACGGGCAGACCAGTGAGCCGGCAGTGCCCGAGCAGGCTGGAGCACCGCTCAGGCTCCATAAGGCCCCCAGGATACGTAAACAACGACTTAATGAGAATGCATGCCATTACTGTAATTAACAAAGCTCACGTCAAGCACTGTCAAGAGTTTTAGAAAGGTCTTGCAGTACAGCGAACAGGCTGGCATGCCGTGTTTATAGCCCAACCTGCAACACTGAAAAACACTATAGGTATGAAAAGATGAAAAGCTTCTTTAAATTTCTCCTCACCATGAAGTTTTCTAGACTTTTCTAAAACACAAAGTGTGCAGAATGATCAAATCATGATTTCTCTAAAGAGTCAAAGAAGAATCCAGGAAACTTCAGCGGCGCCCCGGCTGCTGCCTTTCAGGGGAAAACCACAGCAGTGAAAACAGATGGATCCAAAGCATCGAACTCACAATGACCAATGCATTACTTAAAGATTAGAAAATCCCTTTATTGTCCTGTTATTGGGAAATTCTGGTGTTTACAGCAGCAAAAAGATTATAGAAAAAATGGTCACACAAACGTGAAAAATGTATAAGA
>NW_015150506.1:830586-831907 GCF_000732505.1 Cyprinodon variegatus
AATCACAGGTTAGAGAACCAATCACAGGTTAGAGAACCAATCAGGTTAGAGAACCAATCAGGTTAGAGAACCAATCAGGTTAGAGAACCAATCAGGTTAGAGAAAGGTTATGAGAACCAATCACAAATTAAAATGAATGAATCACAAATGCAGAAGTACAAATCATGAATTTTAGGGTAAAACTAAATGTAGAGGATATAACATATGATTGAATTTCCTCACATTTAAACAACCTTCGATGGCATTACTGCCACCAACTGGTCAGGAGTGTAACCGCTTCATTTTAGCTTTGTACTTGTAAAATTGTGATTTCTACTCTTAATATTGCAGACTTGTAACTTAGTAACTTATATCCATAACTTCAGAACTTCTCACAGCAGTTGGTGATGTGATCAATAAACCTGCACAGGTTAGTTTGACTGACATGAAGGCGTACAGAGCAGGCAGGAATACTCTGGTTTGAAGTCAGATTAATAACAAAGTGCAAAATATGAATCAATAATCGTCAATACTGCTTGAGTGGGGACATGGAGTGGGGCATTAGGATTGGGTAATACGCACCCCCTACTGCTGCCATTGGCTATTAGGTCCATTGTTTGTGTTACTCTTTACCTCTGCTGTTTACTGTTCACTGTACTTACGTTTGCAGCTATTTACTGACTGTTAATGCAACACAGTGAATGGAGGAGGAAAAATATTTCCAGTTAGTCATGCAGTGAAGTTGTCAGCAGGGGTGGTTGTGGTTTTCATAATGGCCTAATTTCATGCAATCACAGACTAATTATCTGCATTTGTAATTGTTGGGATTTCTCTTTGTGTCTGTGCAGCGACTTTCATCTCAGGGATAAGCTGCCTGGGTCACGTCTCTGGAAAAAACATTACAGTGGATAACTCAACCTATACATGCAGGATATTTTTAAAAACAAACAAAGATCCACTGCAAAAAGTATTTTTTTCTTAAAATAAGCGCATTTTTTCTTGAATTGAGGACTTAAGTGAGACACTTTGCCAATGGAACAAGATGATTTACATTTGAAATAAGAAAATTGTTTCAAGTGCATGTCATCTAATTATCTTATTTTAAGAGTAAAAAACCTCATTCCATTGGGAAATCATCTCATTTACATACTCAAATTAAGGTTAGATACACTCAATTATTTCTAGGTAGTTTTTGCAGTGGACCCTTTTGGGACATTGTTTTTCACAGAACGTTGAGTGGAAGGAAAAGATAAAAATATGTAAACACCTGACATTATCAAAATTATGAGAAAAAAAAATAGTCAGATTAGTTTGTTTAAAGGTATTGTGAAGGATTTTTTAA
>NW_015150506.1:834866-837724 GCF_000732505.1 Cyprinodon variegatus
TAACCAGTTTCCAGATGGATATGCGGAGCAAATCCATCTGGCGGAGTCAGTGGTTCTCGAAAGAAAAGGAAACACATTCTTATATAAGTTCGAACGTAACGGATATTTACATGATATAAAACCAAAACCAGATATCTGGAAGCAGGCAAATATGTTTTAAACAACTGTGTAAACATCAAAAGTAACCAGTGTGGACTCTCATGCCCCCCCCTCCTGCTTGTGTTTTCCTGCTCATTAAAAAAAAACACTAAAATCTGCCTCAGAAAAATCTTTTAAATGACAGAAGATGTCAGAAGTCGTTTGCCTGAAAAGACTCTGAACCCTTTGTTTTTCCAGATTTTGAACCGTTGCATGACTACTTTTCTCATGCAAGCACTTAACATAAGGCCTGAATTAAACCCAGACTTAAAATGAATGCCTAATTCTGGACCTGGGCGACCCTGAGCAGCTGAGGAAGGCAGTAAATGGATTGCTCCGGGCCTATCAGGTGATCGGTGACTCCAGGGCACTCTGTATATCCTGCTCAGTGAGTCCTAGTGTCTTTTTTTTTTAATTAGTCTTGAATTATTGAAGCTTAAACGGCCAGTGTTTGCTTTCAGCTTTAAGGGTGATGAAACCACAGAGGGCAAAGGGCTCAGTTTTACACCTTCTGGTCATTTTGAAACAAACATGCAGTGATAGTTTGGAGCCTGTTTGTTTAAGAAACGCTCCCTAATTATAAGAAGCTATTAATGTGGAAGAAAAAAAGAAAAAAAAAACCACTATTCAGCAGTTCCAGCACACCTGCAGTATGGCCGACATCTTCATCACTTTCCTATTTGTAACAAAGAGTTGAATTAGTGGAGAGAGAAAAAAAAAAGGTGCAAGCTCCTTTTTTTGTCTGCAGAGGGTACTTGCTTGTTCTGCTCGCAGCACCTTTTCTCCTTCCTCCATCTCTCATTTGCTTTATCTCTGCCTCTCTCCCTCCTTCACATTCTTTCCTTCGGAGAAAAGCAGGCTACGCATTAATGAGTCAATGCGGAGCAGTATTATGTTTAATTAGGTAGTTTATATAATGAGGTGTTCATTTCTAATGGAGGGACATGCTGTGAGCAGCACATCTGCAAGAATAACTCAGGCAATCAGCAGCACGAGGACCCATGGAACTGCAAATGAGACTTACTTACTCAGAAATGAATTATGTCTCAGTGCCTTTCCCAAAGCCCATTAATTAAATCCACTGGCATCAAGGTCTTTTTCTTAATTTCATGTACCATTAGCATAATAAACACAATTTGAGTTAGCACAATGTGATCAGTTTAATGGATGCTATTTATTTTGCTTTATTATTTAAAGCTCTGGTAATGGGGGAAGAAACATAAATATATCTCCATGGCTCCCCTGTAAGAGAAACTACCATCAGGCTTCGGCGCCAGATGCTCCTTTCATTGGCTCCATACATTTGAGGCGAAACGTGCCGCACGGCTTTAATTTCAGGAGAACTAGATTGCCGCATTTATTAAAACTAGGCCCGGGGTCGTACGTGTCACAATCTCCTTCCTCACAACGTTGAGCCGATCCACCGCTCCAACGAGGCTCCTCGGCTAACAGAGCGGAGAGTTGGGAGGCGTTTATACACGCGGGACTCTCTGAGGTTGGAGGAGCAGTCGGCAGCAGCAGGACTCCATGCACCTTCATTAGAACAATACAAGGGCCCCTAATGCATGGCAGCGAATTTGTTCTGACCTTAAAGGAAAACCCTTGAGGTGAGATATGATTAGCGTTATTGTTGAGGACAGGTACATCATTATCTCAATGTACCTCGACCATTGCCAAGTTCCCCAGCCGTGCTCCATCCTCTGACTCAGGCACTGGCACACGACGTAATCTCTCCTCGGGAGCAGAAATGCACTTAATCATCTACTCAAGTTTCAGGGACTGCCCCCGAGTGCTCTCTGTCTAGCACAAGCCCGACGACTGCTCTGCAGAAATCTGCAGCGCCGTTCTAAGCTCCCAAATTAATTGTCTAATGGATTAGGAGCTACGGAGTGTCCTACTTCACCACGATGGAGCCATAATTTAAATAGTGCCAGGTGAGGACAAGGAGAAGTTGTATTTGTATATTTTTCCTCCTCCTTTGGTTAGAATATATCTTTTATTGCCCCAAATTCACTCTCCTCCCCCACGCCCACTGGCATCCCGGGCTTCATTAGACAGTCTAGTTCCTAGAAAAGAGAGTAGTTACTAAGATTATGTAGCTCTATGGGCTTTACAGTAAAGAACAGAGCGGCTGCGGGTTTTCTAAAACGACTAAAAAGATGCAGAGAAAGGCTTCCTTTTCAAACAGGGACGGAGCAGATTCTCATTTTGGGCAATCAAAGTGACCAAAAGTCAACGCGTTACTTTGGCACACCTCATCCTAATGGACGCAAAAAAAAATGGAGTGATTGAAGGAGAACGGCTCCATGTGTCAAGCGTTGAGTGAAAAACACATGACACCAAAACCCATTAGTGTCCTCCTGAGAGACAATGCCCAGAACTCTCCCTCCCTCCTCCTCACTGCCGAGTCAGGGCGCTGTTTCTGACAAAAGACCCTCTTTCTGCTGCAGATAAAAGGCCCCATGATTAGCCCAGGGGTTGAACTGTGCTCCACTTCATGCTCACTTTCTTCATGTGGTAAAGTGAGAACTTGAAGCGATGTCAAAGTGTGGTGTAATGAAAGTGAGTGGGTTTTTTTCTCTGTAATGGATCTCAGAAAGCTGGTCCAATTATCTTTTTAAAAAGCCTTTTTTTCTTTTTCTGTCAATGCTGATGTTCTGTTATTCAGGAGTTTGATTCGACTTAATATTAACTTTTATGTTTTTTTTGCATAAAAACAT
>NW_015150506.1:838194-842301 GCF_000732505.1 Cyprinodon variegatus
TTTCATCTGTAAGAATAAAAGTTAAGGAGTTACAAAGACGACAAGTTTGCATCAGTTCAGAATGAATCACAATTAAAAGAACAACAAGTATATAATTCCAAATCATAAATATAAAAGTGCCAATCTATGATAAAGCTCTTACATTCCTTACGAGTTGGGGGAAGTAACACACCTGAAGGTTGTTTGCAAACCACCAAGAATTTGAAAGTTAAAAAAACATCAATCATATTTCAAATCTCTGAAGTTTTTGTTTGAGCTGAAATGTTTGGTTTTATTAAATTGTGATTGGCACTTGAAAATATATGATTTTTACTCACACATTTGTCATTCTTATTTGATCATTTGTAATTTGTACTCCTAAATTTCTGATTCAATCCTGCAAATTTGGGAGATTTACACTGATAAATGTGTGATTCTCTAAATCTCCTAGGGTTATCGGTAATTAACGGAAATTAACTGTTTATTGCACTCCTCCACCACTGCATTATAATACGTAAAGATATGTGTGAAGAAGGGCTGCTCAGTGTTCCAGCGGGTAGCCCTGCTGCCTTGCAGCAAGAAGGTACAAGGTTCTATTTTTCTGCATCAAGTTTGCATGTTCTCTCTGCATGCGTGGGTTCTCTCCGGGTACTCCGGCTTCCTCACACAGTCTAAAAACATGACTGTTAATTGGCTTCTCTAAATTGTCCTTAGATGTCAGTGTGTGTGTGTGAATGGTTGTCTGTCTTGTTTGTCTCTGTGTTGCCCTGAGATGGGGTGGACCCCGCCTCTGACAGCTAGAGATAGGCACCAGCACTCCTTGCGACCCCAACTGGGATAAAGTGTGATGGAATGCTTGAAATATGTGTAACTCTCATGATCTTTGGACTGATGCCTGGATTATTAGTTCATTTCTTCCACCTGCTTAGCTCTGCCCAGTTTTCATTTGCTCTCATTTGATCCACCTGTTCCAGTTCCCATTTATGCCGCCTGTTTGCCAGATATGCTGATGAAGATTCTCAGTCATCCAGGTCATAGTCATTCCGTAAAAATTCAAAAAATATCCACTGGACTTGGTTTCCAAGATTTGAAGACGTTTCTCCACCTCTCCAGGAAGCTTTCTCAATTCAAATGTCTGGATCCGCAGTGAGTTTGAGTCTTATATAGACAAAGCCTTGTATCTCTTGGAAACATGCAAATGGTAACCCATGAATTGGTCGTTTGGTTCCATTGATAGCCTGTAATATCTGTAACCTGTCTATGATTCTGAGGGTCCGTCGTTAAAGGGGAGATATTTTTGGAATTTTTATGGAATGTTTGCCAGATAATTTGAGCCCAAGGTTTAGAGTTTTCTGGCCTACCCTGTGGAGTTTTGATTACCTGACCTGTACCAGTTTCTCTCTCTGGACTCCTGAGTTTGGTTTGCCCCTGTTCTGGTCTATTTCTGCTTGTTCCTGTTTTCGGACTGCTGCTTTGGATTCTGTCTATAAACGACCTTGGATCTGTTGCCCTTGTCCCTTCGGATTCATCTGCTCTCCCGCTTCTGATGGCTTCCACCTGTCAGTCTGCTTTGCCTCACCCCTGGAACGGTCTGGGAAGCTCCCACCACATGCTTTGGATAAATCATCCAACCGGTTTCCACTGCTTTCTCTGGGCACGGACAGAACTTAAGAGCAAGGTTAGTGACTCACATGCTTGTTATCGTTCCCCGTTGGAGTTTCATGGTCACTAACCTGGGTATCTATCTCTACAGAGATTCCAGTGAGCTGGTCTCAGCTGACGAGCAGCAATAAAGCTTTTAATTTTTAAACAAACCTGTTATCTCTGCCTGAATTCTGGGTCCTACTGTCTGCGCCTTGACGGTAACATCTTAGATTATACTTTAGTAAATAAATTGACATGCTTACCTCAGAATGCTAGATGTTTAAAACTGAAACTAATGGCTACTTAACTGTCTTTTCAGTTTGGCTAATCTGGCTAACATAATGGCTGCACTGTTGGACAGTTTGTAGCATTGTTGCCTGCGTTTGATCCTCAGCCCAGGGTCTCTTTCCATGGAATTTGCATTTTCTTCTTGTGTATATGTGTGTTCTCTCCAGGTACTCTTGCTTCCTCCCTCAGACAAAATACATGACTGTTGATTGGCATATCTAACTTGTCCTTAGACGTTGACATGTGTGTCTATGGTTGTGTGCGTCTTTGTTGCCCTGCGATGGACTGGCGACCTGTCCAGGGTGAACCCCGCCTTTTGCCCATCGATTGCTGGAGATAGGCACCGACCCCATTGCCACCCTGACTAATGAAGGTGGATGGCTATCATTACGATATTAGTCCAATTATTAAGTCAGCCTGTGCCTGTTGCAACAGAGCGTTCTCATAAGGAAAGTCTCTTCAATCATGATGGAGGCTCAAAGTTCTCTTTATTGAGCAGTTAAATTTTGATATTTTAATTGAACATGCAAGGTAATCAGTAATCAGATCGTATCCTAGCAACACTGGCAACAGATGACAAGTTAACAATAGAGACAAAACCTGATCCTGTTAGGAACTCTTTAAAATAAAACATTTCATTAAAATACATTTCCTTTTATCTTGTGTAATTATGTACAACCATGTGGCATTAAGTGAATAATAATAAAGTAAATTGTATTTAACAACAGACAACCGTAACTAAGTCACAACACTTGTAGAAGGACCATTCAAGTGACCTATCTCCATTCTCTGAAACTACTCTCGCCCAAACACCCTTCAAGTCAAAGCTATGTGGATGTAAATTTACTCAAAGTAACTGGATCGCATTGTGAGCCTCATCCTGATTGGGTCAAAGCAGTTACATGAGTCATTAGACCCCACTCACCCTAATTGCAGGAATTACTGGTCTTGGCACAAGGTATAAAGTAACCGTCAACAAGATACCGTTACATGTAAGCAAGAAATAATAAAAAACATGACCTTTTATTCATTAAAAAGCTCCCTTTCATGATCAGCCACTGGATTTCATAATCATTCAAGGTTAAATGTCTTGGAGAAGTCTTTGCACAACTAAATATCTTAATCTGAATTAATCTAGACAAGTAAACATTAAGGGCAACCCCAGCAACCCTAAGAACAATTGATTGTTCTTTTCAGGTTGGTTAAATCTTTAGCTCATTCTGTATTATTTAGTATGTTTTATTTGTAGTTGGTTATTTTCGATTTAGTATGGAGACACTTTTAAAACTCTAATTTAATTACATGTGTTCTGCATTTACAGTGATCTATGCAGTTTGTTTGTTGATTGTTACAGGCTACTCCAAGTTTTTTTTGTAAATGAGGATACCATCATTAAGGTTGGGAAGAAACACAGACCCAGGCAATATGACCCTTTAAGCAGCAGCAACTGATATCAAAATTCGCAATAACATCCAATAGGTCGTCTACATCCACACTGAGGAAGAGACATTTTGTGATTCAGCCAGAATGGAAGATGAAGACTATGAACAACCTGTTTTAAGATCAAAGTGCTGAATCATAATTGAATTGGAGTACGGTTTGGTCACACAAAAATTAGGTGTGGTTGTTTTGATTGCTTTGGGGTTTATTTGGAGTTGTTCTTGTGTCTATATATTGGTTGATTGCTCTACTGCTTAACCAAAAGGTGATTGAAGTTAGGGTCCAATTGTAATGGATTAGGACTGTAATGGATTAGGATGGACTCAAAGACAACCTGCAAACAGGTCAGTGAAACTTTAACAGTCTTTATTTAAGAGAAAGGCGGCACGGACTCCCGGGACGTGCGGTTCACGTTCAGCAACTGGCAGCTCCTACAGACAGAGTGGTGGTTAGTGACCAGTGGAGGCAGACAGAAGTGAGAGTTTAGGGCTTGGTCACTAACCTGGTCAAGGGAAGACTCGGTTGGACACAGTCTGATTTCAGGAAAGGACAGAGTCCGTGCTGGGGTATTCCAGGGTTCTTTGTCCAGGTTCGGTCCGGGTCTTGACCAGCTGAGGTATCCAAGGGAGAATCCAGGAGAGGTTCCAAGTCCAGATCCAGTTCCACAATCCAAAGAGGCAAAGACAGTTTAAGGGGCAGGATATCTCTGTTACTCACAGGCAGGCAGGGTCAGAACACGGGTAGACAGTCCAGATC
>NW_015150506.1:843847-845410 GCF_000732505.1 Cyprinodon variegatus
TTTTTCGGACCTTCTTTCCCTGGAAGGATCAACTGAGCTTCAAACTGAGCTGGGGTTCAAACAGGAGGTTTGGATCCACTTTCCCCAAGATATTGTTTGAGCTTCACACTGAGAAAGGGGTTCATCTCCATTACGACCTATTTAAGTACTGCAGGAAATCTGAGTGACAGTCGGTTTGTCCGTTCACCTACAAACAGCCGCTTTCTGGGTAAACCCTGTTCCGCCCTCCTCCGAATCAGACAAACACTGGAACAACAGCATACAGACTGGAGTCAAAGATTCAACAACTTCTTTGGAAACTTGAGTCAGCAACCAAATATTCTTCTCCAAGTTCACAAATCTATTTTCCCACTGAGCCTGAACTAATCGCTGTGCCTTGCCCCACTTTACAGTTCCGGTTGAGTAGTGTTCAGAGCAACACTTCTCTCTGCATTATCTCTTCAATAAAACCTGTTGAACCTTTTAACCTGGTCTCTCTGTTTGGATCTTCTGCATTTGGGTCAGAAATTTAGTAAAATCATGACGATTTCAGTTTATCTAACATATTTCAATATCTGTTTTTCTTACATATAAACAAAAATAATAGACTTAATCTATCCAATGCGGATATGCTGGTGCATATCTCTAGTACAGAGGCAGTATACACCCTGGACAGGTTAATAATCCACAACATGAAATGGTAATATTATTATAATACTGTTATTATATTTTATTTGCATCTTCTATCAGATTCTAAAATACACAGACAAAGTTTTGTCAGAAGTCAATTGCAATATTTCACATCAGTAAGTCACCTGAGGGGGCGCTATAGCTTTTGAGGAGTGACATTCAATATAAAAGACAGCTAAAAAGACCTCAGTCAGGTCGACCATGTCTTCTTCTTCTGCCTGTAGGTCTTTTTGACACCATCTGTTAAGAGTGTTTGACACAAAAAAGGCATGTATGTGGATCAATAATGGAGGTTATGTGCTTGTATTACCCTGGAAGTTCATCTGGTCAGTGAGCGGCGCCATGAGCTCATGGCTAATGACTGAAGATCGATGGTTAGAAACTTGCCTGTGGTTTGTTGCAGTGTTATGTTTACCGTACGGTGGCTGATGGCTCCTCCGCTGACACTCCTCATCCCGGGGAGAATAAACAGGCTCTGGTAATGCATTTGCTGGTTGTGGTTTTAGTTGCTTATTAGATTTTCAACTACATGACAAATCTCTGATTGTAATAGTAAAACTAAACAGCCTGCTCTACCATTACCAAAAAGGACAATTTCCAGCTTTACTGTTTTATGGAGCTACCTTAAATGTGTATATTATTTCTGGTTAAAAAGGGAATAATCTGTCTCATTTTCATAACTGGAATCTGGGTAAAATGGGTTCAAACTTTATATTAATTCTTAGTCAATTGATATTTTTGGGACAAATGCCAAACATATACTTCTGCTCTATACTTGTTCTTGTGAAGAACATTTTTATGGACCTAAAGTTTAAAACTCCAGATAACCTTTAAAAGTAAAGTAGAAGATGGAAACACTTTACAGCAGATAATGGAAATATTATTAACTAGAAG
>NW_015150506.1:846509-848377 GCF_000732505.1 Cyprinodon variegatus
GACTCGTGAACGCGCTTTTAGGAAATCCTAAACACAAGTATCCATGAGGAAGTAGAAAGATTCAAGCAAAGGTTCTACTTAGTTTGTGACTTCAATAAAGGAATAGGTTTAAAACATTGTTCAAAGCTAAAAAAGTTCCATTTGCAGGCCCTCTGAAGTAAAGGAAGATGCTGGTCCATTTATATAGGTTAAAACAGAAAATGTAGTTTTAAACTTTCCAAGTCTTAAGTCTTTTGTTTAATTTATTGATTTTTTTTTTATTGATTTTTTTTTTGTTGCATTTTTTTTAACCCCAATTTAAAAAAATAGGAGCCTGAAATATGGAAAAATGCACAATTAAAGTTTGTCCTGTTAAGCAGTTCCCCCACCTGAGCATTGAGTTTCTACGGCTCCTCCAAAGATCCGTTCTGTTGTTCTTTCAGGATGAAGGTCATGTCTTGTTTTATGCCGAGGTAGAAACACAGTCATGTTTCTCTTTCTTGCGATTTTATTCAACTATTAATAATCTTTAAAACAAGAAATTCTGGGGTGTCAGTGTAAATAGGTGAATAGGTGAGCACATCTAGCTTTTCAAAGCTTAATTTCTACATATATAAGAAGAGTTTTTCTTTCTACATTACAGTTCAATTATAATTTTGCTTTGTGTTGCCATATTATTATATATAACATAAATAAATTACACTGAATCATCAATGTGATAAAATTGCTTGTTTGCAATATTTTACAGTGAGTAGAGCTTTCTATTCCATTAACAAACATTAGGGGATTACCTAAAAATAATTGTTATTGTTTCAATTTGTTTACTGCTTCTTTCTTTTGACAAAAAGAAATAAACAATTAAACTCCAATAACGGCTAAAGGAATCTTTGCAGGGCCAGTAAAAAGCTTTTGAAAAATGCCATCATGGCGCATTTCAGCAAACAAATAGCTGCTGCTTTTATTGCTCTCTTACAGCCAATGACGCGTCTCTCTGAAGGGGGATTGGAAATGACTCTCAGCGCCACCGCGGACTGCTGTGGTTTTAGGCTCTGAGCCCACATTCTGACACGGAGATCATTCCGTCCATTTTTTCAAATACAGACTTATTATTACCTTCCCACAATAAATTGCTCTGGAGGGCTGGGGAAATGCTGCTCCCTGTTTCTGTAACAGCACCATCTCAGATATCATTAGGAAGGCACAGAGCAGGGGGACAGCAGATCAATGCATTCCGCCACAAAAGCATTAGTACACTCCGTGTATGATCAGTTTACTGAACAACACCGCCTGCCCCCGCGTCCCTTACTGGAAACAATTGATGCATTGTTGCAGTGAAATTAATCCCCTCAAGTCGTAATGACAATCAGACGTCCAATTGCCACTACCTAAAATAATTGGATGACAAAAAATGAGGACTTATGAACTGAAAGAGAAGCAATATATGTGAGGTTCACATACAGTTCAGCTAAAGAAAGCCGGACTTAAATGAGATTATTTCATGTTTGTTACAGTCGACAGCAAGTCATTTCACAAAAAGTAAACTCATTAATGCTGTTTTTTAGCTCACTGAAAGTCCTTTGACATGTGGGGTTATGAGTGTGTCAACATTCATTTTAAAGAAACACTGATTTCTGTCCAAAACAAACTTAATTATGTTTTTACTCACAGGATTAAAGTACCTTGGATGCTGAAAACCTGATTTTGTTAAACCATTTGGTACTAGGACTTTGGTTAATTTGTTGTTTATTATCGTATCAATGGTCAAAGCACAAAACCTCCAATTTGCTAGATTTTCTAATAGGCCATTGGATGGTAACCTGACTCCGCCAGATGGATTTGCTCCGCATATCCATCTGGAAACCTTCCGTTGAAGTAATTTTGGGAAGGGG
>NW_015150506.1:851413-853039 GCF_000732505.1 Cyprinodon variegatus
TTTCCGAACGTCAAGAACACGCTAAATAGTCAAGGTGTGACAGAGGCTTTAGATCAGTCAGCGACCTTGGCTTTGGGGCTAACCTCATATATTAAATAACATGCTCTTTTTCTGTCTTTTTTTTCCCTGTTTTGTTCTGTGGCCCCCATTAAAACCACTGGCCCCACCCTGGACCTCCAGCCTTCCAGTACAGCCTGTACTGACTGCTAAAGCAACTATTCCAACTCCCAAACACTTTAAACCAGAGAGTCACTTCTTCTGCAGGGAACTATAAATATTTCAGAGAGGCCGTGTCAGTTTAGTGACACAGTCACAATGAGAGAAGCTAGCCGTCTGAATTAAAGCTGCACTTTGTACAAATGCTGCGGCTGCATTAGATTAGCCACAAGCTGTAATCTGTCACTTAGCTGCAGCCTGGCCTGCTGTTTAAACTGATGTAAACCGCCGCTGTCTGGCCACAGAGTTGGGGAGTGTAATGGGGATTCATTGATCCACTGGTCTTTAGCTGATTGAGTTAGATAATTAAAAAGCCTCTCGTATCAGTTCCATTAAGGATTGTTTGTGTTGCTCTTGTTTTTTTTCTTCTTCATGCGGTTCCTGAACAGCAACACTTCAGAGTTAAGCTGGGCGCTGTTGCCTGATTCTTTTTTCTTTCTTTCTCTGAATTATGACCTTTAGGTTCAACCACTTGTTTCTTTGAAAAAAAAAAAAAAGGTTTAACTCCAGACATCAAGGGGATAAGAAGGAGAAAGACCAACAGCTAGGATGAGAAAGAGAATAATAAGAAGAGGTTCTTGGATCACACTGGAAGGACTGAGCTGTCCTGAAGCGTGCAGGGCCGCCGTTCGCTTTGTAACCCCTCCAACAGGCCAACTGTCCTCTGCTGTCACTGGAAGCCGCGCCAGGCATCCTCAGCGACGGCCTCGCCGTCTGCAGCGCTGCTGAAAATAACCACGCTGAGCTCATTAGCAGATTAGGTGTTGCAATGAATCTGTGTGGTTAAAGCGCCGCGGCCCCGATATTGTTCCTCCAGGACGGCAATTACAGCTGATTGACATGTTGGCACATGGAGACGGAGGAGGAGGAGCTGGCAGCCTGTGCCCGTGGAGGAGCTCCACATGAAGGGCATAATGATCTCCTGAGCATCACATGTGGTATGCTAACTACAGTATCCCTACGTCTGGCTTCAGATGAGAGGAGCGGGACTGATTCAATCATTGTCCACCATGTTTCTTCTGTTGTTCTGAGAGTTTCACTAGTTACAGGATTTCTTCTTTGTTTATCTGCTGATTTGGACACTGCAGCAGCAAAGGAAGGATGTTTGCATCATCGTTTCAACCAACTGATGCCCTTTCTTTAGAGATAATCCCTTCATGGCTGCAAATCAAATAAGAGTTCCCCTTAAAATGGATTTAATTTGTGATTCCAAAAGACAGCCGTCCCCTCCCCTCATTTAAAAGAGAATCACTTGGAGCTACTGGCGGCTGAGACTGTCCCCCACCTCGCTTTTAAATCCTGCTGCTTGGTCAGTGGTTCTTCAATCTGCAAACTAAATATTTAACCTAATTTTCCAGCACTGAGAGAATACTTGATTCTTCACAGAAAGCAACAGAGTGAGGCTGAGAA
>NW_015150506.1:854173-855478 GCF_000732505.1 Cyprinodon variegatus
TGTGAATGATTAGGGGGTTGTGCATATAGAAAACTTGATATTTATGTTATAATTTTTTGTTCATGTGGGGCTTAGGGGGGCATCGATACTGAGTTTTTAAATCTTATCACCCACTGTCAATACTTTAAACTTTATATTTGAATGGAGCTTTTTGAGATGTTGTAATTGTTCCACAGGTGCTGTTTAATGTTTTTTAGCAAGCTAAGAATAGAATATTGAAAGTGTTTCTTGATCTTATAACAAATGATAATGCTGATTCTAAAAAAGAAAACAAAAGAAAATAAATTGGTATCAGAGATTGGCCTGAAACCTGGAATCGGTGCAGCCCTACATGGGGCTAATGAAAATGTTGGAGTGAAACCATGAAATCAAAACCAATTACTGACTAAATATGGCCACAACAGTTAGATATTACTCTAATCTATGACAGGAACTATTAAAAAAGCTATGATAAAAGGTTTTCCTTTGATAAATTTTTTTAAATGTATTTTGGAATGACCAATACATGCTACAGCTTTACATTGTCATAAAAAAAACAAAGAAAAGACAAATAAACCACATAATTTGTGCTACAATTCCATTAAAAATAATAATAATAATAATGATAATAGAAGAATTACGGAAGAGGATTAAGGCCACTGAAACAAAAAACCTTAACTTACTCTATCATTTTATTTCAGTCAGAATTCTGAGAAAAAAAGTCAAAAAGTCAGAATTTTGAGAATAAAGTCAGAATTCTGTGAAAAAAGTAAGAATTCTGTGAAAAAAGTAAGAATTCTGACTTTTTTTCCTATGTTAAACTGAAATAAAATTTTTAAAATCAGTTAACTTTTTTTTTTCAACGGCCCTAAACCTCTTCCATAAGAATAGAATTACGGTAGAATAATAAATGATTTATTTAGAATAATATGCAAATTTCTTCACAAGTGAAATTTAGAACGTTAATCTAAAAGGAGTTTCAGCTTTCAGCTTCCTAGCTACTTATAAATGACCAAGTAACTAGTAATTAAGTATCAATTGTTAAATTGCAAAACATCTATATTTATTCAAAGGTTAATGGACTTTTTGTTCCCGTTATTTAGTTCTCTGCAGGAAAGATAATTCGGTGGCAGTGATAATAAATAGTAATATAAACAACATTTTCTAACTGATCAAAATGCTAAAAAAAAAAAAAAAAAAAGCTCAATGGGTCTCATGAAAGATATAAAGTATAGAATAAATTGCAAAAAAAAAAAAAACATATTGTTTAACAAAAAAAATTTATAAATTAGGGAACAACATTCTGACAAAAAAAAATATTTTTTT
>NW_015150506.1:857443-860179 GCF_000732505.1 Cyprinodon variegatus
AAAAAAAAAAAAAAAAAAAAAAAAAAAAAAAAAGCTCAATGGGTCTCATGAAAGATATAAAGTATAGAATAAATTGCAAAAAAAAAAAAAACATATTGTTTAACAAAAAAAATTTATAAATTAGGGAACAACATTCTGACAAAAAAAAATATTTTTTTCTTGCAATAAATATTAAGATAAAACCTTGATGCAGCAGGACTAACCCAAATGTAGTAACATCAAAATACAGTATTTTAACAATCTATTTAAAACTGGGATCTGCTACCTTTGCATTATTACATGAACACATGTTAAATATTACATATCTGGTCAGTGGATTTTCCTCTACTTAGTCGGATGCTTTGCATTGAATGCTCGCTCGCTTGCCAAGGGAGCAAATCTTCTGCTAGCATGTAAACAGAGTGTCTCATTGCGCTGTGGTCACCAGTGTTTTTATGAAGTTGCTGGCAGTAAGTTAGTATGCTGAGTTATTATTTTTGGTGCATTTAATGTTTTAGAAATCAGGTATCTTAGTTATTGCATGAAGTTCTGTAACTTAATTAATTGATGATATGCTTATTACAAAGTATACGGTACATGTCCGTATTTATTGTTGTAGCATCTATCCTCTAGTAGGTTATTATTATGAAAAAGTGGATCTTATTCTCATTTAGTTTCCTGTTTGTAAGGTTTGATCTGTTTAGATTGATTCTGAGCTGGTCATGATGTTTTTAAGAGATCTGACCGACATGCAGAGAACCACTCAGAGAACCACTCAGAGAACCAGGGGAAAAGTTTAACAGGTTTATTGATAAGGAACACAGGAGTTGTATCTGGAGCTCAGAGCACAGGTGAATCGGAACAAGAAGGTCTGGAGAGGAGATCACTGTGATTAGTTCAGGGTCCGTAAGAAATCTGATTGAGATTTTGAAAGCTGTCAAAATGGGACTCACATTGGAGGGGGTTTCTTGCTTGTCCTTGAATCCAGTTGGTGTGGGTTTATCCAGAGAGGAGGGAACTCGNCAGTTGGTGTGGGTTTATCCAGAGAGGAGGGAACTCGTTGGAGGGTGGACAGGTTGATTTTGGTTGGACCCTGAGGAGCAATGGAGCGGACTGGCACTTGGATTTCCCTGGGAACTTGAACGGGACGTGTTGAGGTTTTTCCACTGCTCAATGTGAACACAATCCTTCCAGGGGGAGAAGGCGAAACATCCAGTATGCAGGAAGGCTTCCTGCCGAACGGCAAAGACAAAAAACAACGTTGGTCTCAGAGAAACAAAACTCAGATTAGACTCAGCTAAACTCAGCTTGGCTAGAGTACCCAAAACTGGCAAACACTCTGGCGTCGAGGTAGTGGCAGTCCACTGCTCAAATACTCCTCAGTGATGAATCAACGAGCCGCAGGTGTGCAGGAGGACCAACGAGGACAGGGCACCACCTGATGGTGGAGGGAGAGAAAAACACAAAAACAACCTACAGAAACAGGATTCCTAACAGAGCTGAAATAGACAACTTTCAAAAATAGAATCGGGTTGAATTATGGTGGACAGTCATGCTCAGTGCACTGCCCTAAAGCAGGCGTTTAAGTGGTTTTAGCGGAAAAAACAAAAGGTGGCTCTGATCCTTCCAACTGGATTGGTCATGGAGGTTACCTGGGGTGTTAACGGTCGTTAGGGGTTTCTTTGTCGTTTCGGTCACATCCCTTCGATCACATCCCTCATCAAAGTGTGAGTCAGATGAGGGTGGGTCAGAGGGGAATCTTCTGGGTATTGTTCCTGAATGTGCTTTATAAATAGGAGTAAGGTGATGTCTAAGATCCCCTCCTCTGTTGAGAGATGGATTTTCCAGGTGAACAAAAATGGCTTCCCTAACCCGCCTCTCAAACCATCTGTCTTCCTTGGCCAGAATATGGACAGTGTAACCTTCAAACGAGTGTCCTTTAGCCTTCAGGTGTGGGTAGGTAGGTGTAGGTGAACAGCTGAGTCCTGTCCTAAGGAGTTGGTCCTCCTGTGTTGAGCCATACACCTGTGTAGCGGTTGCTTGGTCTCTTCAATGTAAAGGTCTGTGCACTCTTCACTACACTGAATGGCGTAAACCACGTTGTAGGTGATGTTTCAGGAAGTCTTATCTTTGGGGTGAACCAGTTTTTGTCTCAGGGTGTTGCCGGGTAAGAAGCGCACAGGGAATCAGTGCTGGTTATAAATCCTCCTGAGTTTCCTGAGATTCCAGCAGCGTAGGGAAAGACAATGTTCCTTTTTCTGTTTTCTTGCTTCTTAGCAGACCTCTTCTTCCTGTTGGTTTTTAGAAAAGCCCATCTGGTATAATGACAGTTCTTCAGGGTTGTCCTGATGTGTCCCTGTTCTCTCATCCTCCCTCTGTTGATGATTGGTTTATGCTCTTGTCTGGAGGGTTCTGATGACACCTAGTTTGTGTTCCAGTTGGTGGTGTGAGTGTATTTGGGTTTTCTATAGCCTCCATATGGTGTCTTCCCCTGTCTTCCATGATGTGAACTGCGCATAATGGCTGACATCTTTTAAATCTTCCCAGGTGAACTTGTTGTTTCTGTCCTCTGCGTTGATGTGGTCTGTGAACTTGTTGATATCCTGCGCTTTATTTTGACCCATGTGTCAGCCATTTATTTGAACCAGTGACTGGGTTTGGTTCCCATGTATACATGTAGAGCTGTGCTTTCCGCTTCTTCCATTTATAAGTTCTCCACTATGGGAGACGCATTGCTTCTGCCTGTAGAAATCTTGG
>NW_015150506.1:860605-862717 GCF_000732505.1 Cyprinodon variegatus
CCCAAAATATGAACGAGTTCATGAACTTTCGTTCAATGAACGCGTTCAGGCACAACACTGTCGGTAGTATTGTTGGGAGCTGTATCAAGCCGCTGCCTACAGGCGCAGCCATCTTGATGAAGATTGTTGCCTGTCGATCGCTTTGTCCTTTCCTAACTGCTGAAGGCAGCTGATGATCTTCTTCTTGTAGCTGCTGGTGGGATCCTTGGAGGGGTCTGAAATAGTGATCGTAGGTACATGTCCACTCTGAGAGACATTAACTGAAAAAAAAAAATCCAAAAATCACAATATATGATTTTTTTACAATTTATTTGTATAATTCAGCTGCAAATAATTATTTGAACAGCTGTCAATCAGCTAGAGTTCTGACCCTCAAAGACCTGTTTTCCTTCAAAATGTCCACCTCCACTCCATTTATTATCCTAAATTAGATGCACCTGTTTGAGGTCATTAGCTGCATAAAGACACCTGTCCAACCAACTTTCCACAAGGCTGGAAAGGGCTACGGGAAAAAGGCCGAGCAGCTTAGTGAAAAAAGGTCCACTGTTGGAAAAACTATTAGAAAATGGAAGAAGTTAAATATAACTGTCAATCTCCTTCTGACTGGGGCTCCATGAAAGATCTCACCTCGTCTCAGTGATCCTAAGGAAGGTGAGAAATCAGCCCAGAACTACACAGGTGGGGTTGGTTAGCTATGTAAAAAAAAATTTAAAATGTTTTTTCAAAGCTAGAATTATGTGAAAATATATATTTGGTGTTTCTTAGATTTCTTAAAGTTTATTTTTTCTTTTTTTTCCAGTCCAACAAGGCTGACTAAGCCAGAGCAGACAGCTTGAAAATCCGCTGCAGACAGCAGGCATAAATTAATAAACTCAAAAGTTCCTTTAGTGACACAGACACAGCCAGTCTGAAAAATATCTTTCTTAAAGCAGAACATGCCCGGATATAAATAAATCAAATCATGCATATTTACAACGGCTGGACTTAAATCTATTGAAGTTTGTTTTTAAACCAATTTCTTGTCAACATTTTTATTCTTTTCAAAGTAATTGGACGCAGCTTTGAACAAAGCATTTGCTATTGTCTGCATCTATAATGTGGCTTGTAATAAAGATTTATTCTCTTGCTTTTGCAAGGTCTTTTCTTTTGACACAATAGCAGATTAAGTCCAGTAATTTGCTTGTAGAGAACAACAGGAGAAAATCTGAGCTGTAGCAAAAAGGCCACAGCAGGAAAGGCTGCTTGTAACAAATGTTCAGGAGTCTATATAAAAAAGGGATAAAAAAACAGACCATTTTATTGCAGTAAATTGCAGCATAATGAGGCCTAAAGATATGTTTTGGTCAAAAGTTTACATATAATCACCATCGCCATGTATATATCATATTTGGCTTGGAGGGACGACCACAGCGGCAACAGGATATCAGCAGCGGTATGTTGGTATAAAAGGGATATATTTAATGATGGACTGAACATACAAGAACCAGAGACCAATAACAGATGAGTCCACCAAACATGGGAGATGACACAAGCTTTAATTCAGACGGAGTCAAGAGAAACAGGTTAGTGCAAACAGATAAAAAACTAGCAGGTCTGATTTATGACAATATTGTGTTAAACTGGGCCTTAGAAGAATTTATATTATCAGTTCCTGCATTGCAGAGTATTGTAGATTTTCTCAATTCTGCATAAAATGTTTCTTAACGACTTCAGTTCATTTCGGCTTTCACAAACTCCTACTTCGATCTCACATAAACTAACATGTAATACTTTGGATTACATTTTAATAAATAGATCTATTAAAATCCTTACATTCTAAAAAAAAAAAAAAGGTCAAAACTCATTCAAATATAAACTATTTTTGTTGTCTGATCTGTTTTTGGTTCAGTGACTCTTAGAAAGACAATTCAACTAAAGTAATTCAATCTCTTGCTGATAGGTGTTATTTTTAGCAGTAATTATCTAATTTGTTAAATGGATCTACATAAGTAAGATGAAGAAAATGACAACAAAGTATTATTGATCATCTAAGTGGTAAAAAAACATCAGTTAATTCATCTAATCCACCTTGTGGTAGATGCAACCATTGTATGGAGTGAGTTTTGTTCCATT
>NW_015150506.1:863051-874895 GCF_000732505.1 Cyprinodon variegatus
TATATATATATATATATATATATATATAGTATTTGGTTCTTTTTTGTCATTATGGGCTTTAATAAAAGAGAATGTGATTTGTAAAACAGAATTAAATAAGAATAAACTTCATTAAAAACTTAATATGAAACCAAAACATTTGAAAACAGAAATTTGAAAATATAAAATTTGTACAAAAAAGTGTAAAAATAATGTTTGTAAAAAATACTTAAATACTTATTTATATACAGTACATATATATGAATATATGTAAATATATTTTTGAGATAACAGCAAAGCTACAATTTAAAGCTTTTTTTGATTATGTTTCATGTTTGGACTACATTTATTTTATAAATAACCATTTACAAAACATGTTTTATGCTTGCAGCAATATTGGAACAAAACTCACTCCATACCATTTAATGGTAAATTGTGGGACAGAGAAAATATCCAAATGACAAAACTCTATCTCTATGTAGCAGAAAAAAATTAATTTTTGTTGAAGTACTCAAGTTATCATGTAATTCCAGGTCGTTTTGGACTTTTTTTTTCTGATAACATAAAGAAAAGTTTCTCTGATTGGACTCAGACACATTTTAAAGAAAGGATGCCATTGCATCATCGAACAAGTTTTCCCTCTGGCATTACAAGAACAAAAAATTCAAAATAAATTCAAACTGTTCCCCAGAAGATGTTTTAGGAAATCATTGTAGTTATTTGTTGCAGAATCACTTAAAGGCTGAAATTTACTGGATAGATGTGTTCATGGCAATATCTCAAACGACCGTAAAAGGAGGGAAATTTCCATATAATAAAGCTAATTTAAAGAAATAAGAATAAGAAAGTGTTGTGGTGAGACATATAAATAGTCTAAAGTCAATTAATCAAAAGTATGAAGAAAAAAAAAACAAGAACAGATTCATCCAGATTTTACCGGAGGACATATGGTATCGGATCAGATTTGATGTGTTGGATGTGTTTCAAAAGCAAGACAACCTGACAATAACAAGAAATTAATTGATTTGATAGAAAACATGGCACACCGTGGAAAGCACATCATCTGTGCGCGATAGCGTGACGTGTTTGCCGTAGATAACATTCAGTCCAGCTGCTAGGAACAGCTGCTCAGTTGGAGCAGATGTCTACCAATACTGTTGCACCAACTTTGCCGGTCCAGAAAACTATTCAATACTTTCTGCTGCTGCAGATATTCAGGTAATTTGATGAAATCCTGCTGATGGTCGCGCATGTCGGCCGGCTCCCTCTGACCTCTGACCTGCAGCTGTTACTCAACTCAACCCATCAGCTCTTCTTAAATAATCAGCACCTTCTGCTAACAGGCTCAGGGTGTAATTTCTGATGCATTATGGGTAAGTGTGGAAAAGTGCTACGATTTGAGCTTCACATCTTTACGAAAAAAAAACCAACACCTTTAATTGGCATAAAATAGACTTCTTCTCTCTACCAAGGAGAGATGTTTATGCAAAGGTCTTGCATTTCCTGACATATTTTACAGCGAGTCATCAAAAAAAGTGCAAACTGGGGGACAAAATAGGAAGTCTAATTCCTAAAGGAATTATTAAAAACAATAGAGCAGCAGCTCAAAAATAACTAGAACATGTCAATGGGTCATCAACACTTTAAGGGTTATATAAAAGTAAGAAAATAACATGGAGGTTTGCCTATAAATATCTTTAACGGTAAAGATCCATTCGGTTCCATCCACTTTTTATCAATACTAATGTCATCTGATTAAATATCACAATATTTGACAGTAAACATTATTTTCTCCAGACCATAACATCTATATATTTCTGGTTCTCAGACTTGGTCCTCACATTGCAAAATATCTAAATCTAGATAAGTCATTTTTTCTTGAAATAAGTGCATTTGTTCTTGAATTGAAGAAGTAAAAGAGACATTTTGCAAATTGGAACAAGACAATTTACACTTAAAATAAGAAAACACAATTGCATGGTCTTATTTGAAGTGCATATTATCTAATTATCTTATTTTAAGAGTAAAATTACTCATTCCATTGGCAAACTATCTCATTTACCTACTCAAATTAATGGTGAATACACTTAATTTAAGAAATTTTTACTTATTTCNCTCCCTCTGACCTCTGACCTGCAGCTGTTACTCAACTCAACCCATCAGCTCTTCTTAAATAATCAGCACCTTCTGCTAACAGGCTCAGGGTGTAATTTCTGATGCATTATGGGTAAGTGTGGAAAAGTGCTACGATTTGAGCTTCACATCTTTACGAAAAAAAAACCAACACCTTTAATTGGCATAAAATAGACTTCTTCTCTCTACCAAGGAGAGATGTTTATGCAAAGGTCTTGCATTTCCTGACATATTTTACAGCGAGTCATCAAAAAAAGTGCAAACTGGGGGACAAAATAGGAAGTCTAATTCCTAAAGGAATTATTAAAAACAATAGAGCAGCAGCTCAAAAATAACTAGAACATGTCAATGGGTCATCAACACTTTAAGGGTTATATAAAAGTAAGAAAATAACATGGAGGTTTGCCTATAAATATCTTTAACGGTAAAGATCCATTCGGTTCCATCCACTTTTTATCAATACTAATGTCATCTGATTAAATATCACAATATTTGACAGTAAACATTATTTTCTCCAGACCATAACATCTATATATTTCTGGTTCTCAGACTTGGTCCTCACATTGCAAAATATCTAAATCTAGATAAGTCATTTTTTCTTGAAATAAGTGCATTTGTTCTTGAATTGAAGAAGTAAAAGAGACATTTTGCAAATTGGAACAAGACAATTTACACTTAAAATAAGAAAACACAATTGCATGGTCTTATTTGAAGTGCATATTATCTAATTATCTTATTTTAAGAGTAAAATTACTCATTCCATTGGCAAACTATCTCATTTACCTACTCAAATTAATGGTGAATACACTTAATTTAAGAAATTTTTACTTATTTCTAGATCGTTTTTGCAGTGCATGCACCGCTGTCCTGCAGCTCTTAGGCGTCTCCATGCCGCCACACAGATGCCTTGCTGAATGTTTGACAGACATTTGCAGAACTTAATGGCTGCTGAGGGCCTTATGCAATCATTGGAAGCAGGTGTGCTGCAACAGAAACATAAAACATGAAGCACAGGGGCACTTGAAGACCAGGACAGAGAACCACTGATCTGTTTATACATATAAATGTCCCAGGTAAAATAATTTAGAGTCACCTTCACCTCTTTTCATACAAAAAAAAAAGGGTTTAAAATAAACAAATACTTTACTGTGAAATGACAAATGACTAAACAAAGTTGTGTCTTTAACAAGCAAAGGCTTTTTTTTTAAATGTATAGGATTTTTTTTTCTAAATGTCTGAATGTTTAAAAAACAGTTTTGCTATAACTAGGTTTACATGCATGTGTGCAATAAGGGGTGGTAAGGTAAGAAGAAGCAGAGTTCTGCATTGGATTGAGTCAGACTGGATGCTGCGGCTATGCAAATGCTAACCAAGTTAACAGATCACCAGCTATCCACTAACTGTAGCTAAGGCACAGACCAACCATGTTAGAACCACATGTTTGGTTTTAAAGCCTGAATATCGTTATTTTCACTCCTTACCACTAAAAAAACCAGGTCATAGCCATATTGTCTTTGCTTGCATTGGTTGTTTATTTTTAATAATAGTGCTTTGTTTTAAATCTAAAAAAAATTATACTCTTGGAAAGTATAAAGTACTCCAAAATATACTTAAGTACAGTAGTGAAGTATTTTTACTTCGCTACTATACAACACTAGAAACCAGTTAAAAATCACCACTTTGTATGGTGGGTTTAAGACTCTCCTGGACCATAGAATCTGCTGATTGTTGGTTTCACCTCAACATGGATTCATTGTGTTTTATTTAGATCTTCCCAAGGAGCTTCCATCTGGGACCCAGAACTATCCTGCTTTGGGGACAGATCACCCATACAACACAGCTAAGGTGAGACGGCCTTCTGGAGCTCAAATAGGAGAAGTAGGAAATCAGAGCAAGAACTCCGGTGTTCTGTCAGGTCAGCATACCACGTCAGGTCAGCATACCCTTAATAATGTGCGTGATCGTTATTAGCGGCTGTCAGTCCCATAGAATGGCTTCAGATTGTGCCAGTAGGCTCAGTAGGTTATCACTGAATGAATCCTAATCCTAAACCCAAGGTAATTCCTTTTCCTGTGGAATTAATGAATCTATTGATGTGTAATCTGAAAATTATTTCAGTAGTTCTTCATGTACAGTAAAAATAAATACATAAAAATAAAATGATCCGCATGTCACTCATATCAAATAAACTAAAAACAAATAAATCTTATATCCTGTCAACTGAGCTTTAGGATCGTCTCCCTATAAATATTTGATTCTATGTTAAAAACTGCAGATCATTCTTTCATTAGATCCTGGTCAAAAGGACATGCAATGTTTAACGGACCCATTGAATTACTTTTTTTGTATTTTTATGCACAAAACTTGGACAAAAATTTTACTAAATTGGGAAATAAAACGGCGTAATTGGCTGTAAGGAGAGCAGAAACAGAGGACACTCTGTGTAATGCATATTACTAAGGGTATGCTGGCCTGAAGCGGTATGCTGAGCTGACAGAACACCAGCAGAGAGAGTGCTAGAACCAGGATGTGGCATCCTAGGCTCCATTTGGAGCTAAGGAACCACAGGAGGTTGAAGAGCTGAAGAGAGGTGATTGGCTGGTTGAAGATTAGAGCAGCGGTCTGTGCTGGAGGATCGGGGGGATTTACTGTTGGGCAAAACTTGGAAGCTGATCCACCACGTTGGATCGATCCATTTGCTGCACATGTTCAGAAACGTCCAAACAGACAGCAGCAGCAAAACAGACAACACAAACATCTAAGGCTATGCAGCCTGAAGTGACCCAAATCCGATTTTTTTTTTTTTTTTTTGTCCATATGTGACCTGGATCTGATCTTTTAATGGCAGTCTGAACGACACAGATCCGATTTTCTCCAAATCGACCCAGGCCACTTGGCTCTGTGGTCCTGAATCCGATACGAATCTGATCTTTTCAAATGCAACCTGTGTCTGAATAATCCGACCTGAACTTCATTAATACCCGACAACCGTCACTATTATGCGTCTTGCTGCGCAGAAGCGGCAAGAAAACGATGATATACGATGATGCGGAGAGCGGTATTTATGTTTAAACATATTGAAAAGATTGAGTTTTTATGGTTGAAAAATTCCGCTAGATGCGCGCCGGCACTACCATCCATGTTGATGAAGATTCTCAGTCATCCAGGTCAAAAACTTTTACGGAATGACTACCAACCATGTTTACTTCCGGGAAAAAAAGAGCATGCTGGACTGTGACGTCATTGCGTCCTCTACTGTGCATGCGGGACACTTGCGATGTATAACTGCAGTTCACAAAGGAGATCACATACAAGTCGCATATATTTGGAAATATNCTAGAAACCAGTTAAAAATCACCACTTTGGGCAATTGTACGGTGGGTTAAAGATTCTTCTGGACCATAGAATCTGCTGATTGTTGGTTTCACCTCAACATGGACTCATTGTGTTTTATTTAGATCTTTCTGAGGAGCTTCCATCTGGGACCCAGAACTATCCTGCTTTGGGGACAGATCACCCATACAACACAGCTAAGGTGAGACGGCCTTCTGGAGCTCAAATAGGAGAAGTGGGAAATCAGAGCAAGAACTCCGGTGTTCTGTCAGGTCAGCATACCACGTCAGGTCAGCATACCCTTAATAATGTGCGTGATCGTTATTAGCGGCTGTCAGTCCCATAGAATGGCTTCAGATTGTGCCAGTAGGCTCAGTAGGTTGTTATCACTGAATAAATCCTAATCCCAACCTTAAGCTAATTCCTTTTCCCGCAGAATTAATGAATCTATTTATGTGTAATCTGAAAATTATTTCAGTAGTTCTTCATGTACAGTAAAAATAAATACATAAAAATAAAATGATCCGCATGTCACTCATATCAAATAAACTAAAAACAAATAAATCTTATATCCTGTCAACTGAGCTTTAGGATCGTCTCCCTATAAATATTTGATTCTATGTTAAAAACTGCAGATCATTCTTTCATTAGATCCTGGTCAAAAGGACATGCAATGTTTAACGGACCCATTGAATTACTTTTTTTGTATTTTTATGCACAAAACTTGGACAAAAATTTTACTAAATTGGGAAATAAAACGGCGTAATTGGCTGTAAGGAGAGCAGAAACAGAGGACACTCTGTGTAATGCATATTACTAAGGGTATGCTGGCCTGAAGCGGTATGCTGAGCTGACAGAACACCAGCAGAGAGAGTGCTAGAACCAGGATGTGGCATCCTAGGCTCCATTTGGAGCTAAGGAACCACAGGAGGTTGAAGCGGCCTACCTAGTTTAGGGCACATGAGCTGAAGAGAGGTGATTGGCTGGTTGAAGATTAGAGCAGCGGTCTGTGCTGGAGGATCGGGGGGGATTTACTATTGGCCAAAACTTGGAAGCTGCCTAGTTACCCCCCCCTTTTTTTTTTTGTGTCCACCACGTTGGATCGATCCATTTGCTGCACATGTTCAGAAACGTCCAAACAGACAACAGCATCAAAACAGACGGCAAAAACATCTAAGGCTACGTTCACGCTGCAGCCTGAAGTGACCCAAATCCGATTTTTTTTTTTTTTTTTTTTTTTTTTTTGCCCATATGCGACCTGGATCTGATCTTTGTCTAAACAACACAGATCCATTTTTCTCCAAATCGACTCAGGCCACTTGGCTATGTGGTCCTGAATCCGACACAAATCTGATCTTTTCATATGCGACTTGTGTCTGAGCGGCCAGGTCGCATTAACCCAACCTGAACGTCATTAATACCCGACAACCGTCACTATTATGCGTCTTGCTACACAGAAGCGGCAAGAAAAACAACAACAATGGCAGATGATAATGCGAAGAGCAGTCTTTATGTTTAAACATATTGAAAAGATTGAGTTTTTAAGGTTGAAATAGACTAGTAGATGTGCGCCGGCACTAACATCCATGTTTACTTCCGGAAAAAAAGAGCATGCTGGACTGTGACGTCATTGCGTCCTCTACTGCGCATGCGGGACACTTGCGATGTATAACTGCAGTTCACACAGGAGATCACATAGAAGTCGCATATATTTGGAAATATAAGCGGCAACGCGAAAAAAATCGGATTTCACAAAAAAAAATCGGAATTGAGCATCAAGGCCTGCAGTGTGAACGTAGCCTAAAAGCAGCGAACTCTGCTCTCCAGAGCGAGTAGATTGGTAACCCCGCCTCCTGCTCTCCTCTATCTTGTCTGCTGTCATGATTCATGCAGCTATTATTTCATCCAAATGAAAAATGGAGAACAGATAAGCAGATCATGGCTTGTCTACAGTGAAAAGAAGGACTGGGTTATTTACTTTGGCCTTTTTGGAAACACAGGAAGGAGCAATCAGCTAAGTGAGCTTAGTGCTTGGAAAAAATCTTTCATTCCTTTAGAGACAGCATGAAAAGTCAGCTGAGTACAAAACATAGAGAGGAAAACAAGAAGAAAAGGGACAAGAAGAGAGGGACACAACCTAGAACAAATTACACAAATTATTTCTAGGGCTGAAATGGCTAATTTTAATGCCACTAACACGCCTCATAAGTGCTAACCTGACTCCTCCAGATGGATTTGCTCCGCATATTCATCTGGAAACCTTCCGTTGAAGTAATTTTGGGAAGCGGCGAAAATACTAGTTAGCTGATTGGCCTATGTTGCTGATAGACGGGCCAAATAAACCAATCAGATCAACGAAGCATATGACGTACTAACAGAGCGACGACGAAAACACAACCACAAGATCAAACTCTTGCCGAAACCAGTTGGGAGAAGAGCAAAAACATCTTTTCCTCTGAGAAAAGCCTCCAGAGCAGTGTTTTGCTCTTCTTTCAGTGGAGAAATACTCTGTAATTCCGATAAAACTTGCTCGATAGCCACGCTAACGCTAGTTTCATCGGCTGAAGCCGCCATGTTCTTTAGACTGAACTGTCGCGCTTCTCGTTGCGTCACACCTCAACCCGCCTCAAAGCCAACGCTGATTGGACGTTCGTTTGGTTAACGGCTCCAAATTTTCTTCAACAGAGTCTCCAGACTGATCTGCGAGTGAAATCTTGAAAGCTCGCGAGATCAGGATGGTCTCACGAAGCTACATAAGTGCATCCTTTGTTAACATTTTTTTATTCAATCTTTTGTTAAAAAAAACCAAACCTACCTTATAGTCGCATCCAGTCCTTGGTGCTGTTGGTGCAACATGCTAATACATAAAGGTTCAGATTTTTAAAACTGTGCAATTTTCACTTTGCACCTTTCCCAGTTTTTTATGTCGACCCTGCTTTGCTGTAATCACCAAAAATCGGCCTTTCTCCTCACTAGAATTGTGTCACTTAGCCGCCCTTCATAGGGATAACATGTAAATCGATCACTCCCTGCTAATTCCAGTAAAGCAATGGTTTGATGTGGATGTATTTTATAGTGAGGGCTTCGTGAATGACATGTGGTGATGTTTAGAACAGGCACCAGGTGCATCACCAAAGGAGCTGTAGTGTAACAGGCAGTTTCCAAAGCATCTGACAGTAGGTCACAATGGGAGACTGAAGGTCACTTTACGCAGAGGCTGTCAGAAAAATGCAATGCACAAGATTACCACGAGTCAATAGAGTCTAATAGAGATATATTGTGCAACTGTCCAACATCTGTGCAATATGGCATGTGAGGATGTGTGTGGATGAGCTTCTGTACTCATTCATCCCAGCAGCAGCGTTCCCCTGCATCTGTCGGCCCAGTGGTGCCATCCTGTTGACAGAACAGCTTTTTTTATTTTATTTCTGCTCTTTCTTTGCAGAGAGAGAATGCCATTAATGCCATTAAAATATTATATACATGATGTAAGTGTGCAGACTCTGCACTAAATTCATGAAAAAGCTGACAAACTACCATCAAGTTTGAATAAAATCAGGTTACATTATGTGTTTACTTCATTATAATAAATAGGCTCTCACTTGGCGATGTTAAAAGCTCCGGCCTGACATGCAAAATAGCCGGTCTCCACTCTATGCTAAATCGTATTTCTAGGACTTTTATTGATGTAGATTTTGCATGGCATCCACTTTAGAAGCGCTTAGGTTTGAACGCGCCTCGCCCTCCGCCTTTATCATTTGATAAATGTTCATCCCCTGAGTGCACGTCAAGTCCTCTTACAAGAATTCCAGCGCTTTTACCAAAAGCCATCGCACCAGGAAGTAATCTAATAATGAATCCAACAACAGTTTACACACTGCCTGGCTTTTTGGCCGTAATATAAACAATGAAAGTGCGGGCATCGAGAGCTCCGCTAATGGAGTACCAGAGCAAACACTTTCATTTAATCACGGGCTTTTCTTTCAAAGCAAACTGGCCAAGCAGCAGAGGATGAGAGGCTAATGACCCATGAGCAATAAGTAAGTGTTACACCAAATGTACTCTTGCAAGAAGAATAAAGAAAAAAGCTTTTTACAGAATAGCCTATCAATATTTTAAAGCAGAGCCTCCATGGCTTCCCTCTCTAACTGGATTAGCAGTGTGATGTGTTCTGGCAGTATGTTGTTAGTGATACTCCATTTGCTTTGTCTATCATCTGATTTTCCCTCGGTAATCCACGGAGCACCGTTATATTTCATAATTTGTTTTGCTATCAGGGTTGATTTGTAAATGTGCACATTCTAATTAGCCATAGCTACTGTTTCTAATTTGTTAAATATTAAATGATTCCTGCGGTGCAGTCTTTCTTCACATCCCACCCCCAGATGAAAGTTTGCGATATGCAAATCCAGCTGCCTTTTAGATGTCAGCAGGTTTTTTTTTTAAAACGTCCCATTTTTGCGCATGAAGCCATTTCCCTCATGTTTGTTTGTCTGTCCCTTGATCCACTTTAAGTTGATATTTATTCATCTCGGATCGCCACTTCTGTTTGAGTTTTCAGCTCCTGTTACGCGTTCTATCAGGCTCAAGTACCACTGTTTCCTTTCACCTCATTAGTGTTGGTTTAATAAGCTGCTTTTGTCTATAAGGAAATTAGGTTTTTTCTATACTGTTTGAAGTAAACTTTAATTCTTTCCTTGTTTGTTTTGCAACCAATAAATCAGGAACTCAGAGACCCTGATTTACAATGAGGATTAATTTCACTAGCTGGACATCCAACACAAACCGTTATTGAGTTATTGCTAAAACAAAGCACATAAATGTTTTATTTTCTACAATTTTCTACAATAAAGACTGTTTACCTGATTGTTTTCCATCATACAGTCCCTGATACCATTCACACATTTAATAAGGCTGTTAGAATAAGATTAACAGAAAGTTAAGTGGAAGAAAAAAAGTGGTTTGAAAAGATGAACAATCCAATGAGATAAACACGGCTGTTTACAAAAAGTGCATACATGGCGCTGCCATGGTGTTTTGGTTCTAACGAGTTAAAAACCCCGTGTCGTTAAGTAAAAATTGTCATTGATCGCTTCAATTTTCTGACCCTGGGGCCGCTGGAATGGACCCCACATATTTCTGTCTCTAAATCATTAAATACCGTATTTTCACGACTATAAGGCGCATATAAACGTCTTTTTTTTCCCTCAAAATGTGCGGCGCACCCTATGTGTTACTGCGGACGTTGTTGAGACCGCCATGAGAATGTTAAAGGGGGAAGTGTGGGCGTGGAATTTGCATAAAAGAACAGGTATGTGCTTTATGCAGAACATTGTTGTCATAACAACTCTGAAAATGGCAAAGTGACATGCCTATGAGTGCAATTTTTTAATCCGGACCAGGACTACAGTAGCTCAGCAACGTCCGGCGGATTATAATGAAAAGCTGGCGAGCTTCCGACAAACGCATCCAGCCAAGCCACATCACCAACAGTGACGAGGTGCCGCTCACTTTCGACATCTGCCGCCTATGGTGAACGCTGTGCTCGCCGTTATTCCGGGAGGTCTGGCAAAGGAACTTCAACCGCTCGACATCGGTGTGAACCGACCGTTCAAAGTAAGGCTGCGAGCGGCATGGGAGCGATGGATGACCGACGGAGACCACAGTTTCACGAAAAGTGGAACCCCTTGCTCACACTGTCTCCGGTGCGGTTACCGAGCCGACGGAGACCGCAACTCCCGCACACCGCCCTTTTGACTACGGTGCGGTGCGGCTCTGCGGCTCCGGCAACAGGTCCGGAGATTTAACCAGCGAGAACAGAAGTTCACTTGAGTTCACGTAACTTCACGTGATAACACGGCCCAAATAAGGATATTAGCGAGAGCTTGTTGCGGAGGGCTCCGGCACGCCGCAAGGATAGCTTTCTTGTGGAATTTTCTGCAGCACCGGAGTGTCTCGGTAACCGCAGCCGGACAGCTCAGCAGGTGAGAGAGGTTTTCGTCTTTTTAATGACTTGGAATCACTGCGGCGCCGCTCCCACCGCACCGCAACGGTAAGACCGGAGTCTGTGTGAGCCTGGGGGAAGGCAGCGCCGTGCAAGTTACGCCACAGTTTGCGGATGGATTGCAGACGCTTGGGCTAACGTGTCTGCTGGCGCTGTTGTTCAAGCTTTCGCAAAAGCCGGCATCATTTCCGAGGAGCCGCCCGGCACGGAAAGTGACTCTGACAGCGAAGAAGGGGAAATTGGCATGTCTGATTTAGCGCAGCTGTTTAATTCAGAAACAGAGGATGATGACTTTGATGGGTTTGATTAATACTTTGTAACATTAAATAATAAATACATGAATAACATACTCAGTTTTGCTCCTGCTCTACTTTTAAATACACAGTAGAGGTATT
>NW_015150506.1:874905-881657 GCF_000732505.1 Cyprinodon variegatus
AAGGCAGCGCCGTGCAAGTTACGCCACAGTGTGCGGATGGATTGCAGACGCTTGGACTAACGTGTCTGCTGGCGCTGTTGTTCAAGCTTTCGCAAAAGCCAGCATTATTTCCGAGGAGCCGCCCGGCACGGAAAGTGACTCTGACAGCGAAGAAGGGGAAATTGGCATGACTGATTTAGCGCAGCTGTTTAATTGAGAAACAAAGGATGATGACTTTAATGGGTTTGATTAATACTTTGTAATAAATACATGAATAAAGCACAATCATACTAAGTTTTGCTCTTCCTCTATTTTTAAATACGCAGTAGAGGTATTTAAATGTAGTAGAGGACATTTACCGGTATATAAAACGCACGCCCTATAGTCTGGTGTGCCTTATGTGTGTGTTAAATACAATAATGGCACACATGACTGAGACTGCGCCTTTTAGTACGGTGCGCCTTATGGTCGTGAGAATACGGTACTCTAATGCTTACTGATTTGATCCTTATTATACATTTTCATTTATTTCATGACTTTGAGCATGCTCTCTGAGAGTGAAAGAAATTAGAAACACAAACATGTCAGAGCACCTCATGAGGGGGAATACTAAGGGCCCATTTTCAGTCAAAAATATATACACCTTCCTATAAAATTAGCTCTCAGTGTAATCCTAACTGTTCAAATCCTAACTGTTCAATCATTCTGGTTGAATCGTCTCTGTAGAGTGCCTTGAGATAACATTTGTTGTGAATTGGCACTATATAGATAAACTGAATTGAATTAAAATTAATAATTTAGGTTATTTATATAACCCATTCTTAGGACTTTTTCAAAATCTGATGTCCATTGCAAGGAACAACCAGAGTTTGGCAATTGCCCAACATTAGTGTGGTTGCTTTCAGCATGTAAAGAAACCTGTATCTTGTAAGTTTGTATCGTAAAGATATTTGGTTGAAAAATGGACCCTAAGAATGATCACACAGGCTTTTGACGTGGCTGTGATCAACAGTTGGTTGGATTGCAGGCTGGACACCAAGAGGGCCAATATGAAGACCAAAGACATCCAGGATCTCCTCGGCTTTAAAATGAAAGTAGTCCAGTGCCTGGTGAGAGTAAATAAAGCTGTGGCAGCGAAGCATGGAATACCCTGGATGTCTTCAGATCAGTAGCATGTGCCCTGCAGACCACTTGAATGAACACTTTAGGATGTGAAGCCTGTACCTGAAGTGCAGGTACATTGCTGGAGACATGCATGCTCGCCGACGCAGTCGGGCTACTCCTGTTCCTAGACTTCCTCCTACGTCAGCAACGCTCCTACATCATCTGCTGTCAAACCAGCTTATCAGGAGTCACATCCTTCACCTCTAGAATTGTTTAAAGGCGGTCCTGATCAGTGTCGGGCTTTTCTCACCTAGTGTGACATCCACCTCAAACTCCAACCGACTGCTTATCCCACTGAGCGTTTGAAGGTACCTTATCTCTTTATTAGCTATTTCTCCTCTGAGGTTTGTTAAAAACTGTAAATCCGTAAAAGTTTAAACAACAATGCACTGGACTTGGTTTCCAAGATTTGAAGACGTTTCTCCACCTCTCCAGGAAGCTTTCTCAATTCAAATGTCTGGATCCGCAGTGAGTTTGAGTATTTTTATAGACAAGGCCTTGTATCGCTTGGAAACATGCAAATGGTAACCGATGAATGGGTCGTTAGTTCCATCGTTAGCCTGAAATATCTGAAACCTGTTTATGATTCTGAAAGTCGGTTGCTAAAGTGGGGGGATTGTCGTTAAAGGGGGGGGACTGTCTCCTGTAATACCTGAAACCTGTCTATGATTGTTAAGAGTCGGTCGTTAAGGGGTACTTAGTTCCTCTGTGATGGGGTGGGGGGTGTGGTGATACCTGGAAGAGATCATCTCTGTGACTGAATTGTATGTTTTTGGAAGCTGGAATCTGAGTGTTTAAAGTTGTTTTTTCTCTCTTAACATAGATGGATTCCTTCACTCCCCTCTCAAACCACCAATTTCTTTATCCAGAATGTGAACATTCTGGTCCTCAAAAGAATGTCCCTGTTTCAATTTGCATGTTTCCAAGCAATACAAGGCTTTGTCTATATAAAGACTCAAACTCACTGCGGATCCAGACATTTGAATTGAGAAAGCTTCCTGGAGAGGTGGCGAAACGTCTTCAAACCTTGGAAACCAAGTCCAATGGATTGTTTTTTTTTACTTTTAAGAAATGACTATGACCTGGATGACTGAGAATCTTCATGACATACAAACTGTAAAGCTTTGACCCATCATGGTGAACTTTACCCTCAAGATGGATAGCCTATTTTGTCAACCAGGAGGTTTGGATATTGGTACACATCTGTTTATAAAGCCGTTCTTTGGCTGCCGCTCTCCTTCATCTGTGATTTAATTACACGTTGATTCTAATTCTTTGCATTCAAATGACTATTTGTTGCTCCCTGTTCCACTTCCCCGCACACAAAAAGAGGAAAAAAATGGCTTTGTTTACTCAGTTTTGTCTACATGTTGTGGTCTGAGGATTAACCAAACTTGTTCCATTCAGCCCTTTTTTTTATTCTTTTTTATTCTTTATTATAATTATGCAGGGAGCTTTACAGTTTATATGGACACTGCAATGTAAGTAGAACAAGAGGAAAAACGGAAGGAAAAAAAAGACAAAAGCACTTTTAAGTCCAGATTGAGAGAACTAGAGATGGTTTATTTAAATTATGATAGTTTTTCTTAATTTTTATGGCATTTTAATTTTGTAATCTAATTATAAGTTATTAACTTTTGCTGCCTCTTTACCAGGATACTCTTAAAAAGAAGTTTTTAATCTTAATGGAACTTTGTTGGTAAATTTAAGGTTGGATAAAAGAATACATTAAGTATAATAAATGAGCTCAGTGCTGTCTGGAAATGACAGCAGCTTTTACGTTAACAGATGTAGAAATAAGCGACATAGAGTAGCTGAAGTGAATACTCAGGATTTATTACCTGTAAGCATTTTACAAAGCCAACATAGACTCGACTAGACACTGTTTTAATTTAAAATATCAAAAGAACAGCAGTAGTTGATTCGTAGTTATATCGCCTTGGATTTGCATTGTGAATTCGTTTGAACACATTCCAATTACTCAAATTAGTTAAACCCTCATTTCAAACATTTTAATGTAAACTTGGTTCCTAAAGTTAAAATTTATGTTAAACTGTGAGATTATTGCATTATTTTATAGATTATGGTTTTTAAACATTTCAATTTGCCTCCTTCCGATGTTTAGATGGTAACTAATTAGTTGAGTTTCACTTAATCAAGAGTTTGTAACTGAAATATTGACTTAATTTATTCCATATGTGTGCATCATTAACTGTTAGTCATGAGTTGAGCTCGATTCTGACCATCATTTGTTTTCCTTACAACCAGTTGGTGATGTGTTCACACTGCAAAACGCGTAAAGGTCCGAAATTACCTGATTAAATAACACAAAGCCATAAGCAGCATTTAACTGCATAACAAATATAACACTTGAAAGATAAATTAGGTCTCATTCCTTTTACCTTTAGTTTCCACAGCTATAAACCATCCAGAAGAAAAAGATCAAACTGAGATGAAGCGGCTTTGATTTCTAACTCAAGCTGTAATTCATTGCTTAATCTGGATTAAACCAACTCAGAGATGGACGAAGCCTCAAAAATGAATTATATCCAGTGTTTAATTTTTCTTATGCTTGCTCAAAAATATGCCCAATAATATGCAAGTTAATGAATGAATGAATAGAAGTGTATTGATCTCAGAATGGAGAAATATACTTGCGACATTGGCTCTTATAAACAAACAGAAGATGCACAAAGGAGGAAAAGGTGCATGAAGTATCTAGATGTATACAGTGGATGGTTAAAAAATAAAGGAGGGATTTAAAGGAGAAGTCCGGTCAGCGAGCAATAATCAATGGATCATTATTTATACTTAAAACTAATAAGTTTGCAGTGATTTAATGAATTTAGTGTTAATCAGTTTATAATTTTCGTGGCGATCACCGAGTCTGGGAGCGGCCATTTTCGCCCAAATCTAGTAGCCCCTCCCTCCTGCCATCTTCCAGCAGTGACGTCACGGTGCGGTAAGCCTAGCGCCATTCTCCCCGCTTTCCAAGCTAAATCAATGGGAACTACTAGACACATCTGCAATCAACAACAATTATTGAAGATTTCCAGAGGACTTCACCATTGAAATTCACCAGAGCTATAGTGAAGCTGACAATGCCCACGTGCATGGCAGCTGGATGCTGGAATACATCGGGGAAAAGTGAAAAAAAAGAGTTATTCCACCTTTCTGATTCCTGATAAGAGAGAAAAAAAACAGGTAACATGTAGCCAACATTTGGAAGAAGAATGTTTTCAAGATGACTTGGATAATAGCGCGTTGTGACAAACACCAGATACAGCACTGGGACTTGATCAACAGCCGATACCGCACCGTGACGTCACTAACCAGTAGGTGGCAGTAGTGTTCTTTGACAAACATGGATGCCTCCAGTAAAGCACATTCAAATGAAAATTACTCTGACTTAAAAACACTGATCATTCATTGAACAGATAATAATTTCAAATTAAAAGTACTTTGAAGTTTGAATTCTGAATATGAGCGGACTTTTACTTTAATTTCTTTGAATCAAAAAAATGGGAGAGTTGAAACATCAACAGGTTTGCCTCCTTTTTTGAGAAATCTAGAAGCTCTGGCTCCACTTTCTCCATTGTTCAGGCTTCAGTTCTGTGAATAATGTTTGATTTCAATCAGAGGAAGAAACCAAAGGAGGGAGTAACGTGGCTCATGCTACAGCTGATTATATCGGAGGCCTGTGAACAGAGAGACATTCCTGCTAACCAAGTAGCTACACTGACTTCTTAGGTAACCCACAGATGCTCATATGCATGAAATTTTAAATGACTCATTTGTTACCAGCTAAAATCTATTCTTTGTGTGCCATAGTCAGATTAGTTCTGTTCCTCTGCAAACAGGATGATTCCTGCAGCATAGTTGCAAACCACGATCATCTGATTGCCCTTGTATTCATGACTCCTTTCCAACTCCACTCCATCAGTTTTATGCGATTTGAAATGTTTTTTTAATGCCACAAGTATTCAAGTGCCAGACATTTATTGAATGCCCACTTATCCGAAGTGAACTTCACACTAATTAAGTTTTAAGAAACGCATCCATCAAGCTGTTGAGGCAGTTAATTTACCGCTGGAGTGTGAATCTCACTCTCACAATACATTGTGTGCTGGAAGTGTGCAAAAAAAAATATATATATATATCCGTACTGACCATCATTATCAGAGATGCAAAATGCATTGATTAACTAGACATTAGAATAGTGCAGCAACAGTATTCTGCTAATTTGAACCACTGGGAATAAAATAAATATTTATTCATTTACAATTCAAAGAGCAACTCTCCCTCTGCTTCGCAAACAACACGGCATGTACTTTAACTAGTGCCACAGTAGTTAGCATCTGAGCCAAAATTTCACAAGTCATTACCACATTTTCTAACATTCCTAACTACCCCCCCCTCCCACCCCCCACGCTTCTGTTCTGGCTTTCCTTTTGCATAATAAACCTCCACCCAATTTGTCATGAAATCCCTCATTTGCTGGATACTCAGAAAGGCAGATTATGCTTATTTTTCATTTGGACAGTGGGAGATGGAGCCAGGTGTTTGGCAGCAGCAGTGTGTTCAGGTGTAACTGTGCTGGTGACGGGACATGACGAGCAGCTGCAGATGAAGGATGAGGCGTGCAGGATTTTTGGGAAGAGGGGCGCCCCACGACCTGCTCCCTCAAGAATACGCCCCCCCCCCAGCTCGGCCCTGAAACGATGAACGTGGCAAAACTTTCTTTTGAATCACTTCTTGCTGGAATCAGCTCCTTTTTCTTAATTAGTCCGTTAAAAGCCATATTGGAAATCCAGCTGTTAATCAGGAAGACTAAAGAAGTGATTCCGCTCTGCTGAACAAGATGAATTCAAGGCTCTTCACACACAGGCGGTTTGATCTCTAACAAGTTCATTAACTTATCCGGTTTTGCTTATAGCTATATCATAGAAGCACAAACACACATCTCATAAGAAAGGTTATACGTAAAAAACAAAACAAAAAAAGGTCAGGTGAGAGTCCTTTGCACAGAACATGGGCCCTAAATGATGCCACTCTTGTGGGATCTCAACTCTCTAGGTTTGGATAGGAAGTGGAACATTGGGATTTTGCAGACAAGATCATGTTTCTACTTAATGTTTTATTAATTGGGCGGGAGATCAGGCATGAATTTCATCTCCTCTTTTCCCACCATCACTCGGTCAGCACAATTAAAACCACTGCCATGCAAATTAAGTAGCTCCAATCATCTTGATTTATCAGCAAAGGATGTTGAAAAGAAGAAACAAAAAAGACTGCTGTGACAGAAATCAGGGAAGTAAACAATGGAGAGATGCATGTAAGTAAGGCAGGGGGTAGTCGGTGAGCTTTATTGTTTCTCTCTATTATCCGTCCTAATCCCTCTCACCAGAGCTGCTCCATGTTTATCGAATGTAAACAGAGCTGATTCTGGTTGTTTGATGAGAAGTGACTGGCGCGGCGTGTTGACATCCGTACATCCATTCAACGGTACCACGTAATTTGCGTGATACCAAATTACAATCAATCAGTTTTTTTTAATGTCAACTACAATTTACATTGTAATCATTGTAAGATTTCAGTTTCAGTACAAG
>NW_015150506.1:882216-885128 GCF_000732505.1 Cyprinodon variegatus
TTGGTTGTAGGTCTATCCAATTGAGTGCAGAGGCATTTTTTTTCCTGGTTCGTTCGAAACACGCCCCATAATCACAGCTCTATGGAGCAGCATCAGACTCATTCTGACTAGAATTGAGTCGGACTACGTCAGGCTAATATTTGCAGTGGCGCTAGCGGGAATAAAGTAGTTTTAATGTTTTTAAGTGGTAAAATCCACCTGAAAACTTCATCACTGCAGTCAGTTCATCCAGATTACAATCCCGCCTTCCAATATTATTTCTGTCGGAGCCGCTCAGACCCCCACATACCAGCGGTGCGCTGTCAGTAGGAATCCCATTCAACAGCAGCCTCTGGCCGGGTCGCCTCCTCACGGTTCACCGCGGCGGCTGGTAGGTGTTTTTCATCTAAATAATCCAAACTGCAGGCAGCAGGATAATAAAAGCGAACATATTCTGTCGGCAGGTTTCAGCATTTTAAGTTAATTTATGCATCAATAAACTGTTTCAGAGGAGCGATCATAGCGCTCTGTGTCATCAGCGATGCGTCTCTCTCTATCAGCTTCTCTGATTGGTTGACGCGGCGCGTCAAGCAGCAAAAGTTCCATTTTTCCATCTTGAGCAGCAACACGTTTGCGGGACATTTTGCGGCGCCTTGACGCGCGTCAACCATCGACTTTGCATGTAAACTCACTGCTTCTGCAGCGCCTGCTGCGTCCGGTGTGAACGCAGCATAAGGGATTGCCTTCAAGTCAATGCAATCAGCTGGTTTTCCTTAGATAGACAACTTTGAATCAATTTGACTGGATGATCTGGTGAACTGGAAAGTGACCTGAGATGACATGTGTTGTGAATTGGCGCTATAGAAATAAACTGAATTGAATCGTACAGAAATAAAGGGATACACGCCCATTGAGGTAGTTCAAAGTCTGTTTTTCGTAGAAAACTAAAGGGATAAACGGGATGAACTATGGTTATACTGGTCTGACCGGGTATGCTCTTGTGACAGAACGCTGGCTGTCTCCTGAAAAGCCGAAGCCATTTTGAGCATCTCAGTATTTCCTGTCGTTTGAAAACCAAACCCTCTGGTTTGACTTTTCCCAGCAAGTTCATTTGCAGCACCACTGCAGCCTCGCCTGCGAGCCAACTCCTCTCAGTTCAGAGCTCCTTTCACATAAGCCAATAAATTGGAATATCCTCAACTTGAAATATTGACTTTAATATCTCCTTTGAAAAATTCATGTAACCTTTTGATGTTAAATCCATATTCAATTCGGCGGCATGTTATAGAAATATGCAGAAGGGGGATAGAAGGCATTATTATGTTTTCTCTGGGAGAGAAATTACATTTTATGGTTGTAACACCAACCTCCCCTGTGTTCCCTTTTAGTCCACGAGGGAAAAAAAAAAGATGGGGCCATTAAGACAAAATGAAAAGAGCTATTGATTGGGCTCTTATGCCTTTTCTATTTGCCTCATTTCCTAAATGCATGATAATAAGAGCTCAGCCACTGAAACTAACAATACTCCTTAATGAATCCAACTCTGAAGAATTAGTCCAAGTTTGCATAATGGTTCACAGATGTTTCCATCAATGGATGATATGCATTTGGTTTGTTGTTTTGTGGATTCATGTTCCTTTTACCGAATGCACCATCATCCTCTTATAACATTATAATGCAATCAAGGCATTATTTGATGCTTTCTGCTGGGGAAAATGTATTGGTTGTCATCAGATGTCTGGGATGAGTTTTCTTTCAAAGGCTATCATATTAGAATAATGTTACTGTTGATGGATTGAAGCTATTAATCGGCAAATAGGGCACGTTAACTTATAACAAGTGCAGAAAAACATGCTTTTAGCTAATGGAGCTGCTCTTTTAATAGAGAAATGGACATGAGAGCATTACCACGAATAAGGGTGGAAAATGAAAAGACAAGCTATTGTCACATCCACAGTTTACTGACGTATTATTTTCTGTGCAAACATATACTCCTCTGAACCTGCAGCTCATATCTCTGACTCTGATTCTTTCTTTTCTTTACTAAAATTTCATATTTTTTCATACATTTATATTTCTGCATTTCATTTCAATGAATATTTAGGAAGTATATATTTTTTTATAAAGTGGGTCTCTCTTTCATAATGTTAAAAAACCCCAAAAACAATTAATGGTAAAAACAAATCCTTTCAGAACTTATAATGTGACAATCACAGGGAACAAATTAATGTTTTTTTAATTTTGTTTTTTTTTTTGGAAGGAGAAATAAAGTAATTTCTTTGGTGGGATCTATCAACATTTTCTCCTAGATCGTGAGTACTTCTCTTGTTCACAAAGATTTTCTGTCAGAATAAACTTTAGTTTGTCCTTTTTAAAGACACAATCTCCTCATGATGTCATTTATTTCCTGATCTAAATGAAGACCTGTGATGCTGGAAAATTCCACTTTCACAAAAACCTCACTTCTATTTACACTAACCTCCCATAAAGCCAACAGTGGTGATTTTGGTGTATTAGTGATACTCTGTGTTGTTTCTGTGTCAAACCTTCTATTTCAGTCAGTTGCTCTAATTCGACCGTCTTCCAATCCGCTCCTCGAGCTCCAGTGTCCTGTACCTTTTAAATGTTGTCCTTGCCCGACGCACCTGAATCAAATGGCTAAATTACCTCCTCAGTATGCAGTCAAGTTCTCCAGAGTCGTGCTAATGACCTGATTATTTGATGTGCTGAGGCAGAGGCACATCTGAAAGGAGCAGGAAATAGAACCTGGGGGACAGGAACTGAAGACCGCTGCCCTAATTGATGAAAGCATGATTTATGCTTATCGTCGTGCATGGACAAAAAAACATAACCTTAAACAGTCCGGGCGTATGGAGTGAACTTTGGGATCTAGATGTGAAACTTTCTAAAAGATTTTACTATATATATATATA
>NW_015150506.1:886945-888439 GCF_000732505.1 Cyprinodon variegatus
GGTGGAAAAAAGTGATGCACATTTTGACCTTCTGACGGTTCCAGTGATGCCCAAACACAATAATTTAGTCAGTTTATCAATTCTAATTCACTAAATAAGAGTAGCACAGAAACTTTACGGAGTAGCCTGGGTTTGTCCCAGTTTAGGAGGCTGATAAAGTCAAAGTCAGGCATAACAAATTGCCCCCAGATTCCAAACAGCCTTATGAACTGATAGCGATCGTAGGTAAATTATTTCTCTTTGAGCAAAGACTGTGTCCAAATGGCATATCTAAACATGAAAGCATCTCCTGGCTCTCACTCCTTTTATCTGAAATACTCCAACATCAGGAAGAAAGATGTTAATTGTGGTCTCTGCAGGATTGTATGGTCTAATTTGCTTTGGTTGTTTGGCAAGGAGTTACCTCAGGCCATGCATTTGCATAATTAGGATTTTTAGTCAGAGCACTGAAATGCTTAGTCAAGTGCAAAGAGGTGATGGTGAGATGGATTCTTGTCATCAAGTTCAGGTGAAAACCTCGTTCTGGGTCTGCAGTGGAAAACTGCTGGGTTTGCTGGTATTTTTACACCATCAGCTTTGCCAAATCATCAAAGTCCGTCACAATTAGAGCGTTTTACTGTCAGTCAGCTATGGGAAGGGTTTCCAGTAACTAGTGTATTGTGTAAGGGACTTTAAAGGGGACCAGGTAAGGGATTCTGACCTTTTCTGCCTCTGGAGGAGCTGCATTAAGTCTCCATCATTTCATCTGACGAACGAGTGACAGGAAGTTTAAGCTTTTCTGGAAACACAGTCAGAAGAAACCCAAGTTTGACATAAACATGTGGAAACGGGTTCCGATCAGCCAACAAAAAAACTTTGTTTGGCTAATATTGAAAATGCTACACATAATTGAGAATATTATAAATTCTTATGTCTGCTTTTTACAGATAATCTCCATGTAATCTTCTTTTCCCCAATAAATAAGGGCCTCAATGTGCAACTGTACTGGAGCTGCTGCACTTTAAACTATGCAGGTTTCTATTTGTAAAAAAGGAAAATTGAAAACCTGATTTATCACATTTATATACTACTTTGGTTGGCTCGAATATAAACAATCAAAAACTTGCAGTGATAAAAGTAGAAATGTGGAAAAAAAAATTGAAAAATCTTAAATCAGAATCTGAATTACTTTATTAATCCCTTGCGGGAAATTCTTTTCTTGCAGTGAAACTGTTTAAATGCACTGTTTAAATAAGACTGCAAGTAAAATAGAGCAAAATAAAAATATAAAAAAGACAGAATAAAAACAGAAAAATTACACCTCTCCTGTATAAAGAGTATTGCAACCCGTCCTATATAGACATATAAAAAAAAATACGATATAAGAATAAAATCAGATAAGGATCTCGGTGTATATAATCAGCAGCAGTATAGTTATCTGGTTTGATATTTTTTAAATGTATTCCTCTGGTATGAGGTAAGATCACTGTCAAAATAAACTTGTGCATAAAAGCA
>NW_015150506.1:889808-891144 GCF_000732505.1 Cyprinodon variegatus
GTCAGAAGTTGTGCATAACAAAAAATTTGTAAACTCATAATTGAAATCTCATTCAAAACATGCAACATACAGTTTAAATAGTTACAACTTCAATAACTAATAAATACGAATTTCAAGTTTAAATTTGTGCTTTATTCTTTATGAACACAAACAGCAGAGGCTGTTTGAGAATACGGATTTTTTCTTTGAGAATACAAATTCACAACAGCGGTCTGACGTCACGGTTTCCAAGGCTGGTTGATGGAGCACAGAGCTACAGTTCCACCCGCACACCAGGAAAAACAACCACATCCTGCTGTACAGTGTTTCTTATTTCTGTGTTTTACATTTTGTTTTTTCATTTAATTTAAATGCTGTATTTTTTGTGCCATCGGCCTGAGAATGCAGTTATCAGTGTGAGAATGCAGGAAAACCGGTGTCCAACATTTAAACTCACAGCCGCTTGCTCACCACACAGTCTGAGCATGAAACTCTGCTCTGTCACGCAGGATCCTGCTCCTCCCTGTTGCTGTGCACATTCTGTTCGCCTCCATTCGGCCTGATCCCTCCTTACTCTGCTTACTCAGCTCTCACGACTTCTTTAAGTCTATGATGAAAAAACAATCCACCAAATGACATTTTTCATCAAAATATTAGATTCTGATGGACAAAAACAACCAATCACAACCAATAAATCAAAAATACTGCAACTACAGGAAGCCAAAGGATAAGATTTAAGGAAAAATCATCCAGCTGTAGCAAAAAAAAAACACTTGTTGCACAATAGAAACTTGATGCATTAAGCCGGGCAAACACTGTACGATTTTTTTTTGCCCTTTTTGGGCCGATTGTACGGAGCCCCGCTGATGACATGGTCCAAAAAAAATTTTAATTGTGGCCAAAAAGTAGTATTTCGTGCGCACGAAATAGTACTTCGTGGCCACAATTAAACATTTTTTTTGACCATGTCATCAGAGGGGCTCCGTACGATTGTCCAGTCGTGCGAAAATGTTTTCAATCCTTCCCAGTTTCAGCCTCCCTGTGCGTCCTGCGTGATTAAGTTAACCTAGAGCACTGCGGAAAAGCAAACAAGGGAATTCTTCTTCGTCTTCTTCCAGATTGATAAGTCCGACCGGCGCCATTTCTTGGCGCTGAGTCCGACGTGTGGTTTCTTTTTAGCTGTACAGTGTGAGCAGGAAGATCGCATCAGAGTGTCGGGTCGCACAGTGTGGGAACAAACATCGTGAGCTGTGAACTTTTAAACCCTGCCGTTTCATCGTACATTTTGAGCTGTAGCTGCGTGCAACAATTGTTGCATTACTAGCACTGCAAAAATGATCTAGAAATAAGTAAAAAT
>NW_015150506.1:891858-894410 GCF_000732505.1 Cyprinodon variegatus
ACTTTCGTACTGAATTGGAGAAAAAATGCACGTAAAAATTAGATTTCCATTTTTTGCAGTGAGAACTGTACATTTTAAGTAATACTTTTACTTTTCTGGATCTAAGTGACGATTGAAAAATGCTTTTGTTCCATTTTCAGGTTTTTATCATTGCCTTTGTCTTTGGTGAAATCATGAGAAACAGACTTAAGTCAAAGAACGTCTCTTCTCACAATGTTCTAGATTAAAACATCTGTGGTACAATAATAAAAATACAATACAGGGATTGGTTTGGTAGAACACCGAATCACTCACTAGAGAAATAACATTTTAATTCCTTTCATTTGTGTCTATTCAATGCAAATCTTAAAGTTTATGACTTTATTTTCATTTGATAAATTGTTTCATACCTTGATGTCGTCTCCTGGTTTATGCTTGCAACGAACAGGAATTTAACTTTTTTCTTCATGTTCTGATTGGAGGATTAACCAAAACTTGGATCAGTTTATTAAATTAGTTTATTAAATTAATATTGGTTGACCTTTTACCACGCGGAGCTGTTGCTTTACTCCAAAGCTTTGCCAGATGGCCAGGCTCTGTTAGGAAGCTCAGACCATCTGGCTTTCTGATAGTTCCTCTTACAGCCAGCAGATGGCGCCAGATCGGTTTAAGTCAGCTCATCACACTCAGTGTTGTAATTCTATTTAGGCTCAAAAAGGACAAACTAAACACCATCAGGACGGATTCTTGGTGTTTTTAACCTTCTGTTATCATGATCAAATGTTTTTGGATGTTTTTCTACAGGCATATTATGAGACAATACACCTTTAAAAGTGATAAAAAATTCTGAAAACGTGAAGAAACATTTCTTTTCCCATCCAGGAAGCATTTTCAATTCTAAATGTCAGGAATAGCGTTGAGTTTAAGGCCTTATACACAGTGGCGGTTCTAGACCAAATGTACTGGGGGGCAGGAGGGGGCCAGCGTGTTTTCACGGGGGCACAGAGGAGCATGAAAATAAAAAACAGAATAGCTGCATGAAGTGAGACTTCTATTCAATTAAGTTTCATTCAAATTCTAAATGTCTTTTTAGGTGAATATACATTCAGAATTTTGGAATTTTACATATTTATGACTTAATTTAAGTTGAAATTACAGTTTTGTATAAGTTAAAAAAAAAACTGTTAAATTCAGCTGTAAAAAATTTGAGTATGTTATTAATTTGTTTTGAAAAAAACATTTAGCAGATGAAAACTGGGATCATATCTCAATACCACTGAAGCCATCACCTTATTTTAAAAAAATAGTTAATAAAATAAAATTTGTAAAGAAAAAAAATAGATGTAAAGGACCTTTCAGTAAGCATGCTTGTTGCAGGGCAGATCATCTTTAGAAATTCTTTGAGTATTATGTTTTCAGGACAGGGGCCAGGACATTATCTACAGGGGCCCTGGCCCCCGTTGGCCCCTGTCTAGAACCGCCCATGCTTATACAGAAGCCCAACTATAGAGCCTGGAACTCGACACTATTTCTGACCTTTTGAATTGAAAAAGCTTCCTGGATGGGAAGAGAAACGTCTTCAAACCTGGAAACAAAGAACAGTGGATTGTTTTGTTTTTTTACTTTTTTGGAACGACTATAACCTGGATGACCAAGAATCTTCACCAGTTATAAAAAATGTAACTCATTTTAATTTTCCATTTGAGCTTTGGTCAGCAACAAACCATCTAAACCATCTGTCTTCAACGTTTTCCAGGCTAAGGACCTCCAAAGTAATGGCGAGATGGAGCGGGGACCCCCTAATTATATATAATGTATGAAATTGTCTAACAAACTGGTCCTATAGTCACTCTTTTAGATATGAAGTCATGTAACGAAAGTAATTTCAACCGGTGATTATTAAAATATTTCTGATTCTGATTCCTGGTTGATGGGACAGGTGTTGTGAATGAAACGGTGCCCCGTTTGAAAGAGCTCCTGTGTGTCGCTGAATGTGTGCATTGATGACTTTATCTGTTTACTGGAGTGTGTTTAATTCATGTTAATGCGTATTTAAAGACATTTAAATTAGTGGGGGGAAAAAATTGCAGAGGGAATATATATTTAAAAAAAGTCTAATCAACCAGAACTTTCGCGACCCTCGTGCAGTACCTCTGTGGACCCTCTAGGGGTCGCGGACCCCCTGTTGAAGACCTCTGATCTAAACCATCTGTCTTCTCCCACCGTATCCATGCGGCTCCCAGTCGATGGGTGAAAGGCGGGTCACGCCCTGGACAGGTTCCATCTAAACCACCCTCTTAAAAAAATGTATGAACCAATGGTTGAGAGGATCTGATTATCAAGTTTTATCAAGTTGTTGGTTTTTCTCAGAAACATGAACTGTAGCTTTGTGTTGTTTTTTGTCAGCAGTGGGATATTCTCTGTCTTCTTATCGCTGAAACATGAACAACCAGCATTGATAAACATACCTGGTTATTTTCAGAGATGGCAAAAGTACTCACTTTCCGTACTTGAGTAAAAGTACAGATACTTGTGTTAAAAAATACTCTGGTAAAAGTGGAAGTACTGATTAA
>NW_015150506.1:896837-898948 GCF_000732505.1 Cyprinodon variegatus
TTTCCAGATGTATATGCGGAGCAAATCCATCTGGTGGAGTAAGGTTAACACTTTTGCCATCTTCTGGCCGTTTTTGGTATTGGATTTTCAAAAGTCAAATTTAGTCTTCAATCATTCATACAATCTCTGATTCGATGCCCCCACACCCCCTGGCTTGGCATGAAAATATACACACACACATATAAATGTATATATATATATTTCTTGCCCGTGTCGAAAAAGTTCAGGCTCAGGATTTTTTTTGCTTCAATTCCTGTAATTGGGCTTTTCAAGTTCAGCTAACCCTGGTCAAAGTTTTTCTAAAATAATGTCATATTATTTGTTATTTTGTGTTTGATGTTTTGGTTTTTGCTAAGTTTGTTAGTAAATAAACCCTTTCTTTGTTTGTTTACAATAATAAATGTATATTGCACATGTGTGCAGTAGGTGAACAAGCAACAGGGCTAAGCAGGTTAGCACCTCCCAGATATATAGTGCCCTAATCACTATATGGCGCACTATATAGTGGTTACGCCATTTTAGATGACCAGACGTCTAGTACTGTAGATGAAAAAGCATTGGCCCTGAAATTTCCCACAATGCACCTAGAAAAGTAGCGATCATCCATGGTCACTAGATGAGCAGATATATCTGAAAATATCCTTAAAATTTAAAATGGCTCCTTTTTTCAGTGTAACTGAAATTTAACACCAGATGGTTGAAATGCGACCACTTTAGTGTCCAACAGGCCTATGGTCGGGGGGGGGATTTACCATTAGGCAATACTAGATGGTTGCCTAGGGCCCTAAGTTTCTGGGGGGGGCATACAACTCTGTTTACATGTATGGTTAATACAATTATTCCTTATTTGTGCAGATGAATTATGGTTATAATAAAAGAATAAAAATCCTTTTGCTAAAATGCCATCAGAACGCTGATAATATTAAATTAAACTTAACTAAAACAATCATCTCACCAATGCTGAGTGGATTCCTCTAAGTAGGATCAGTACAAGTACAATTTAATAACATGCAGTTGATCCAAACACCACAGCTATACGGTCAATGCAGTGGCGGTTCTAGACAAAATGTACCAGGGGGGCCAGAAGGGGTCAGCGTGTTTTCATGGGGGCACAGAAAAGCATGAAATAAAAAACAGGACAACGGATTCAAATATATTAAGATAGCTGCATGAAGTGGCATTTTTATTCAATTAGGTTTAATTAAAATTCCTTATGAGGTCAATATACATTCAGAATTTAGGAATTTTACATATTTTTCACCTAATTTAAGGTAAAATAACATTTTCTATAAAATCTGAATTAGAACTCAAGAGAAAAAGATAAATTCAGCTGTAAAATTAGAGTATTTTTTATTTGTTTAAAAAAAAATAACATTTAGCAGATGACAACTGGGATCCTATCCCAATACCACTGAAACTATTATCTTATTGTTTTTAAATAATTAGTAAAACATGATTTGTAACAAAAAAAAAATGAAATAGATCCAAAGGACCTATCAGTAACCATGTGTGTTCCACTGTAGATCATAATTAGAAATAATTTTGAGCATTATTTCTTCAGTACAGGGGCCATGACATGATCTACGGGGGCACTGGCCCCCGTTGGCCCCTGTTTAGAACCGCCCATGGGTCAATGCCCCCTAAACTCAAAACCTTTAAAACATTTCCTCATCCCTTTAATCTTAAAGGTTTGAAGCCTCTTCTGATGTCGGATCATTCAGAGCCTGAACACCCACATACTGTAACTGGTAAATGGACTGAATAAATGCAGCACTTCTCTTGTCAAGCTGACCACTCAAAGCTCTATTACTCAGTCTTAGGGAAGCATCAACCTGAAGGGCTGAAAAAACGGATCCATTTAAATTGCAGTTTTCTGAGAAAAAACAGAAAAGAAGAAAAAATTTATAAAACTGCAGGGAAAGATTTCCTAACTACAGAATTTTAATTCCTACACCAGATCCCTGCTGAGAGTTATGAAGAGAATGAAGCAATATGGACGAGTGACGGTGGTTATGACGTCTTCCCTTATTGCTTTAAAGGGTTTGTGTCACCATTGAAATCGATGTAGAGGTGAGTTTGAAGGTTTAATGGGGGGGGGACTTCCCTCATTT
>NW_015150506.1:901723-902828 GCF_000732505.1 Cyprinodon variegatus
GATTTAAAAAAAGGTTTAGAAGCAATACATTTAAAAGAAATCTTAAATCTTTCACAGACGTGAGCATGTTTGCTACCTCTACTGTACATTACCCCCCATGTTCTTTTTATCCTATAAGCTACAAATGAAAGAGTAAATTTAAAGGCGGCTTGATTCTCCTGCTTTTACTCAACCAGCAGCCATATGATGGACTCAAACCCATTCAAGGATTAGCCTCAAACGTCTCCCCAAAAAAAATCTTCATATAGACGTATCCAATGAAATAAGATTGGTTCCCAATTCTTCCCTCCCTACATCAAAAAACACATTTTGTGTGCGAGTCTCACCCAAATAAGCAGAGGTACAGATGAGTAGCTTCTTGACAGCGACGAATGAGGCCCATATTGCATTAATGCGATGACAGAAGGAGGAGCAAGTGAAGGTTTCAAAGAGCTCTGCAATAAGTCATTATCAGCTGCGCTGTTGGCCCAACACCCAGGCACTCCACTGGCTTTGCTTCCGTCAATTTAGATGGAAATCTTCCTTTAATTCACATGGTAACATTTCAAATGGCTGAGAGTTTGCATGGAGCGAGTGGCCGAATGAGAAGCCTCCCCCTCATTACAGCAGACAGTCAGGCCTGCAGCATCTATATGCCCACATAATGAAGAGCCAACAGCGGCCGGGGGGGAAAGCTAGAATGGACGGAGGGGAGACAAAAACAGGCGCAGACCTGGGGAAGAAGGTTACAGCTTGAAGTGGAAATGGGATACTTATTAACATTTGAACAGAACAGTTTTCAAATTCAAACTTTCACAGAGAAAATGTTCCCATTAGCTCTACTGGAGGAAACTGGTTTAGCATTGTCTGCCCAGCCAATCAGTGATGATGATTTTAACCTTATAGCTTGATTCTTATGTAAACTAGTTCTAATCTAAAACCCTAGATTAACACAATTATATCTCATTTATTCAAATTTACAAAGAAAAGAACATTTAAATACATGATTCAAATCCAAGAACAATAATGTAGATAAAATGCTCACAAAAATTTAGTCTATATCACACACTTTTCACTCAGATTTCCTAAAAATACAAACAAATTCTCATTTTTATATATATATAAA
>NW_015150506.1:903346-907908 GCF_000732505.1 Cyprinodon variegatus
CAGCATCGGGGAAATATGAAGGACAACACACTAAACAAAGAATTACCTTTTCCTTAAGTGTGTGTTTAAACCAAGATCGGGGGGGGGGGGGCTTCTGGGAACTCTTTGGAGATTAAATTTTGTTAATTGCCACCATCCATCAAGCATAACATTCCTAAATGGAATAGCCTTTGGACATTTTAAGATAATGCCTAACTATTATGATGGATCACAGTTTCAGTTCTCCTGTTCAATCAGGTTAATGTCTGAGTTAACAATCTACCTTTAATGAGGCTTGTTTTCAGATTCCTGGGATCCAAACTTAAACTTAAATATCAACAAAAGTTCTTAGTGAATAGATGTTATGCTCATAGAGGACAGAATACGACATTTGATAGAAATACCTTTAATTATTTTTCAGAACAAACTTTAAAAATTAAAAATTCACGTTAATCAGGATTACTAATAAATGTATCAATATATTTCATTGAATTCATGTTTTATGGTCCCTCCTTTTCCAGGTTACAAAACTGAATACTTTATTGTTACTTTCACTGCGAGCCACAACTTCAACAAAAGATAGAACACAACCACAAAAACCACAAGGAGGCTTAAGGTCAACTTACAAATTAATTTTTACTTTAATTGCTGCTTTAATTGTTGTCTTGTGTTGTGTGATGGCTGTTTTTATTGCTTTGTTGCATCGTTTAAATTTTGTTAACCACTTAGGGCCAAAACACGACAACAAAAGCCTCAATATGTCCTAAAAGTGTCGTCAATCTGTGGCTTTGTTCGTGTTGGGTTCTGTTGATCCCTCTGGGCCACCGTAGGCCCAGAGGGAAACGCAATGGCCATTCCTCGGTTGACAAGAACGCAAGTATGGACTCGTGTTCTCACCAAGTATGTTTTTGAGAAGAACACAGGAAAGTGTGGACTGAGGGAGAACAGGAGCATGCAGCATAAATCTGGGTCAACTGGAAAAGAAGCGTTCTGGTGACGTCACCTCATGCTCAGCTCGTCTAGAGCTGCATTCCACCTCCTGTTATTAATGATCTCTAGATAATAATAAATAATAATTTTTTTCATTCAGTGGGGGAATAATAACGTTAGCCCTGGCTGCGGTTAGACTCAGAGCTCCGCTGGTTGCCACGGTCCTCTCAACATCAGAACTTTTTATAAATTACGCACTTAATCAGTAAATGTTCCATATAGTGACTCTTAAAAGTATAATATTCTCACCTCAAATGATTTTAAAACATACTTTATTGAACAACGGCAACAGAAAGGAGAACTTTTAACTTAATACTCTGAGCTCCTGAAGCTGCTGCTGCTGCTGCAGTGCATGCTGGGACAGCTGTCAATCTCAAGAACGGACAAGTCTGCTCTGATGCATGCTGGGTAAACAGGGAGGGGCAAGAACAACATCCGGGGACTTTGTCCGTTCTCGGTATTCTTGTTCTTGTGAATTGTAACGGTACTAGTGCTGGGGCTCGTGTCGTTTCACGAGCACACGAGAACGCACAACTACACATAGTGAGAAAAGGCCAATGTATGAATGACAGTTGGGTCCAGCTGGTCATTTAGTCAGGCTGTCTGTTCATTGTCCAGCTTGCATTCAGCTCTTCATACAGTCGCTCCAAAGCTACAGTTTTATGCATCATTACCAGGAGAGTGATGGGCATCTTTTCTTTCCACACTCAGACTATTTGTGTTTTTATCGACCAAACATTTAATAAAACATCTGATTTTTTCCCCCCATTTTCCAAGTAAGGGAGTAAAATAGTTGTCGTTTTTTTAGCCAGCCGATTGTGCACAGCAATAGGTGGGATGGGGGTCATTCTTCATCTTATTTTCAGCGACAGGGACGTCACGGTGCTGTATCTGCTGTTGATCAAATCTCAATGCTGTATCTGGTGTTTTTCAAAACGCGCTATTATCCAAAATGGCAACGACCCGTTCACTATGCGAAGCAAAGAGTAACGGATTAATGACATGTTTTTTTTCTCTTGCCAGAAGTTAAGTTGGCGATCCAACGACGAATCTTTCCATGGAGGAGGGAGTGGTTACTATATTTGGGCAAAAATGGCCGCTCCCAGACTCAGTGATCGTGAGGAAAAATATTGTTTTCATTTTTTTTTGCAGGTTAATGCTAAATTCATTAAATCACAGCCAACGTTTTAGTTTTAGGTATAAGTAATGATCAACTGATTATTCCTTGCTGACCGGACTTTTCCTTTAGGGGCATGACCCCTGAGCTTTATCGGCTACCTTCACACCGCAGCCTGAAGTGAACCAAATCAGATTTTGTTTTTGCCCACATGCGACCTGGATCTGATCTTTTCCTGACAGTCCGAACAACATGGATAAGATTTTTTCCAATGTGGCCCAGGCCACTTGGCTCTGTGGTCCGGAATCCGATACAAATCCGATCTTTTCAAATGCGACCTGCGTCTGAACGGCCAGGTTGCATTCATCCGACCTGAACGCCATTAGTAACCGACAAAGGTCACTATTCTGCTTCATGCTACACAGAAGCGGTGAGAAAAACAAACGCCATGGTGGACGATGATGCGGAGAGCAGTATTTTTTTCAACCATCTTGAAAAAATTTAGGTTTTAAGGGTTGGAAAGATCGCAAAACGCGCTTCCAGCACTGCATCCATGTTTACTTCCTTAAACATGAAGCCATAAACATCATTGCGTCCTCTACTGCTTATCCGGGACACTTAAGCTGAATGAATGCAGTTCACACAGGAGATCACATAGAAGTCGCATATATTTGCATATGTGAACCGCAACGCAAAAAAAAAATCGGATTTCACAAAAAAAATCGGAATTGAGCATCAAGGCCTGCAGTGTGAACTGGAGGGCCGAAATATATCCCGAAATACTTAAATATGCAACTGAATAAAAAGATGTAACATTTATTTATTTGCGTATCTAAAAGATTCAAATATGAAATATGCTAATATGTTGCAGAATGCAATTAAGTTTTTAAATATTAAATAACGAATGAAGACATGAGAAAAAAAATTAATAAAAAAATGCAATTAAGTCATGAAAAATGAATTGCATATAATAAAAATGGTAAAATAAAATAAAAATATAAACTTATTTAACACTCAATACTTTAACTTCGCTTTATATGAAGGAATTTTTTTTTTTTGGAGGTCACCAGTCTGTTTTATTGTTATCCTTATTATCGCAGGTTGAACTGTTTTTAGATGAATGCTGCTATCAAAGCCCTTACAATCACTGATAAATGACATTTATTATAAGTTCTAAAGGTAGTAAAGCTTCTAACATTGATCTTTTTCATTATTTAAAAAAAAACAAAGTTACTTTTAGCATATTTAGTTTGAAAATGTTCAATTCACTTCCAATCAAAGATGATCCAGCTTAACTATTTTGCATATTTAATTTGAAAATGTTCTCTGAGGGATGAAACTGCAGTTACTATGGATACAGGTATTAATCTCATCTACTGCATGGATAAATGACTCAGTGTCAATGTCCCTCTGCTCTACAGTGATGAAACAGATGGCCTGGCCTCAGTAAATCTATGTAACATTATCATTATGGCTGTTGGAAAAGAGCCCCTCTCTACAGTCCCCTAACATGAGCATCAGCATTACTGTAGGTAGCGAAGGAGAAACACTTCAAAGGAGGATTTCACTTCCTTATTTGCTAATAGCATCCAATAGATAATGTTGATATCACTCATGCCTGACTGAAAATAACAAATATTGCTCTCAGCGTACCTGTTACCTTGTCAGAAACGTGAGCCTCTTCCTGTTTGTCGGTTGTTCATATAACCAGTTTCATTACCGCCTCTTTCAAGCGTGGAAAAATTCAAACTCCAGGAACTTTTAGTGTCAGAAAAACATTACGACACATTACTGAATCCAGGGAGTTTGCAATTAACAGGTCAAATGATGGAATCTAGTTTTGAATCTAAGACATGGGAAGCTTTTACTCTGATTTCACTGATGCTGAGGGTCACTGAACGAGACTCTAATTAGTTATTTCCTCCATCTGTCAGTCTTCAACATTTACTGCTCGCTGATGAAACATGCTGTTAATTTCTTGTCTTGGAGCTGTCACCGCCTGCCTCGCTGAAAATATGTTACATGCTGTACATTTATGTAATAGGGCCGTGGTTTTCAAACTGTGGTAAAAGTACCCCCGGCGCTATTTGGCAGAATATCGTAGTACTGATAGGAAGAATTTCTCATTGGCAGGATGAATGTGACCAAATTAACAGTGATGTAAAACTAAACGCGGTTAACAGGTTTATTTATTTGTTTTTTTTAAAGGTCTGTGCTTTATTGGAGCTGCATTAAAGGATCCATGACTTGTTGGACATGTTGGCCTAAATGTATTGGAAGTTTCCTATAAACTTAAAAAATTGCTCTTTGTGATGCATACATACAAATTCATAATTTCAACTATTATATAACTAGCTATAGTTATGACTATAATTGAAACTTTAAAAATTGTGTATATATATACCGACCATAAGGCGCACCGTACTAAAAGGCGCAGTCTCAGTTATGTGTGCCATTACTGTATTTAACACACACA
>NW_015150506.1:908794-911319 GCF_000732505.1 Cyprinodon variegatus
AGGAGACAGAAGCAGACATAGAAAAAGAAGCATAGATACAAAAGGCAACTGTAAAAGACGGCCTGTCCAGGAAACACACAGCCTTTCAGTTCTTGTCCTTATTTAGCCCAAAAAGGACTTTTTAGCCAACAGCTGACTGATCAAAGACTCTAAAAATCATTGTCTAAGCTCTGTTCCATCTACCTATTAAGTCAATTCTGGATCCAGGTCATTACATTACATCCATTCTAACTGGGTTTTAGTTGCAGTTCTGGAAAACCTGTTTGCTAAATACAATGCTAAGTCACAACTATTAGCAATACCAGCTAATACCAACATATTTCTATTCATTTTTACCGCAACATGTTTATTAATGAAAAATCTGAAGACTTAATGAGACGTTACCAACGAAAATAGAGTTCTATACGAAAGGCATCCATGTTTTTTTTTTATTTTGTTAGAATTTTTAGATTTTAAAAAAGATTAGAGGCATATCCTCATTAGATTTACTATTTCAGTCACAAGGAGGCTTAGTTTGAATTAAGGCTACTATATCCTGCTGTACTTCCAGCTTTAAATGTAAACACCGAGATCATTTAAGATCTACTTTCTTAAGGTGATACTTTGCAAGAAAAGTTTGAGTACAAGTAGAAATGATAGAAATAGACACAGAAAAAGAAGAAGAGCAGGATTCTAATTTGTTTTTATCAGCACATGCTGCTTTTCTTCCTTTCCTGGCTACACAACTCAATACTTTATCATTAGTCGGACCTATTATGAAGCAGGTACATCATTTAAGCAAATCAAGGCCATCTGGATCTAAAAGTCAACAGTGTCAATAAATGACAAGCAGATGGAGCTGTGAGCAAAGTAAAGCTTACAAGCAACACTTGCTACATTAATTTTATTTTATTTTTCCACTGAAGAGAGCCATGTGTTGGTGCAACATTCCCAGTATGACCAGTCAAACAGCCATGTTCCACACAGCTAAGCCTACGTAGCATCACCTTTATCCATCTCTACAATAACTAGAGCCTAACAGCCCTGCTTTAATTGACTTTACTTCCACATCTCTGCCTCTTCCTGTGCTCTCTGACGCTACTGCTGGTTGCTGCTGTAAGGCGCCGCGTCGCGAGGCGCCTCTAATCCGCAAGTGGCAAATAATCAGAATAATTTGGCCGCTGTGTGAGCCTTTTTTGCGTGGGGCAATGGCCTGTATGTAGCGCTTGTCATTTTTTCAATTACTTGAGCTGTGGTTAAATGTTCATTTTCAGCAGTCAGCCCGGAGCGAGAAACTACTGAGCCCCATTAGGTTTTACCCACAGCCTTGCACTCATTAGTTCTCTCCGGTCAGACGAGAATGAGGGAGAAGCTGGGTCTGCCTCTCTAAAGAGGTCAGGGTGGGGTCTGGGAAGACACAGCAGAGATTGTTAAGGCCTCAAAAGCCAGTATGCTACAAATGGAAGAGTTTTGTGAAGCGTTTGGTGACCTTTTCAAGGCCAATCTACTAGCAGTCCTGTATCTTTAGATTTTTTTTCTACATATGATTATTCTCCCTCTCAAATCAAAGAACCTAGTGAGAGAACATCCTCAACATGACAACACAGAATTAGGGTTTAATAGTTATTCGTAGATCTAGTCTCAAAATAAAATGCATTTACTCGACTGCTAATTGGTACAGAGGCTTTTATCCTCCCCACTGCATCTACGAGCCGCTTTTAGACCAGTGCAGGCGTCATTAACCAACGTCCTCTGTTTCCATTGACCTGAGGGATCCTGTCTTGATTTTGTGCCGCCACGGCTCTGCCAGCTAAATGGAGGTTGCAGGGAGATGGCATCCATTATTGAGGTACTCAATTCAAATGTCACCCGTTACCACTTGGCACTGTTTTCTCTGCCGTAATGCTCGCTCGGGGCATGCGAGGAAGAGACGGGGAAGTGCGGGTAAGGATTCTGCAGCCTTGTTTTCTCAGCTCTGCAAAGGAGTTTTCAGCTGAAACAAGCCGGGGGAAACAGATGCAAGGTGACACCGTTGTAAGTCTCGCCACCTCACCTTGCACCTGGACACCTGGATGTTCTCCATGCTCTCATTGCGTGGTTAGAATCCTCATGAGTACAGGCCTAAAACAAGGCTGATTATAACTATTCATCATCCAGCCTCCGCTTAATTGGACCAAAAGTAGAATGCGCACAGGGCAGCGGGGGCCTCTCAGATGGGTGTGGACCGAATGCAGAGCTGAAAATACTTCAGGTGCTCACAAGGTACAAACCCACTTTCTCTCTAAGTGCAGGTTACTTATTTGGCCACTACAGACTCGACTTTTATTACCCGGTTACCTTCTGTCAGTGTAATTCACTCCTATCATCCCTCAACCCAGTTGAAATTAACAGGTAATTTGTAAATGTCACTTTGGGTTAGACACCTCATTTTCTTCTTTTTTCCAACAATCCAGGCACCCATGAGCTCATTTTTTTCTTGTCTTTTGAATAAGATTTTCATTCAGAAACAGAGTTATGGTCCACTAAATAAATGAGAGTAATTGATG
>NW_015150506.1:912825-914661 GCF_000732505.1 Cyprinodon variegatus
TTGACACGTTTTTTTGTGGACTTTTATGGACCTTTCTGCCTCGGGCGCCATAGACCTCCATTATTTGAATGTCAGCAGACAGCCTAAAGCCTATTCCTTTAAATCTACCAAGCGTTCTACCTGCTGTGCAATTTTTATCTTTTATTTTCTGATTTTTTTATTGTCAGATGTTATACTAATGTAATCCCTCAGGTATATGCAAGCCGAGATGCGTAAAAAACATAAATGTGAATGTCTAATAAAACAAATAGATGTACCATTAAATTCATAGGTTTATTGCGGCTGGCTAGCTCAAGCGGTGGGTCACCTGTCCTGCAAACAGGAAGCCTAGGATATCCTCGCGGGACCCTGGATGGGAAGCGATATGTCTCCAAACTTGGAAACAAAGTTTTCTTTTAAACTTTTTTGGAATGACGAGGACCTGGATGAATCTTCATCACCATATACCTTTAATGTCACTTCATTTTTTTAAGCTAATGTTTTATTGCATAACATGAATCGTTCCGCTTTACTCTCTCAAAGTTTGTCCGTGAGGATACATTTTTCCCGAGTGTTTATTTCTCGCTTTAATCCATTCTCTTCATCGGTAAGCCTGTCCTAATGACATTTTATCCCTTCTTGTCCTGTCTTTGCTTTGAGGTTTCATCTGACAAACAAGCCACAGCCTGAGGAGACATGGACAGTAACCTTTTCCCAGCATCGCTTGTCTCAGCACGTGTCTGTCATATGCTCAACAGCATTGCATGTGACACTGCGCTGCGGGGCACATTTCTACCAAATATGATTTAGGATGATTGAAAGCTTTTTGATTTAGAAGTGTATTCTCTTAAGCTAAGTGCTCTCAGAGACCATCAAGGAAATTTAATTGCCCCACTTAGAGAAAAAAGCAGGTTTTCTGACCAAAACGATATGAGATCTTAACATCTCAATAGAAACACATGGAATTGGATGGTCAACTGGGCGCCTAATGTCATTGGGAAATGTAATTTTCTGATGGCATTTCCTAAGTCTGTCTCAGTGAAAGCACAAGATTGATCAAAATCTTAATGAGCCATTTTCAAAAGTGGATTTCGGCTTTGGTTTTATGGTAGATTATGGAGCCAAACAAGCATTGAACGCTGACCTTAGAAAAGCAAAGTCTCTACTTTTAAAAACAGCGAGTGGGATGTTACTAACTGGATCCAAACAGGCTAACAAAGCCTAAGGACTGAAGCACAGCTTGATGAGGCTTTATTTTGAATGGCTTTTTTTAACATCACATTTTTCCAACTACACAGCCATTTAATGCACAACTAACTATAGTGAAAAATACAGATTTTACGTTTTCTTGTCCTTTGCTTTAGCTCCAGGTTGAATGTCTGATTCTTAAAGAGTCTTGGTAAATTGCCCTCTTCAGAGGCATTGCAGGGCTTTTAAATTCCTCCCCGTCTCTTCAAAAAAAAAAACTGCAATGTTTTTGCAAAAATGACTGGAAACTAATAAGAGTTGAATAGTTGCAGTTGAGCACATCAGGATGTGAATATTAGGTCAAGGAGCCCTTCCTTTCTATCCCTTTAGGTTTTTGATGGTAAAATTAAACAATTATTTCTGTTTTTCCTCAGTTTCATGAGAGCTTAACCACCAAGGATTGCTTCACATTATTTTCCACATGTTTATATTTTACTGTCTTTTCTTTATTCACTCTGCCAATCATATTACAGTCAGGCGATGTTAACGTTTGGAGTACCTTAAATCTGATCTATTGATGCAAAGATTTAAATGTTGCATGTTTTCTCCTTTCAAACGACTACATTCAACCTTCTGTTCAGTCTTATCCTCACCATTTTTCACAGTTCA
>NW_015150506.1:916126-917499 GCF_000732505.1 Cyprinodon variegatus
CGGAGAGTCTCCAGACTGATTAGCGAGTGAAACCTTAAAGCTTGCGAGATCAGGATGGTCTCACGAGTCTAGAGAAAACCTACATATAAAAAAAAATCTCTCCAAAGCTAAACCTCAAACATATTTAATACCAGAGAGCAGCTCGAATACATCATCTACAGTTTGAATGTTTTGGTAATGTTTTCTTTTACAGTACATCAATAATAATAATAACATAGCAAGTTACACTACATTAATAGGTAACAAGAAAAAACTTTATGGAAAATTATGGTAAGTGCTGTGCTTCAAATTTTAGGCAGACAAGGTAAAGTCAGACTTTTTATATTTTAAACCGTTATTACCAGGTAACTTGGCTACAGAAAACCAAAACTAGAAGACGGAAAGCCAATCTTCTTAACTAAACTCTTATAAGTTGAATTTAGTTTTATAACAATCTATTTACCTAATTATAAGTTTCAATTCACTTTGTAATCTGGTTATAGATGGTGGCTGGTGATAGAAAACGTTATGTTGTAACCTAATGGTAATTACCCACCAAATATGTCCGCTGTCAGTAACATACAATTGTAAAATTGCATGCAGGTAATTAGTTTGAAACTATATACCTTAATTTTTGGGTGATTACTAAATAAAGTTTTTCATGTTACCAAGTAATGTAGTGTGACTTGCTATGATATTACGATGAATTACATGTTATTGATGTACTGTAAAAGAAATTGTTACCAATGTTTTCTATTGTATGGATGGCATAGACTGGTTTATATATGCATGATCTAAAAAAAAACAGTTTAAGCAAAAATCTGCAGTCACTTAACCAATTGTGGTGGGAAAAAGTATTAAAGAATTCACCCCAGTTAAATAAACAGAGATCGATGGATTTCACGCAGTCGGTAGTTTATTCTTATATCTTTGCAAAGAGAGAATAGTTCATCATACAGCCTTGGTAAACAGCCCTGTTCTGCCTGGGCAGCGTTCGTTCCTCCTTACTTACAATAATGGAAAATAGTCAGAGTCAAAACAAATTACAGACACTGGTTAAAGCCAGGTTAAACCTTGATAAAGAATGTGGTTTGTTATGGGAAGAAGGTACTCGTACTCGTACTCGTCATCTCCCGCTTTATCCCGAACCGGGTCGCGGGGGCAGCAGACCAAGCAGAGACTCCCAGACTTCCCTCTCCGCTGACACCTCCTCCAGATCTGTTGGGGGAAGCCCTAGCGTTCCCAGGCCAGTCGAGAGACATAGTCTCTCCAGCGTGTCCTGGGTCGTCCCCTGGGCCTCCTCCCGCTGGGACGTGCCTGGAACACCTCCACGTCCAGGGGGCACGTATGGGCCTGCCGAGTCTTTCAGGCTTCCTCCTCTTCCAGCGTATCCA
>NW_015150506.1:917654-921449 GCF_000732505.1 Cyprinodon variegatus
GTGCTTGGAAAAAATCTTTCATTCCTTTAGAGACAGCATGAAAAGTCAGCTGAGTACAAAACATAGAGAGGAAAACAAGAAGAAAAGGGACAAGAAGAGAGGGACACAACCTAGAACAGATAATGGATGTCTATTCTATTAACATTTCTCTATCTGTAGAATGGGTCTCTTTTTTGTGTTGTCTTCTCATTTCAGAGGGCCCATGCCTGTTTTTTGCCTAGGGCCCCAAATTTCCTAAATCCGCCCCTACCTGTAGTTCACAGCATTGCCTGTTTCTGAGTGAGGGATCATTCTAATGGTGTAGCCACTTGTAAAAGCTGTCGGAGTAGTTATGAAGAGCCGGTCTTAGTTGCCCATTAGGAGGATCTGTAGGACAGCTTTAGTAGACTGCTGTTTGAGTAGATCAGCTTCCTGTTTCTGGTCATCAGAAATCATATTGGTCACACTGAACGTTAGACTAGACAATAACTTCAGTTTTAACTTTCAACTTACTGATTAGAAATCATGCATCATACAACAGAGAACTGACCTTTTTTTCCTTATCGGACTTTAGACTGGACCAGTGTGACCCAGCACTGGTACCTGACCTAATACCAGCATTACCGTCATATGCTTCGTTGATCTGATTGGTTTATTTGGCACGTCTATCACCAACATAGGCCAATCAGCTAACCAGTATTATCGCCCCTTCCTAAAATTACTTCAACGGAAGGTTTCCAGATGGATATGCGGAGCAAATCAGACTGAGTGAAAACTTTTATAGTGAGTAAAAAGGATAAGTTAATATATTAAATAAAAGAAATATAAATTTTCCGACCACACCAAACATAAAAAGATCTAAAGCCCATGTTGTATTTAGTATTTAGCCATTGTCATAATCATTTTTGGTTTAGTCTTACAAAAGTAAAAATAAATAGCACCACTTTGATCTATGATATTAAATTGCTGCTAAAGTATAAAAAAAAAAGCAACACTTGTTTTTAATCATTTTACATGAACTTATTTTGATCCTTGCATTTAGATTTTTACAGATACGCCTGTAGATAATCAGGCACGTTCATTCTAGTCAAGCTCATCACAGATGGTGCTTGAAGCTTTGAGACAAGATCCATTTAGATGTTATGGCAGAATGAAGGAATATGCCTGTAATATCTACACGGGCTTTGGAGATAATGATCAAATGAAGGGGTCTTAGGAAATTAGCAATTCTGATTAGGATCCAATTATAGGGTGAGAGGGAAAAAAATGACATTAATTTCAGGATGGCTTGTACTTAACATTTGTGTGACTTAATTTGTGAATAAATGATGTTTCCTGCATATGGTTTCTCTAATGATTTAATAAGTTTCAAATGGACCTGAGGATAAAATGTTTTTCTGCAGAATAAAAATATTGCTGAGCTTGCCAAGCGGTGACATTTGTGTAGATGGTTGTAGACTGTTAGCAGGACAAAAATGAAAAGGGGGAAAAAAAGCACAAAAATGAAATAGTCACACTAAACATTCAACAACAGGGTCCCTACATATGTGTTTTTACTCTGTTGAGCTGATTGGAGTTAAATGACCAGATTTAAATAGCAGGTTAAATAGTGAATTCTCCATTTGTTAAAGTCTTAAACCTGCTGGTAATCAAAGTACTATGCAGCTAATAAAAAATCTTAAGATTAATGGGGGAGTGGTAGTGTTAAGAGCATAAAGCTTTGAATCCTGAGGTTCTGAGTTTGAGCCCCACTCTGCCATTGTCGCGATCTTTTCAAGAGCTCGGACCCACATGCAGAGAAACCAATTCAGAGAGACCAGAGGAAAGGTTTAAAAGGTTTATTGAAGAGATCATGCTGAATCAAGTGTTGCTCTGTGAGTGGGGAAGACACAGTGGTTAGTTCAGGCTCAGTAGGAAATTTGGTTCTTGAACTTGAAGAGGAGAATTTGGTTGCTGACTCACGTTTCCAAAGAAGTTCTTGACTCTTTGACTCCAGTCTGTGTGCTGTAGTTCCAGTGTTTCTGATTCGGTGGAGGGCGAAAAGGGTTTACCCAGAATGTGGTTATTTGTAGGTGAACGGAGAAACTGACTGCCACTCAGATTTCCTGCGGTACTTGAACGGGTCGTAGTGGAGATGAATCCCTTGCTCAGTGTGAAGCTCAAACGATCTCTTGAGGGGAAGTGGATTCAAACCTCCAGTTTAAATCCTCAGCTCAGTTTGAAGCTCAGATGATCCTTCCAGGGAGAGAAGGTCCGAAACATCCAGTTTGCAGGATGACTTCCTGCCAAGAGGCAAAGATAAAAAACAATATTAAGACTCAGGTTGACAAGAACTCAGTTAGACCCAGCTAAACTCAGCTTGGCTAGAGTACCCCAAACTGGCAAAAGTTCTGGCCTTGAGGTAGTGGCAGTCAGCAGCTTATGAGCACTCCGTTAACGAGGTAACCCTCTGCAGGTGTATGGGGAGGGGGACCAGAACCAGGCGCCTTCTATTTGAGGAAGGGAGACAAACACAGAAACACAAACACACAGACAGGAATCCTGACACCCATTCTGGGTCCCTGAGCAAGACCCTTAACCCCACACTGTTCCGGGGCGTCGCACAATGGTTGCTCACTGCTCCCCAAGGTGATGGTTAAAGGCAGATAGTGAGTTTTGTTGCATTTGTGACAGTTTTATGACAATAAAAATGCTGTAAAGAAAAATAAATAAGCACAAAGTAACGTCACACCATTAGCGATTCCATTAACTATCAAATTGCGCAATTTGTAATTATGAAAATAGTTTTGGTAAACACAAAACATGATTTCGAGAAAATTCAATTTTCTACACCATGATGTGTTTTTTGTAACTGTAATAAAATTCTCATATTTCACAAAAATGCAAGGAAAACGATTCATTCGCATCACACAGGTCACATGACCTGCAGCCGGACCTTACTGCCTGATAAAAGACACACAGTGCAAACGATTGCTTGTCCACACATGCATAGATGTGCTCACATCAGTCTTAGCTCATATCCAGGTTGGGAGAACAGTTGGAAGGCCAAAGTCTAGTGATTTCTGTCATCTTTCAAGGCAGCAGAACCTCGGCTTAACCCAGTGGTTCCCAAACTTGTCCCAGACTTTTGGTTAACAAGAAGATCGGCGTAAATCCCCCCAATTTCCCCCTGCTGTGTTTTGGTAAACAATATGGCTGCAACTAGACCTCTGTTTATTTTTGGAGCTACTCATATTGGCTCTGTATCACGTTTCTTACTTCTACGGCTGTTTTAGGGAGCCCTGTAGTATTACAAAGTAGAAGTAGTAGCAACAATTTTTTTATTCAACTTCTAATTTCAGTGTGGTCCGTTTGTTTGAATATTTTTTTCCATGTAAAGCGCATTTTGCCCTACAATGATAGCCCAAATGTTATTAGTCTTTTTTCAGAGGGTAGTGGACCACAATGTTCACCCTGTTTGTTGCGAAGTGGTGTGTAATGAATTGGATGTATGATTGTAGCTTACTTTTCAGCACCAGGTTGCTACACGAATTCCTCTCTTTATTATTTGAGCATCTAATGTCAGCTCTCCATTAATTAATCCGCTAATTTAAGGATACTATCAGAAAGTTGCAACTATTGATGGAGTCCATCCTACGAGCCATCTCCACATAGTTATCGCAGGGATCTTTCAGACGTGTGTTTGCGATGATAAGCTTTTGAGCTTTTCAGATTATTCATGCTAAGATAATTACTTCTCAAATTGGGTCAATTACTCCACAAATTTCCCTCTTGCAAATACAGTAGTAGCCATTCAAACTTTCCCCACTTTTCTTG
>NW_015150506.1:922140-925853 GCF_000732505.1 Cyprinodon variegatus
TGGTCTTTCGCTTGTCCTTGGCTGGTTCTTGGCTGGTTCTTGGCTGGTCCTTGTCTGGTCCTTGGCTGGTCCTTGTCTGGTCCTTGGCTGATTCTTGTCTGGTCTTTGGCTGGTTCCCTACAATTCCTTTTTAAACATCAATCTTTGTACTAAAATATTCTTCCTGTCATGATTTGTGGACATTAAGATCTAAAGGGAAGCATTATCTCCTGTAATTCAGACCCTGTAATTCAGTAAAAGGTAGGAGTCAGAGTAAAAAAATATGAAAAATATGTTATGTTCATGGAGGGGTTTTTGCTGGTAGTTGCAGGGAATTGTGCTGCCATTCGGCTGGCGTTTGACTGGGAAGGGTCATTTTGAATGGCTGCTACTGCCCCATCCCCCCACCCCCCCCCTTGACCGAAGGCACACTCCCCACTTCTTGTCACATTGAACCAGAGAATACGAGCTGCTGCCATCTTTACCATTTTCTGACCGTGCAGAGATAAAAAATCTTAAGCCGACTATACACTGTGCAATATTTTTAATTGTTACACGCAACTACAGCTCACACTACACGACGAAACCGCAGGGTTTAAAAGTTCACAGCCCCCGATGGATGTTCTCATACTATTCGACCCGACGCTCTGATGCGATCTACCTGCTCACACTGTACGTCCAAAAACCACGTCGGACTCAGTTCTGCAGGGAGATGGCGCTACTCAGACTTCCCCGAGGCTAAACGAGCAGAAGAGGAAAATGAGGCTCACTAAAGTGAAAAGCGCTGCCTTGGCAACTTGTGCAATTTTGTTTGTATTTGGACAAAGACATGGCTGAGCAATCATGGCTACTATGGTCTGTCAATTTTACATAAAGAACTCCATTTCACCCCATCATGCTTTTTTGTTTTTGTCTGAGAGGAAGAAGAAGAAGAAGAAGCCTTGTTTGCCCACTGAACGATTTGGCCACTGCCACCTTACGACGGCCGACTGAGTTTCAAACATGTTTGATTTTCTCCCGACCTCACCATTCCTGATGGGGTGGTGGTCGTGAGAGGCTAATCGCCCCTCATTACCCCCAGTAAACTACCAGACGCACGATCAGGCTGAAAGTCGGCCAATTCGAAAAATTCTTGCACGACTGGAGAATTGGCCTGAAATGGGCAAAAAGTCATACAGTGTATGCCCGGCTTTAGTAAGGGAGAATCCAGGTGCTCTGGATCACATTTGGAAATCAAGAGTTATATTCTGAGTTTTAAACTAAATTTCCTCATGACTGAAGTCCTAAAGAAGCGAAATGTTGAAAAACCATATTCAGCTTATAAAGGGTTTTTTGTTAGCATTGTTTTTGTGTATGTGAGCCTGACTGATCTAATTATCAAATCTGCAACAATAAACAATGTTAGAACCTAGAAATGCAAGATCTTTTTTTCCCCCTCTAACACTATGTCTCCTGAGGACGCCTAAACAACATGCAGCCATATAAAAGAGAAGATTAAGATTAGGATGTAGGCATTGTTTATTAAGGCCATCATCGCTAAGTGCAATCCTCAAACATGAGCTTTATTCAACCGTCTGTGTTTGCATCAGCATTTATTCAACAGCGCTTCTTGCTTTGTGAATTGAGCCATAAGAGACAAAACTACATCGTTCACAGAACATCTGTCATAAAACCCCAGACTCATGCAAGTGATGTTTTTAAAATAGTCATTGTGAAAACAAATGCACCTTTTTTAATTGCATATTTTGACACTAAGATTTAAAAAAGGGATTAAATAATAAAAAGGAATAGAAACAGAAAAAGGTGACAGGCTAATTTAAATAGCAGTTTGTTTGTGTTTTTAAGGGGATCTAACACTAACTTGCATGATTCCAGGGTTGGGGAGGAAACTTTATTCCTTAAGGTTGATGGTTTTAAAAGAACTTCATTCTGCTTAAAGTTCCAGATGAATTCACTAAAATAAAATCATATCAAGGTTTAACCAATAAGCTGAATCTAACACCAGCATGATCCCTCAGTCCTCCTGATTCCGTACGGTGCACTGAGGTGTTTGTTTGCCATGTAGTAATGAGGCGGCTTAATTCACTGAAAGCGAGCCACCGCCTTCGCGCTGTGCCTGCAGAACTCGCAGCAGCCTTGGAAATAAGATAAACTATTAGCAGATGAACCACAGCCACCGGTTTTCTGTCTCACTTGAATCAGGAACTTGTTTGCCCGCGCACAACCTTCAGGAAATACGCCGGGCCTCGGCTGGTGCCACGAAAACGACGACCATACGCAGAGCGCAATTAAGCCCTGTGTGGCATGGGCAGCCATTATGTATGAAATCAAATTACCTTCATTAACCTGCCAAGTTGGCTGAAGGCGTCACTACCCACCGGTGCTCTCTCCGCCCTCGCACAGGAAGATGAATGACGAACCAAAAGAGGTGCAGCGTGCTGATCTCCCTGTGGAGTTCTAATACAACGTCCCCTCCCAAAATTTTCTAATGCATTCATGCTCATGGAAACCATTTGTGTAGCCACGGCCACGTGTGTTTTAATGTTGCAAAATGAAATGCATGGCTCGAACAACAATATCACACAGTATGAGATAATTAGCCCTCCTGGCTTGACAAATGGGCCAATGCCTATGTGCATACATGCTTTGAGCAGCGAATATGTTCCTTCATGAATAGGCATTGAGCTGCATCCCTCGTCATCATACATATATTCCTTTTCTTAACGCTTGTTACCCGAATATTTGCAGCAGAGAAAAGGGAGGAAACAACACAGCCAAACAAACACTGACAGGGAATAGACTCCTAACCTTCCAGTTTGGAAAAAGAGGAACCTAGAAATTAAACTTTAACTTTTTAATCAGAAAATAATTTTTAAGAGAATCTTTGCAGTTTTTTCAGATGGTATTTTTTCAAATGTTATTTCCTTAGAGTTTTTTTCTTATCTTTTTCATTTTGACTTTTATTAGTTTCATTCTTTTCAAATTTAAAGATTCTTTCCACTTCTGGGGGCGGGATTTCGTCTGTTGTGAGCATTTGTTTAAAAGTTGCTGTTAGCATTGCTCATACAAGCTTACTCTCCAAAAAAAGATTTGCATTTTGTCCACTATGTCAGGCTCACCACCGGTGAGTGAAAATGGGGACGAGCATGTGTGACTTAGCCTTACGTAAACATATAACCAGAATGATTGTCATTTAGGAGCACTTTATACCTTTAATATATTAAAAGATGAGCTTCTACCCAGTTTATTTGTCTTTGTTTCATTCCTTTTTTCTGTGCCCCATTTAAAAAACAAAACAAAAACAAAAATAAAACATTGCCTGGTAATTTTGTTCTAGAATCGTCTTAAAGACGGAAACATTTGATCCGCAGAGGGTCACTGACAGCAGAGTTTCCATGGGTGGGACATCCAGTGGTTAGATGTGTGGGATTTAGTTTTCAAAAAGGGTCAGGTAGGTTATAAAGATTTTTTCTTTTGTGAAATGAATTATTTTCGTCCTGTTTTACTCTGGTTGGATCTGGCTGTACAAGAAGTTTGATTACCTCAATTTAAGTTTGAGAAAAATAAGCAGGATTATACGGAAGAGGATTAGGGCCACTGAAAAAAAAAAAAAAAAAGTTAACTGATTTCTAAATTTTATTTCAGTTTAGTATGGGAAAAAAAGTCAGAATTCTGACTGAATTCTGATAATCAAAAAAGTCAGAATTCTTAGAAAAATGTCAGAATTCTGAGAT
>NW_015150506.1:926546-930741 GCF_000732505.1 Cyprinodon variegatus
CAGAATTCTGACTTTTTTGATTATCAGAATTCAGTCAGAATTCTGACTTTTTTTCCCATACTAAACTGAAATAAAATTTAAAAATCTTTTAACTTTTTTTTTTTTTCCAGTGGCCCTAATCCTCTTCCGTAGGATTATTCTCTGATGGGTTAAATACTTTTTCACAGCTGTGTGAAAAAGAGCGTATTTGGTCACATTGCTTTCCCAGTAATACACTTTTATTGCTGACCTCATTTGCCACCACGAAGAATGCAAAGCTGTGTTGAATTTAGATGCTTGAAGTAAAAAAAAAAAAGGAAGTCTCTTCCACAAATGGTTATTTCTCTCTGGAAAGCAGAAATCGGGTTTACAAAATGCTGTCCTATCTGGCTGCACACATAATCACTGGGCCTTATGTAAAATTGCCAGCAGAGGCACCGGGGGGAACTGATATTTGTAGTGACTGGCTATCAGAGGCAGCATCAGAGGTAAGTGATTCTATTTAGATAGATAATAAATATGCGGTCATGGGGAACCTATATCCCAAACCTTCTGTAATGACTTTCGGCTGCGGTTGGAAGAGGAGGAGGAGGTTACTGATCCTTCTTCACAATATTTACAGCAGCTCGCTCCACTCCATCCATATTGGTGCTAATTTTATTTCCTCCTCATTATGAACACCACTTTCTTTTTTTTTATATAAGAGATTACTTTTCCTCGTCGAAAGCTTCCTCAATTCTCCTATTTATCAATCAAACACTGGCTTTTAAGCTGGAGGAGAGCAGGAAGTGCACAGTAAAAACCACTCCTGAGTTCCACTTAGCCAATGCGCTGACTGATTGGGGAATTAGTCTGACTGCTGTTTGAGGGGTGGCAATAACGGTTCAGAAACATAAACCCCCCCCCCTAAAAAAACAAGGTTAGGCTGCACAGTCAGGGATGTAGTGGATTCCAGTTACAAACGCACAGATTCACTAGGAGTTGCATCTTTTAAACCCAATATGGCTTTATTTATCTGGCCTGTTGTATCATGTTACTAACAGCAGCAATATCTCCTAATAGTTCTGTTTTAAGCGAGAAATTGCTCTAATTTGGAGATTTAACGTTTAACGTATCTGCTGTGGCTTCTTTGTCCTGAAAGCCGCTTTAAAACTGGTGAAATCATGTCACTTGTTGGATTAATGAATCCTAAAATCCTACACCATTATTTCATTTTCATTTTGAAAAGTCCGGACATCTGTTGTCTTAATAAATTAAATGATGAAGGAGGTATAACCTTTGCTTTAGTCAGTGGAGGGCATGTTGGTATCCTTAAAAGCACATTAGGAGTATTGTTAGTGCTCCTAACATCATGAGGTTTTCTCTGTCAATACCCCAAATATCTTTCCACAGAATACTTTAAGCTTCCATAGTAGCATTAAAATTTGTCATACCCCTTTAATAGTTTTGCATTTTGTCACAGAATTCAGTATATTTTACTGTGATTTTATATGTTAGACAACATAAAGGAGAGATGTGTCCTGTGGAAATTTACTTTTAATGTTTTTGCAGTTAAACAAATGTATGATTTACATGGTTTTGTATGCCGTTCTACTCAGTCAGTGCATGCTAACACCTTTTATTTCTCCTTACAGGATAAAATATTTACTCTATGCTTTGAGAAATTGCTCTAACTCAGTCAGGTAAGATAAAGAGTGTGCAAACGGCAAATAGTTTTGTCTTCTTGGTCAATTCAAAATGTAAAGCCTAAACTGAAATAATGGCCAAACAATTCTATTTTTTTAAAACCAGAGATGTTATTTAACATTCTAAAAAACAGTCATTTTTTTTATTTATATTTGATGTAATTTTTTTGTCAGGTTTTTCAATGACAAAATTTCACAGAGACGATGTAGATGTCTCAAATATATATTTTTTTAGATTTAATACACATGGTGTTAAAGCGATTAATGGCTAGTTAAAGTTGTTGGCCTAAATAATTTATAATTTTCCTGTTAACTTAAAAATAGCTAGTTCTGATACATAAAAACTCATAATATAGGCCTATCCTTTGTTATATTTTTCACCCATAGAGGTTGCCATTTTTTGCACAATGCATGCTGGGTAGATGACGCGGTTAGCTCTTACTGCACTAGAACCTACATAGTAAACACTGGAAGGTTAACATTAGCAGAGTTGTTTATATCGTATTCGTCACGACTCAGAACAGAGGATGCAGTATTGAAAGCAAGACAGACGGTAGGTTTCCTGAAAAAACATGAATTTAAAAATGGAACTGTGCTAACAGCTGCTAGGGCGTTTAAGGCAAGAACCTCTACAGGGACCACCATAATCTCACAGAGGATGATTATGAATGGTTTTATAGTTCAGTGCGTGCCTAGAGAACGAGGTTCATTGGTGCAATGGTTGCCGCACAGAGTTGCAGACGCGGAAGGTTTGAAGAATATAGAACTGACAGGAGATCAGATCTAAGCAGATGAAGGACTGCAGGACTGCAGGACAATCCAGATGGTGAAGTCAAAGCCGGTGTCGAGGACGTGTTCAGGCTTCAGAACCAGAAGATCAAAAATCCGAAGAAGAACTGAAGGGAAATCCAGGTCGGTGACAGGAAGCGGCTTCAAGTTCGGTCAACAGACAGAATCCAGCAGGAGTATGAAAACGGGTCAGGTAAACAGATCAGAAAAGGCAGAATCAGAGGTCCAAAGGCAGAACGGGTCAGGATCAGGCAATCAGAACACAGACGGGTACGATAGAGAACACTCAGTAAAGGCTTGAAAATAATCCGACACTGATGACTGGGACCAGGCAGGTTAAAAAAAAGAAAACAGCAGGTGGATCAGATGAACAGTAACAAGAAACTGGGCGGAGCTAGACAGGTGAATGAAATGAGTAATCAAGCCAGTCATCAGCGCCAAGATCATGACAATATTTAGTTTGACTCGTGTAAATTTAGGCAATGCCTCACTGTTCTCTGCCTTGTAGTTTTCATGACCTGCCATACAAAACGAAACAAACACCTTTAATCGGCTTGTGATCAGTTTAGTATATTAGCTAGACTAACACCATTAGCAGAAGCTAACGTGAAACCATCAAATTATAAGGTGTTGAACAACTGTTTAAAATGAAGGTGAAGCATCTTTCAGGCATGTAACGCATCTTTCTAAGATATCTGAGAAAATGGTTTGATCCGGATGCTAACAGTTAACGGGCTAATTTAGCTCTTTGTAGCATAGCTCTCCAGGTTAGCATCTCCTAGAAGCAGCAGCTTCTACGTTCAACTTTACCTCTTCCTCCCTCCGTGATTTTTACACACACATAACGTATGTGTAACAATGGTTTATTTCAATTTAACAAAACTAAACAGCCGTCATCGCCCAATGACAGCTGGAGAGAGCAGGGATCTCTATTCTATAAGCATGATGGAAAATAGATGCATGGATAAACAGCGTTCAGTATTTTTGTTTTATCATTTTTACTACTAATAATAAACATTTCTTAAATGAAGTCTATTGTTACAACAAATCATGGATCCCTTAAGATGGAACTTCCAACTTCCATCCAAGGGCCATTCTAACACATGAACATCATTTGATATCAACCCATCTATTGTAGATCTAGTAGTCCATTCAAACTGAACCTTCAATGTTTTTTGCAGCCTCGTTTTTCGCCCCTGGCCTCTAAAAGCCTCACAGTCTCTCCCTTAGTTTATGCAGATTAGGGTGTGGGAGCGCACACAGCTGATTGGCTACCTGAAGGCTGCAGAGCGGCAAGCCCATTGGACCAGCAGGAGATCTTCAAGCCAATCAGAGGTTGATTAGGCCCACCTGCATCCTGTAAAAGGCTTCTGGAATCATTCCACCAGTGGGGGTGGGTGGAATGTGTGGCTTTGCTATGGGTTTAGTCCACTGGAGACGGTTTTGGGCAGATTTAAAGTATTTTGTACTGCTGACCCACGTTGCCCTGCTTAGCAGTTTGGTTTCAAACCTTACTGACTCTTACTGAATCTTACTGAGGCTTGTATTTTGGAATTTTTATCATCTCTTTTAATCCTTAAATGTTTGGGGTGTCTTAAGTTTGCTTTAGATTGACATGTTTTCTTTTGGTTAGAGTGGATTTTATCCACCTTACTTTGTGTTTGTTTATCCAAGTTTGAACAGAGATGGCAAAAGTACTCACTTTCCGTACTTGAGTAAAAGTACAGATACTTGTGTTAAAA
>NW_015150506.1:931414-932747 GCF_000732505.1 Cyprinodon variegatus
CAATTTTTCAAAATGTAAGGAGTAGAAAGTACAGATATTTGTGTAAAAATGTAATGAGTAGAAGTAAAAAGTTGCCATAAAAATAAGTAGTAAAGTAAAGTAAAAATATCAGAAAAATCTACTTGAGTACATTAATGAAGTATTTGTACTTCGTTACTTCCCATCTCTGAATATTAATTTAATTAAAGAACACAATGTTTGGTTTATGGAACCATTTTCTATTTTAAAAAAGTAATTTTAAACTCAATCTTTTTCCTCTGGACACATTCCTTTAATCTAAAATCTGTTTTTATAACTTTAATCAGCTTCACTTTCCAAACTGAAAGCATGCCCACAGTATGATGCTACCACCACCATGCTGCACTGCTGGGATGAGGTGTTCAGGGCTGTTAGGTGTTGGGTTCGTGTTGTTGTGCACGTAGACCAAAAAGCTTAGTTTGGTCTCATCTGAGTAGAGCTTCTTCATGTATGTCTTTTGGCAGATGATTAAATACTTTTTAGAGCTGGGTTGCTTTCTTTCAGCTCTTCTATAAACTTGAGTCAAGCACAACCAACAGTGACCTTACATTAGTAGCCATTCAAACTCTCCCCACTTTCCTTATTGGCCCTTGGTTGGTCCCCTGAGATTCCTTATTTAAACATCAATGTTTGTACCAACATATTTTTTTTCTCTCAGGATTTGTGAGCATTAAGATCTAAAGAGAAGCTTCCTATCCTGGTCAGACCCTGTAATTCAGTGGAAGGATGGAGTAAAAAAATATGCACGCCTAGTAAAAGGCCATTGGCTTCAAGTTGGCCGGCATTCGGCTGCCGTCTGACTGGGAAGGGACCATTTTGAATGGCTGATGCTGTAGCAACAGACCTATAGAGAAATATGCAGCGACCTTTCCAACATGTATTTAAAAAAAGGGTGGTTGTTTTGCTCCATAGAAATCCTAATTCAAAATTAAAGAGCTGTATTTAAGCCTACGGGTGAGAAGAAAAGGGTTTGGGCTTCTAGCATCTGGAGCAATGTACCAACAAACAGGACAATATAATTTACTTATTTATTTCTTTCTAGTTTTTGCAGTGTGACAGAAACAAGGCGGGTATAGCTCTCTGATAACCTCAGGCATTTTCTTTTCTTTTTCATAGAGAAAACACTGTTTTTTTTGTGGCACTTATCACAAACATATGCAAATAGGAAACAGACAGATGCATGTACTGTAAGCGTTTGCTCATAGTGCTGCATAAATAAACTGTTTAGTTGATTATCCCCACTGTTAGAAAGTCCATGTTGTTTAGATGTTTTTCTGTTGGAAACTGTTCATTTATACTGTGTTTTCGGTGAGAT
>NW_015150506.1:935797-937211 GCF_000732505.1 Cyprinodon variegatus
TTCAACGGAAGGTTTCCAGATGGATATGCGGAGCTAATCCATCTGGAGGAGTCAGGTTATAGAACTAGAACCTTTTCAATGCAGCTTAACTAAGAGCTTTTCTGGTTAACTAGAGGGAAATAATTTTTTTTTTACCATAATATAAACTTAAGATTGAATTTATATAGCCCTTTTCTAAGGAGTCCCTTTTGTTGCATTGTTGCTGAATGTAAAGAACATTTTTGTAAAGGGACACTTAAAAAATTTCCTTGTTTAATTGAAATAAAAAAAAAAACAGAAACTTCTTCCTCTTCTCTGAGGAGCAAAGACATATTTCTGTTGATCTGTGGACTTTAGCAATAATTCAATTCACTTTACTTTATCTAACGCCAATTCAAGGACATTTCATCTTAAACAACACAGTTGGATTTGTCAAAATAACGTTTTTATGAGTCAATGAACGCTTCAACAGTGAGCCTTTTATATTTGGGTAGAAATGAGAGAATGTGATCTTTAAAAGGCAATTCGAAAAGAATATAATTTGTAAAACTATCTGAAGAATTTAAAAAGAAAATAAAAGACCAAAGTCTAAAAGAAATCATTTCAAAGTTTCATGTCAGGAGTTACTTTTTTTTGTCCACTTTTAATTTATATAGCTTTTCAAATTTCCATTTATAAAATGTAGCCTTTGCTCGCACTAATAATGGAACAAAATTCACTTCCTACTTTTCTAGTCAAACTGCCTTCCCAAATTTCTACCCAGTTTATTCCATTCACGCAGTAGTAGGGGTGTCCTGATGTACGAAACAGTACTAGTATTTTCAGCTTTCAGTATTGCAAACGATGATGACCAACACGATATCAGCACAATAATCATCAACTACATAACCTCTAAACTGCAGCAGATAAGTAGTGATTCTAACAGTTTACTTATATTAGAGATTTTCCATGTAGACAGATTTCTTCCCATACTTGTTTAAATTCTGATATCGCTGGTGAAGATTTTCAGTCAAAAACAATCCCATAGACTTTATTTCCTAGTTTGAAGACATTTCGCTTTCCATCCAGGACGCTTTTTCAATTCAAAATGTCAATGTTGGAAAAAGCTTCCTGGATGATAAGTGAAATGTCTTCAAACTTGGAAACCAGTGGAAGTCCAAGAGATTTCTTTTTCTTTTACTTTTTTGTAAAACTCTGGTATCAGATAAATTTCCAACATCATGGTGCAAAAGGTGTTGATATGGAAAGGTTCAATGCAGTGCAAATAAATAAATTCAATTCAGTTTATTTCTATAGTGCCAATTCACAACACGTCATCTCAAGGCACTTTACTGTTCACCAGATCATACAGTCAGATTGATTGAAGTTTTCTATTTAAGGAAAGCCAGTCGAATGCATCAACTCATTGACTTGAATGCAATCCCTCACACTAAGC
>NW_015150506.1:939309-940708 GCF_000732505.1 Cyprinodon variegatus
AAGACAAAAATAACAAACACTATGCACACACTTGCATACTGTTTACATAAAAAAATGCCAAAAAACATGACTATTCACCTTTAAAATTAATATTTGCTGATTTCTTTTTGCTGTTAAAAATGTCGTAAATAATCCCTCCATGCCACATGTTGAAAATAAAATAAACAAAGGTGTAAAACCTTTAAGTTAATGATGGAAACTGTAGGCAATGAAGCCGTCTTTGTAAGTCAGGAATAAAATTCTTGAGTGCATGCGTACCGGTCAAACACTCTGCTCTTCTTTACAAGAACTAATTAGGCTGGTTTTATAACCAGGTTTGCTTAGCTCTGTCACGCATGGATAAATTACCATTTTGCACTTCTCACTTAATCGTTTTAATTACCACAGGCAATTTATCGGGCTGTCTTCAGGCTATGAATAATTGGAATATTATTAGATGATGAGTATATACTGTGCATGTCAGCATCTACCGCATAGATCTAAAGTGGGTTTTTATTTCACTTAGTTTATGATGAAATGTGCTAAAAGTGTAACTTTTTTCCACTGAGCTTGCTCTATTTTCAACCTCCAGAGACGGACGGATAGCTGCTGCTGTGCACGTTTCATTTCTCGGCGCTGGTGTTCAAAGGGAGGATGTTTGCGAGGGGCTGGCCCTTTACTGACTTTGTCCTGACATTCATTCCCACAACAAATCAGTGGCAGACATGGGCTGCTGCAGATGCCCCCGCCACACAGATCAAAGAGGGACACTCCAAGCTTTACTTCACACACTGTTGATAGAAAGGGAGCAGAGCCCAGTTCTCAGCGGGAGCCTGTTGGTAAATGGAACTTGTCAGAAGTACATTTTTTGTTTATTATCATAATTCAATTCAAATAATGACGATGTATTATTTTTAAAGCCTGATGACTATCAGGTTTTGACATTTTGATTTAGACACAAATCCCTCTGTTAAAGTTAAATCCTAGTTTTTTTTTTTCTTAAAATAAAACAGCATAAAGATTTTCTTTTAGACATCCAAAAGGTTCAGATCTACCAAGTTCAGATCTATAATCATCCATTTTCCATCATGCTTATCCCAGGCCGGGTCGTGAGGAGTGCTCGTGTCTATCTCCAGCTGTCTGCGGGCGAGGGGCGGCGTCCACCCTAGACAGGTCACCAGTCCATCGCAGGGCAACGCAGAGACAAACAGGACAAACAAACATTCACACCTAAAGTCATTTAGAATGTTTTTAGAGCATAAACAGTAGTGTATAGGATTTCCTAAAAGCGCGTTCATGAGTCTACGGAAACCGCGGCAGACCAAACCAGACGAAAGTGCGCAGGAAATCCTATACACTACTGTTTATGCTCTAAAAACATTCTAAATGACTTTGTTTCGAGTAAATTCTGGATGCTACC
>NW_015150506.1:943518-944623 GCF_000732505.1 Cyprinodon variegatus
AATCATGTTTTGGGTGTACTATTCCTTTAAGCAATGCTTGAAAATTAGAAAGAGGTTCCTCCACTAAAGTATGAGTGGCTGAAAAGAGAAAATACCAGCAGTTATTGTTGCTTAAGACAGCTTTCCATACAGTTGGATCATGGGTGTTTGTCCGACATTTTGGAATCAGCTGTTGTTTACATTACAAATTAGTTTTGTCAAAGACTTATTTTATTTAGTTATGCTGTGTTTTGACTAATATCATACTAAACAGTCACATCATATTTTAACACCTGGACCCAAATTTAATTCAGATCTTTTGCAGCTTTGTTCTATTTTTGACTTGGACTGGATCTGATGAATGTTACATCACATTATTTGCTCACAGCGGGGACCTGAATGCAGCTGATGCTGACAGCAGGGGGCATTTTATAAGAGTTAGCCTTCATTAACAGGCCATTAAAGTAATATCCTAACAGTTATAACTGCGATAGGCAGGCCTGTATTTACACCAGCTACGGTAAAAGGTTTCAAACGGCATGAACTTCTTAAGTTTAGCAAAAAAAAAAAACACTAAAGGCTTTCCAAAAGCACACCTCTGACTTAAAGCAGCGCTCCTTGAAATCTCCCCATGCTTATGTGCTGTGTCTTACCTTGCGGACCGCAGATTAGCATATGACATGACAGATTACATTAAATCATTTCTGCGCCGTATTTTATGACATTAGCCTCTTAGCCCAGGCATACAGATGCATGCAAATGCTCCTCCAAACCCTCTTATTTAAATCTGCTGCATGACATGGCACCTTTGATATGATTATTAGTCATCTAAGCGACTTGACTTCACCCTCATCAGATAGGAGATGTCAGCGAAGGTGAGAAATGATGGCCACTTTCAACACCAACCCTGACAAGCTGCAGCGGAAACGCCTGAGACATTAACCACTGACTGAAAACGTTATTCCAGGTTTCTACTCATTTTAGTGAAAAAAATAACAGACCCAAATTCCCAGAGCTCTCAGTCCTTTGAAAATATAAAATAGAAAGGATGTTGCATGTTTAAATACAAACCTCGCCATAAATCAGTGACAACAATGAAGGAAGGAAGGAAGGAAGGAAGGAAGGA
>NW_015150506.1:945423-947168 GCF_000732505.1 Cyprinodon variegatus
AGGACACATTAAAGATATCGGGGGAAGTAATGAGGAAGAGAAGGAAGGAAAAAGGCTCAAGGACAAAAAGGATATAAAGAGACGTAATATGAGACGTATAAAGAAAACATATTCAGGATATGAGACTGTGAAGAAAGGTAAGAAATAAAGAAAGGTAGAAAGAAGGGAACAATGGAAGGAAAGATAAGTGGAAAAAGGACGGAAAGTAGAAAGTAAACAATAAGAGACAAGAAATTATCAAATGAGAGAAGGGAAGGAAGGAAGAAGCACATCCTGCTGCGCTCTCTTAGGCCATTTCTCAATTCACGAGAATGCGAGTACGGACTCGTGTTCTCGCCAAGTATGTTCTTGAGAAGAACACAGTGAAATGTGGACTGTGGGAGAACGGGAGCACGCAGCATAAATATGGGTCAATTATAACAGAAGCGTACTGATGACATCACCACACGCTCGGCTCGTCTGAAGCTGCGTTTCAACTCCTGTTAGTAATACTCTCTAGATCAGCGGTCCCCAACCTTTTTTGCGCCACGGACCGGTTATATGTCAGATAATATATCCACGGACTGGCCTTTAAAGTGTGGGGGGTAAATACGATCAAATAAAATGATACGACTGGCATAAGATCAAATACAAACAGCATAAAAATAAAACTCACCGTTATGTTGAATTAGTTGGAGCCCTGAGCTTGTTTCTCGGAAAAACAAACCGGTCCCATCGAGGCGTAATCGGAGACAATGACAGACAAAGTGTGCTCCTGATGTCCAGTCTGCTCCGTAGCTTTGCTTTGGTCGCTGTAACCGCAGAAAATCCCGCTTCGCAAAGATAGGATGTTATAGATAGGATGAGTCTTAACCTGAATTAACCTGTGTCAAGAGGCACAGACTGATGTATTTGGGAGAGAATACCCTAATGTTTTGTATTTTTCAAAATAAAACACCACTCAGACTCTGATCGTCGATAAATTCTATATATATATATATATATATATATATATATATATATATACATGTTTTTGTTTTTTTTTGTGCGGCCCAGTAACAAATGACCGACGGACCGGTGCCGGTCAGCGGCCCGGTGGTTGGGGACCGCTGCTCTAGATAATAATAAATGCTAACGTTTTCCATTTAGTGGGGTAATAATAATGAACACAGTCAGATAAACACAAATCAAATGAACATTTTGCCAAATAAAACAAAAATATCTCCATCAGAGCCAGCGGTCCTTCACACACGGCTGTGCAGAGAGAGGGCTGCTGCAGATGGGCTAACGTTAGCCAGTGTTGCCAACTCCTCAGTAAGGAAAGTAGCTATTGGCTATGCTAAAAGTCGCTAGAAGTCGCTAAATGACGTCATCGCCTAATTTGCATAATCTGCCACAGGAAGTGATGTGCAAACACAATGGACAATATGATTAAGTGACTGACTGTGGCTGTGTGAATCAAATGCTGTTATTAATTTAAGATAAAATAATTCAAATTCAGTTATTTATTTTAGACCAAATAACATTTTACATTTACATCCCGCTCCCTCCCGCCTTGAATGTAAGTCAGGGCGGAGCGGCACCGCATGATCAATTTGCGCCGTCATTTGCAGTCTGGACGCTGAGGATAAACATCCTGCGGCTCTGACTGCAGCGCTGAGAGGGACTCCTGCGGGAGAACGGGGTTGGGATGGGGGACAAGATTAGGAACGATACATGCTTTCACGTAAGAGTCTCCAAAAGCCGCCAGTGACACCGTAAAAAGT
>NW_015150506.1:947362-950577 GCF_000732505.1 Cyprinodon variegatus
GTAGCCCTGGCTGCTGCAGACGGGCTAACGGTAGCCCTGGCTGCTGCAGACGGGCTAGTGTTAGCCCTGGCTGCCGTTACCTTCGGAGCTGTGCTGGTTGCTGCGGTCCTCTCAACTTCGGAAAAAAAATTTTATTACGCATTAATTCAGAAAAGTGGCCATATAATGACGCTTGACGCTCAAATGATCTTAAAATGTATTTTTATTGAACAACAACAACAGAAAAGAGAACTTTTAACTTAATACTCTGAGCTCTGTGAGCCCATCATTGAAAGCTGCTGCAGTGCATGCTGGGATTTCTGTCAGTCTCAAAAACAGACAAGTCTGCTCTGATGCATGCTGGGTAAATAGGAAGGGGCGAGAAACATATCTGGGGACTTTGTCCGTCCTCGTTCTGCTGTTCTTGTGAACTGGAACAGTACTAGTGCTGATGCTGATGATGTTTCACGAGCACATGAGAACGCACAAGTACACATATTGGGAAACGGCCCTAATTTCCTGTTGTTGTTTTTTTTTTATGCTAACAGGAAGCGTCGGCACCTCCTCCGATGTTCTGGAAGAGGAGAGTATCTCAGATTGCCGTTGTTCATTTCATGCTGTCCAACTCATTAGTAACAGAAGTCAGTCTGTCTCAGTCATAATGGCTGCGCAGATGGCTTTCCAATCTGCCCCATGTAAAGAGTGAATCATGATAATAACACATAATCTGCTGTTTAACACATGCCTTTTGCCTCCATTCTTTAAAATGACTCCCCAAGAGTTCTGCATAAATCAAGTTCGACCTTCTTTTAGAACCTGGAGCAATAAAGAGACCGAAGACTTCGGCCATGATGATGTGCACACATCACTCCACACACATGGCGTTTGCATACAATGATATCCACATCCTCCTGCTCTTTAGGGAGACGGGGGCTTGTAGATACTTCTCTCCAATTATTCCCAGTATCTCCAGAGAAGCCCCCAACACCACTTGTGTGTCTTGTCTGTGCTCTGTGGTCTTTAATCTTAATTATAAAGCTATCATTACAGCATGAACCCTGGGCTGCCAACAGTGGAGCCCTGGGCTCATCTGCTCTGAATCAATCAAACTAAGTTCTGCACTGGAGGACTTTTTCCTCTTTTTTTTTTTGCAGTCAGGTCATTTTGATTTTCCCTTATCTCATTTTCATAATTACGCCAGTCCTTTTCTCTAATGGTGTGAAAATGCTCTACCTCCTGAAGCTTTACATGCTCCAGACTGAATTTTCAAACTGCAATGCCCCCTTCAACATCTGACCTTGCTTTAGGACTCTGTGACAATATATTCTTCCCCCCCTTAGATGCAAGCAAAGCCTCTGTGATTAATCAGAAAAGATCAGAATTTCTTCCCCGTGGTGCTTGTTAAGGCTCATTAACAGAGGACAATGAAGCAAGAGAGGATACAAAAAAAAAGGAAAACAGGACTTGAGCAATTTATTTATTTAAAGGTGTGAGATCTGGAGCTGTGTGTCTGTGAAACCCACTCATTCACACTAAAATTGTCAGCTCGTGCTGCAAATCAGGGCAGTAAAACTGGATGACAGAGAGGAAGCTGGCAGGAGCCATCAGTGACAAATTCTCCCCATCTCAAAGGCAGCTGACATCTTAAAGCTGCGATCAAGTGGAATGATCAAAGGCATTCAGTGCTCCATTTATAGGCACGGCCTATGTGTGTGTGTGCTTTGGATGATGGTGACGGAGGGGGGGTTCAAAACCAAACTGAAACTAAAATTCATTTTCCACAGATTGCTCGCTGTTTAGTGCAGGCTTTGTGACGTAGCCTGTCAAAAGTGTTGGAGAAACACAGAGAAACACGCGTAACAATCGATGCATTTATTCTCTCCTCTGCAGTAGAAGGGTTTGTTAATGTGACATTGTCATTGCTTTAATTTGATTGTACAATACCTGTGTAGACAAGCGCTGAAGTAGCATTTTCAGAGCACAAAAGCTTTTAATAAGACGGGGGGGTGGGTGTTGTTAGCAGCTGTTAAATCCCATCTGTGACTTTAGTGCCGCTTATGTTACTGTGTGTATTGATTTTAACAAAGATGTATTTACACTGCCACTGAAAAAAAACAAGTTCTTTTTTTTTTAATCGAGCCTCGAAAAAGAAGTGTTTCTTTTTTATTTTATCACATTAAATTCACAAAAGGATTTTGTGACAGGTTAGAATCCCAAACACTGTGGAAAAAGGTTAAAAGACAATTAAATTAATTCAGTTTATTTCTATAGCGCCATTTCACAGCACATTTCATCTAAAGACACTTTACAGTTCAACAAGATCATCCAGTCAAATTAATTCAAAGTTTTATATTTAAGGAAAACCATTTGATTGCATCGACTCATTGACTGGAAGACAATCCCTTACAGTTAGCATGTATGTAGCGACAGTGGAGAGGAAAAACTCCCTTTTAACAGGAAGAAACCTCCAGGAAAATCAGGCTCAGTGTGAGCGGCCATCTGCTGAGGCCGACTGGGGTTCAAGGAGACAGAAGCAGAGATACAAAAGGCTACTGTAAAAGTTGGCTGGTAAAGAACAATCCTCGACAAGAATCTCCTAAAAGCCAAAAAAAAAAAAGACCTAGAGGAATGCAAGGTCCAAGCAGACACCCAAAGCTGCAAATAGATGCATATTGATGTGAATGTACTAATCAAAGGTTTGTTCTGAAAACCTTATATCAGTAAGGACACTGAAATATCTCCAGGGTTGCCATAATGAGTGCTATCTGAATAAGGGGCAGTAAAAGAGGAGGTAGGACCAGGGAGAAGGATGCTTCCTAGCAGCGATTCAGTTAGCAGTGTGACGTCCTGACGTTCCTAGCCGTTGCTCGGTGCTACTGTACACCGTTCCTCACATTTCTATGGGAGACGAACATTATAGGCCCAGCACACAAACACACATCACTTTTTTTTTTTACTATTTTCTGTGTGAAACATGCTAATGTCATCACCTTCACACATTTTGGGCTTTATAATTTTGCCATTTATTTTGTTTGTTTAAAGTCGTAAAGAAAACAGCTGTTCCAACGGTTGCATTTCCGAATTCTCCATGATGGTGCACGACTTTACACGAATGAATGAGGTGAATGTGATTGGTCGTTTTTTTCAAGGGGGCGGGATTGTTGTGACGGAAGGTTCGCAAGCAAGTTTGATTGTGGCCAGTTTCTCGGAAGCATCGTTGCTAACCAGTTAGCAAC
>NW_015150506.1:951830-954205 GCF_000732505.1 Cyprinodon variegatus
TTTCCTTCAGCTCAGTTTGAAGCTCAGTAGATCCTTCCAGGGAAAGAAGGTCCGAAAAATCCAGTTTGCAGGATGACTTCCTACCGAGAGGCAAAGACAAAAAACAATGTTATGACTCAGGTTGACAAAAACTCAGTTTGAAAACTCAGCTTGGCTAGAGTACCCAAAACTGGCAAACACTCTGGCAGTCAGCAGCTTAAAAACCGTTAACGAGGTAACCCTATGCAGGTGTGTGAGGAGGAGAATCAGAACCAGGCGCCTCCTGGTGGAGGAAGGAAGGAAAACACACAGAAACACAGACTGGAGTCCTAACACTCCACTCTGCAAAGTTGACCATTACGTCATAGCCTGATTTTAATTAACCTCTGAGGTGAATACAATGAACCATAAATAATCTACTTTTTTTTTTTAGGAAATGAATTAAATGATTGAGAATAAAGATTTAAAATCTTTGTTTAACTAAAAGGAATAATGCATAATTCAGTTGCAGCAGCACCATCTTTTCACATCCTTTTTTTTTCCTAAGCTACAGATCTTTGAATTTCCAGCCCGCTGTAAGAGAAACCTCAAAGCTACGCTAAGACTGTCTGTAAGTCACTTCATTTATGATTGAGGAAAGATGAAATCAAAGAGAAGATGAACTAATCCTTTCCACTCTGAAGGGGCCCAGCAGGTATGGTATTACTATCCGCTGCCCAGGCTGTTTAGTCAAGGTACTACAAAGGAAATAAAATCTGACAAGTGAGCGTGAAACGGAGGAGATTACGCCACAGCTCAGAGGTCAAAGTTCTCTATTGCTCAATCCCTCCAAGAAACCTTTTCACGTTCACATGGAGAAAGCGAAAGCCTACGTTTAATACGATAAAACTGAGGTTCTTCCTGCTTTTAAAATATGCAAAGCAGTCCATGCTAACATCAACCACTGCCTCCATTATTTATGCTCATGAAAAGTGTTTTATCAGCAATACATCTGCTTTATTTCACCTTAAAATATTCAAATTGAAGCAGAACTAAATTAGCCACCGTATAAAGCAGACAGAAGCAATGCTTTTTAACGGTATTCTTTTAAAATAATGGCTGCTATTTTTAAATATTTGGTGAAATACGATTTGTTTTATTGCAATTTTTCCCATGTGGCAATTCTTGGATAAATTGCTGAAGGCTTAACAAGCTAAAATGAAGCAGCTTTGTCTTCCTGTGTCTGAAATAAAGCTAAGAACTGATGATTATCCACTTTTAGTTCAAACTGAAAAAACTTAAGAGCTTCTTTTCTGTAGAAAATACGGACATTTCTGTAAATCATTGACTGTACTTATTTCCTTACACTTTCCAATCTCTTAGACTTTACTGTGATTTATTCCTGTATGTCGGCTTTATTTACACCGGAGGAGATTTTAGAGTGAGAGTGAAAAGCTTTTACTTTGGCTTACATTTAGCGGGGAGCTTTTTAAAAACTAAAGTGCTGTTGCCTGCCTTTTAACACTCAATCTTCTCCATCGGCTTTAATTCCCCAACGCCCATCACAAATTTAGGCTGGTATGTGACTGCTAATTTATCCTTTCCATGTATGATATCCTGTCATCTCCTCATTTGTCCCTGAGTGTTTCTAATCGGAGATAATCCCAGTCAAATCCTTTGATTGTGTGTTTGGACCAGATCCATCTCTAAAGAAGCAATTTAATGGGCTTTATGGCACTTGGTGTAAAGTCATTTATCAGGCGGATTGGATGTGAATGCTTGTTTTAATAAGTGCTCTTCATGAATAGCAGGAGAAGTGCCATTTAATTAGCCGGAGTGTGGACCGAGCCCATAAGTACAATATTTTCCAAGGTTTTTTTCTCCTTTCATGTTTTCATGTTATTAATAGAAACGAATTAGCTGTGAGATGCTCTGGTTTCGACAAAAAGCCTCACAATAAAAATTATACGGGGGAGAATGTTGCAGATAAAAGTTTCTTTTTTGTAGCAGAAATCTAAAAACTTTTTTAAAATGACATTTAACACTTTTTTCCCTGTATTTCAAATTTCATTAATTTTAAAACCAAGGACGTTTGCTGGATTTGTGGTTAGAAAAACAACCAAACTTTTTGTAGTTTGAGCACCACCATCGCCCCATTCCCAGCTGGTTGACTGTTTCAATATATCTAAATTATGTACAATGCACACGGTGATACATGTAGCAGATGCTTCTCTTAGCATATTTCAATAATAGTATTTACCATATTTATGTAGCACTGAGCAACTCTGTAACTTTTAGCCAGCAGGGGTGCTAGACATGTATAAGCTAGATTCTATTCAATTAAATTCAGTTTATTTCTATAGCGGTAATTCACAACACGTCATCTCAAGGCACTTTCCAGTTCACCAGATTGATTA
>NW_015150506.1:955703-959768 GCF_000732505.1 Cyprinodon variegatus
CTGAAAAGTGAAAGAGAAGTTCCTGTGATTAGTTCAGGCTCAGTGGGAAATTTGAGCTTCGATTTGAAGCTAGATTTAAGGGAATAAAGGCAACGGGACTCACGTTTCCAGTAAAAGGTGTCTTTCTCTGACTCCAGTCGGTGTTGGTTTTCCCAGTAATTGAGTTGCTCGTTGGAGGGCGGACAGGGTTGACCCAGGTTGAGGTGTTTCCTTGAGGAACGGAGGAGCCGACTGCCATTTAGATTTCCAAAGGTACTTGAACGGTTTCCTGTGAAGATGAATCCCCTGCTCAGAGTGTAGCTCAAACCATCTCTTGGGGAAAAGTAGATCCAAACCTCCAGTTTGAATCCCCAGCTCAGTTTGAAACTCAGATGATCCTTCCAGGGGGAGAAGGCCCAAACATCCAGATTGCAGGATGACTTCCTGCCGAGAGGCAAAGACAAAAACAAAAATGTTAAGACTCATGTTGACAAAAACTCAGTTTGACTCATCAAAACTAAGCTTGGCTAGAGTACCCCACACTGGCAAACGCTCTAGCGGCAGTCAGCAGCTTAAGATTCCTCCGGTAATGAGGCAACCATCCGCAGGTGTGTGAGAAGGCCAACGAGAACCAGGCGCCACCTGATGGTGGAGGGAAAACAAACAAAAACACAACCCACACAAACTGGATTCCTAACACAGAGAGTCTGTGAAGCTTATCCAAGTTTTTCTTTCCTTTTTCATGAAGAGGTGAGATACGCTGCGCTTACCTGCTCTGTCTGCCCCTCGTTATGTTGGTTTCTGTGAGTACGCTGGGGAAGAACGTCAGTCATCCAGGTCATAATCATTCTGAAAAAAGAAAATTAAAAAACAATCCACTGGATTTTGTTTCAAAGATTGAAGATGTTTCGCGTCCCATCCAGGAAGCTTTTTCAATTCAAAAATCAGGCGTTGAGTTTGACATTTTATAGAATAGACCAACAAAATATTTTCGAAACAATTTGAATCTTTCTATTTATAGAACTGGAGCTCCTACGAGTAACTCGCTTATAATCACACTTAAACTTGATTAATTTGCGTAGCTCTGCTGCCTTGCAGCTAGCAGGTTCTGGGTTCGATTCCCGGACCATCTTTCTGCATTGACTTTGCAAGTTCTCCCTGAGCATGCGTGGGTTCTCTTTGTTTACTCCGGCTTCCTCCAAAACATAAGTTAGGTTAACTGGCTTCTCTAAATTCTCCTTAGGTGTGAGTGGGAATGTTTGTTTGTCTCTGTGTTGCCCTGCGATGGACTGGCGACCTGTCCAGGGTGGACCCCGCCTCTCGCCTGTAGACAGCAGGGATAAACCGTGACAGAAAATGGATGGATGTTTGGAATTGAAATAAAATGTAGATCAAAAATTATAGTCAGACTGACTCAGTTAGTTTCATTTGTTGTAATCAAGATACCTGAGCTGCTTTGATGAGCTCGGATGGATTAGAGTAAAAAACAGCAGAACCCGGCTGTTCTCTATCCAGTCTGCTTGGTTTGAATGTGGGTCACAGCTGAAGGTGAACTCAAACATATGAGAAAATTTTTGGTTGATAAAAGCTTGTTTAATTTCTCAATTGGGTCCTCAGAACCAAGATCCCAGCCCTGTTGTATTTTAGTACCTATAGACTATTTTCAGTACAAATACTTCGTTACTGTACTCAAGTAGATTTTTCTGATATTTTTACTTTACTTTACTACTTATTTTTATGGCGACTTTTTACTCCTTACATTTAAAAAAATTGGCTCGTTACTTTAGTTTTGAATCATTTCAATGGAGTTACCGTTTTTATTTTTCACGTCATCAATACCAAATTCAATCTAATTGGATGGGAATCTACGTTGCATTTGACGCACCACTACAAGATGAATCGACAGATTCGGCGGTATTCATTGGCGGCAAATCATTGCAGCTTGGTGGCGGTGGCGTTAGCATAGTAGCATGGACGACGAGATGATTGAAAATGAACACAACGGAGATCTAGTCCTATTGGCAGACATCCATTTAAAATGTAGGCAACGGCATGAAAAAAGTGGTTTCTACTTTTACTTTTATACTTTAAGTAAATTTACAAGCCTGTACTTTGTTACTTTTACTTGAGTAAAGAAGTTTAATCAGTACTTCCACTTTTACCAGAGTATTTTTTAACACAAGTATCTGTACTTTTACTCAAGTACGGAAAGTGAGTACTTTTGCCATCTCTGACTATTTTAATGAACCCCTTGCAATATACCCCTGCACCAGTAGGGGTGTGCGTACCCCCAACTGTTCTAGAGGGTCTTCATAGGTTTTCTGACTGAAATGGTTGCCTCTATCCACAGTTCAATTTCCACTCCTATAATCTGGACCAATTGATTTGTTTTCCTATCATCTGCTCTGGAGACGTTATCTTTTCCTTCTGGTATTTAAACTCAGCTTAAGCAGTTTGTGTTGAAACGTGTCTTCACGGCTTCTTTCACTGAACCTATGAAGACATTTTATGGTTGTGAAACCGAAAACTCGAGAGTTTACAACCTCAGGCTAAATCAATTCATAGTGTAAGATTTGACCTGAGGTTGTTAAACTGCTGTGAAACAGGCCACAGGAATGTTAGAACAGAAAAAGTGTTGTTTGCTTTAAGTTAAGACATGTAGAAACCAATCATTTGTTCCTAAAGTTCATGCAGACCAACAGCTCCTCACCGCAGAGGGAAGGAAAGATCTAGAAAACGCAATGTGAGAAGAATAGAATTCCTAAACTCAATCACAGCAAGAAAACAATGAAAATTGAATATTTATTTGAAAATATTAAATTTGAAATATACATAATTAAAAAAAAATAAATCTGAGAAAACATCAAAGTTACTGTTAAAACCTTTTTTTAAATGGAAAAACTTTTTTTTCTCCAGTTTGTCCTATTGTTGTCATTACACTGTCTAAAGTACAGAGCAACAAACTGAACTCTCTGCATTTATCCCATCCCCTTGGGGAGCAGTGGGCTGCCATTGTGTGGCGCTTGGGGAGCAGTGAGGAGTTACCGTAAGGGTCTTGCTCAGGGACCCAGAGTATCAGTCTGTGGGAGTGGGGCTCAAACTCAGAACCTCGGGAATCCAAGCTCTAAGCCTTAACCACTAGGCTGCAACTCTTCAAAGTGCTGACCCCCCAAAACCTACTTATTATCTTTTGTATGAATTATATAATTACTAGGTTGCTCAGAGGTCCAGTGGCCAAGGAGGTTCTGGGTTAGATTCCCAGCCTCTTTCTGCGTGGACAGGACTCCCAGGGAAAGTATTTTTTATTGTCGGGAGAGTTCAAATTTCATTGCATTTGCCCGCCGGGCACATGCACATTCTCGCGTGATTTGAAAAAGCCGCGTGATTTTCCGCTAGATGGCGTGATTCAGCTCTTGGGGAGAGAATTCAGCAGAGCAGCAGCTGGATGATGAATTTAATCTATACTATAATACACACTAGATTAAAAATGATCAGTCAGGGATTGGGAAAATAATAATAACTGTATGCGCACACTGTAAATATTTCTATCATATGGCAGTCTTCTGTACAGTGGTCATACAAAGGGCAAGTGGTAAAAATCCTTAACGTCAACCCCTGATGGAGTTAGCATGTTCTCCCTGAGCATGCGTGGGTTCTCTCCAGGTACTCCGGCTTCCTCCCACAGTCCAAAAACATGACTGTTAGGTTGATTAGCTTCTCTAAATTCTCCTTAGGTGTGTGTGTGAATGGTTGTGTTGCCCTGCGATGGACTGGAGACCTGTTCAGGATGGACCCCGCCTCTTCCCTGTAGTCAGCTGGAGATAGGCACCAGCACCCCTCATGACCCCAGCAGGGATAAAGCGTGTCAGAAAATTGATGGATGGATGGATGACTTAATTAGTTTTATTTGTTTTCATCAAGACACCTGAGCTGCTTTGATGAGCTGACAGAGCAAACAACAAAGTTACTCTTAAAACCTTTTTTAAATGCAAACATTTTTCTTAAAATCATTTTAGATGCAGTTTTTTTTTCTTTTCAGATTATGCTCTTTTATTGCAACAATAATGGAAATACAGTCACCCGATA
>NW_015150506.1:960962-964095 GCF_000732505.1 Cyprinodon variegatus
TTTTAGTGTACATATTGCTTTTATATAATATATCTAATTACTAATGACTAATTAAATAATTTAAGTTAGGAGGACTGTGTGAATCTAAACATGAAATATGTTAACATTTATAAAAGGTTATGGCTATGAAATGTAAGGTTAGATAAGCTTTATTATCAGCTTTATAGATTAAAATGACCGTTCTTTTTGGTCTGATATCTATAGTTAACGGCTTTATCAGTTTACATCACATCATAAACAAGGCTAGATAAACTAGTTCTAGAACAGACTCTATCTAATATTCTTACAAAGGAGGACAAAATGTAACCCGTTACTTTAAAAACAGTCAGAGGTTTATTGAGGGTCACGTTAGAGTAGATGGGAGTAAGTAATAGGAGAAGTAAATTTTACCTCAACACCACTAACTGTATTTTCCGAAGAGGAAAATGTTGAAATATCTGCTGGGAAATTCCAGAATCTGCTCTTCGTTTTCAACAAAAGGCAGAAAATTGACTGTGTTGCAACATAGCGTTGTTTTTACAGATAAAACCTCCTTTACTTGTTGCTCATTATCAATGTTTCATAGCTTATCCTGTTTAACCCTAAACAAAGCGATCAATCCTCTTTGTGTCTGGAATGGAAGACAAAGAGAGATTAGAACATCAGGTTATTGACCTCAACATCTGCTTTACAGGCAGGAAAACACACAGAGAGAGAAACGGCACACTGGCAGAGAGGGTTCACTCTGACGTGGCTTCCTGTCTCGACGTTCCTCCCATTCACGCCTCCGATTGGCTGCTGACTTTCAAAACTTCCGTAGAAACAAAAACATAAGAGCCTGTCAGCTGACAGATGTGCAGAAATGCTGTGGTAAGGCTCCGTTTTCACCCACAAATTAGTCCATAAATCCTCATCTGCCTGGAACCGCAGAAACCAGAGGTGTGCAAACAGGAAGTGGAGGGAACTGTCGGTGTGGAAGTCAGAACAGGGGAGCTGAGTCTGAAAACAGAGACTGAAACATGGACTACAAACCCCTGGTTTCTTCAGATGCATGTAGAAGTATTGTTGTGGGTGAGTTCCATTTCCTCATTGTGCCATAAACAGATGAGGTCTGCATGATCTTAATGTTGGATTAATGTCCTTCTTCTTTTACTTGGAGGTTTGGTTCAGTAAATATAAGATTAATTTGTCTTTAACATGTTTATTTAAAGGGACAAACTAAGAAGACTTTATGAAACTGAAACCACTTTTTTGGTGAAAACTAAACCTGATCTGAATTACTGACATTGTGACATATCAGGCTTTTTTTTTTAACTCACGACACAACAGCGGCACAGTTGTGGGTTTTTCTGATTGTAAACTCCTTTCCTCAGACTGGTTTAAACAGGCTCCTTTAAACTAACTACTGTTCTCATCAGGAGCAGGTTGTACAGGGATTTATAAGATAACAGTGAAACTAAAGACCAACGCTGCCTTTTTTCATCGGTCATATCATATTTTGAACTTAAAGTATTCGCTAGTTTCTTATTTTTCCTGTTAGTTCAGGTATGGTTTTTGATTAAATTTACCTGGGAGACCAGGCTGGGCCCAGTGGGTACAGAAGAGGATTAGGGCCAGTGGAAAAAAAAACACAAAGTTAACTGATTTTTACATTTTATTTTAGTTTATTTTTTCTTCATTTTTTTTTAAAGCACACAATATATTTCATTTAATATCAAACATGTTGAGAACAATCTTTAATATTAATGGTGAATATTGTTAAACTAAAAACAGCAAAACTAAAAAAACAATTCTACAAAAAAATGTTTATGAAAACATTTTTATAACAGCATAAGCGTCCCCTCTGTATTGCATTTTCCGAATTCCAATTTACAAAAAAACTCTTTTCTCCCTGCAATAATAATGGTATAGAATTCTCTCCATATGCTTTATGGTAGCCAATCCATTCAAATTTAATTAAAATACATTGAATTCTGAGGGTAAAAAAAGAAAATATGAAAAAGTTAAAGACTGTGAGTGGTTTAGCAAAGGGAAGTGGAATGAAAATAAAATCTGAATCGTGTTCTTTTACCTCAAACCTTCAGGATTAAAGAGGTAAAACAGAAGGTCTGCTTCAGGCCTCATCAGTGACAACCCCGAGTGGGAGCAGCGCCGCCCAGAGCTGCTGCGGCGGCGGCGGCGGCGGCTACACTCAGGAAGTTTGTTAGCTGTTAAATCGTGCAACTTCAGCCAGTTAGTGGAGCACACTCCTTCATGCGCAGCACTGGCAAACACTGACACCGCTGACAGTTAATTATGGGAGTCACAGATCACGCAGACGTGTCAGCTTGGCTACGATTGACACGCCGCGTGTTTACATCTCTGTTGTAATGTTGTTTCCTAGTTACTTTCTCAGCATCAGTGGTGTTATTTAGTTGCACAAGTGCCTCAGGGTTTGCCATAATGATTGTAAAAAGCAGCACAGATTCAGGGGGATGAAACGTTAAAAAGGACTTGTGGGTATAATTGGAGAACCTGCCATCGCAGTAGCGTTGGAAATACTTTAGCCCCGGCTGTTGAAACATGCAGACTCGCTGTCATTCTCTGCAGGTCGCTCTCCACACGGCTCCATTATTTCCAGCCAAATCTTCTGCACATACAAAGTTATTTTGACAGTGTCTCAAAACCAACCAAACCGAACACAGAAGTGGATGGGCGCACAGAAAGGATGCAGACATATGAATTTGGACACAGTGGGGTTTTGGAGGTGACTCATTGGAAGCTGTGGAGGCCAGGTGGCTTGTGTCAACCAGGGAGGAAAAAGCAGAAAAGCTGCCAGATGCCTCCCATTTATCTCTAAACGCTACTTCTAGGACTAAATAAAAAGTAATGAAAAACTTTACATCCTTTCCCCTTTTACAGCTCGTCTCAGACTCATTTAAACTCGTGGAGAAATGTGCCGGGTCAGTAATAAAATGTGCTTACACAGATTGAGACAGGGTGCATTAAAAAAGCCAGCCTTTGATTAGAGCCTTTTTCATCTGGTGTTAGATTTTCACCTGAAGCAACTCGGCTCTAATAGAGACAGGAGCTTCTGAGGCAGCACTTCATCCTCCGCATTACTCTGGGAAGCACTCTGACGACGGCAAACTGCCTCCTCCCAGTGTTTTTATGG
>NW_015150506.1:964585-969611 GCF_000732505.1 Cyprinodon variegatus
GTGTTGTTCAGCATGGGGGTGAGTAGAAAATGAAGGCTAATCATGTTTTGGGTGTACTATTCCTTTAAGAAAGGAAAACTTAAAAAGGCTAGATTTATGTTTAAATCCAAAGCCGAAATGTTAGCTACTTCCAATGCAGATCGGGCAGAGATGACTGATAAAATAGAAAAGATTTTAAGGTAGTTATTTTCTGAGGAAATACATTATTAACCTTTAACACATTATTGTTTAGTACGTTTACTGTTTTGGGGTGGGAAAAACCTCATTTAGGTATTTTTAACGAGATAAAATCGAGGGCGACCCGGATGTATATCTGATTGCAAATGAGCTGATGGTGCAGATCGTGCTTCTGAGACGGATCGGGTAGCGACAGTAACGCATCATTCTAATATATCTGAGAAAATGTTTTGATTTTGATGCAAATCTTAAGCAAATTGGGGCCATCAAATTAGTTAAAAACAGTGTTAATTATCTACCAGGTGCCTTAACTGGTAAAGAAAGTCAGTTTAGAGAGGAGTTTAATTTTCACTGGAAAAATGACCCAATCCCCACCCCCTACCTAACACCAACACCCACCGCCCCCTGCCCCCATTATAGCCAGATGGTTGTCACACACCAGGTCCCATCGCCCAGACCATGCTGCTTTCCCATCATTCTTCTCTTAATGAAGTCGTTAGCAATGCAATGGACAATTAAATTATCCAAATCTGGCATTTTTCGCAAATGTTTACTTCTGGTACGTTATGTACTGCTCAGAATGCGTCATTGATTCATGTAAAATATTGCAAAGTTGTTTTTCATTTTTTTCTTTCACAACCAAACAAAAAATGTAAATTATGTGGTCGGGATTTAATTTAATCGACCAACATAAAGTAGATAGTTGTAAGGTAAATTTAAAAGGGTTACTTTTTTTTTTTAAATGTTCTACTAATAAAAATAAAAAAGCAAAGTAGTAAAGTTTAACATATAAAAGTATTACTTCCTTTGGAAATATTTGAATTAACAGAAAGATTCCAACTATTTATTGTTAGTTAGAGAGCAAACGGCATCATGAAGAGCAAAGCAGAAAAAATCTAAAAAAAAAAAACCATCACCTGAAACTGGAAGTAGCTCCACACATCATGTGACCTCCCACATCATGTGACCTCCCACATCATGTGACCTCCCACATCATCTAAAAGAGCAGAGAAAGAGGGCATTAATCAGAGAAACTGCTAATACGTCCAACCATAGAGGACCTGCAGAGATCCACAGCTCAATGTGGGAGAAACTGTTGACAAGACAACCGTTATCTTCGCACACCACAAATCTGGCCTTTATGACCTAAGAGTGACAATAAGAAAGCTGTTGTTAAAGAAAGCAGGTTTTCCGTTTCGCAAAAAGCACGTAAGGAACACATAGAACATCTAGAAGAAGGTCCTCTGGTCAGATTAGACCAATCATCTGTTTCGGCCTCCTTGCAAAAGGCTTTCTGTCACAGTAAAGTACTTAACTTTCCCCCCCCCCCGCCTGAACGCAGCATCTCTTTGGTAAAAAAGGTGGACTGGTATAATTGAAACTAAACAGATGATTTCAAATATGGGGGGAATTCTGTTCCATTATTGCTGCAAAAACCTTTTTGGAAATGGAAATCTGAAAAAAATTATATCAAGAAATTAAAATTTGAAAAATTCACTGTTTTGGGGCAGAATTTCGTCTGGATTGATGAGTAAAGATGTTTTTCTATTGGTCTGGATGGACGATAAAGACATTTCTACTGATCCAGAGGGAGTGTTTTTATTGGGCTCAAAGGGGAGAGAATGGGATCTGTAAAGAACAGGCTGAAAAAATTATATTTGAAGAAACTATTCAAAAAGATAAAGTATTTAAAACCTTTATCAAAAAATAACATTTGATAAAAAACATTTAAGAATAGAAAAATAATTTGAAAAAATATAAAATTGAAAAGAAAAAAGAAAAATGGAATATAAAAAAAATATTATTTGTATTCTGACAACAAAGATACTCTCAAAACCTTTTTTAAAATTAAATATTTCTTTTCTGGATTACATTTTGTTTTTGCTAACTTCCATTTACAAATAGTGTTGTGTGCTTGCAATAATAATGGACCAAAAATTACTCCATACTGGGACAGAGTTCTGGAAAAACCGACTGAGCTAAACGAAGGGCAGTCCTTTAAGAAGAGCCGTTAGCTGCTGCAGAATATTTAAACTAGATAACGACCCTTTATATGGACTTCAAACTAGAAACAAATGTAACTTACTGACGGTTTGAGGTGGAGGACTTCCCTCCACCATCTACAGCAGAGATGAAGGAAACCAGGGAAGAGAGGAAGGTCTTTGCAGCTCGGAGCCGCACCACTTTGGATCAGAGATTCTGTTTTGCTGCTCTTTCCTACCACATGGTTCTCAGCCATACCGCCAATAAATATCCAAAACAAACTTTTTTGATGATGAAAAATAACTTTAACTTTTTGTAACCCATTGGTAGAAAAGGCCAAATCGTTATTTCAGACTAGAAAGATGGGGAGAACTCACTTTTGTCTAATTTTAATGCATTTTACTTTCTTTAAAGTTAATGTTTTTTTTTTTTTTTTATAGCTTCCAGGCAGGGGTGGATTTAGGAAATTTGGGGCCCTAGGCAAAGATAGTTAGGGGGCCCTCTGAATGGAGTGGACAATATTTTGGAAAAAAGTACTGAATTTATTTAAAGTCTTTAAGCAAAACACTGCTGCTCAGGTTAGGGCTGCTGATGTCAGCCCTACATTGGTGAGATCACATCTGCAGCTTAACTAATGGAAAAAATCCCATGCAGTTACATGTGTTAAACCTGAGGGAGGCGCCAAAGAGGTAGTTTGAAACACAAAAGCAAGTTTTCAACAAATGTGCTGCAAACTCTAGAAGTAATACCCTGGAAAAGAAGACAGTAAGACTTTGACTTATACACTTTATTAGTAAAAGGTGAATTTAGTGTGTCAGTAGGGCCCAGTCAAAGTCCAAACCCAAATCTAAATGATAGCAAAGTTGATCTTTACCCAAACTGTTCTTCCATGTTTATTGAGTTTCTGTAATTTTGCAAAACAGTTTCCATAGCCTATGAACACCTGCTGTAGCTGCATGGAAGACTGATGGAAATGAATCAAGCTTGTATTTGCAGTTTGGAGATTTTCATTTTTAAAGCGTTTTCCTCACCATGTTTTGTCATCCATCCTCTTTACATTAAAGCAATACTTTTATGGAGAGAATTTTGTCCCATTACTGTTTCAAGCAAAAGACCCATTTGTAAACGGAAATTAGAAAAACAAAAGGAAAACAACAAATTTTGTAGAGTGAAAAAAAGAAAAATATAATCCAAAAATGAAACTATAAAATATACAAGGAAGATATAACCCCCTAGTTTTATTTTTTCACATTTTACTTTTTCTAAATTTTATTTTAGTTTATTTTTTCTTCATTTTTTTTTAAAGCACACAATATATTTCATTTAATATCAAACATGTTGAGAACAATCTTTAATATTAATGGTGAATATTGTTAAACTAAAAACAGCAAAACTAAAAAAACAATTCTACAAAAAAATGTTTATGAAAACATTTTTATAACAGCATAAGCGTCCCCTCTGTATTGCATTTTCCGAATTCCAATTTACAAAAAAACTCTTTTCTCCCTGCAATAATAATGGTATAGAATTCTCTCCATATGCTTTATGGTAGCCAATCCATTCAAATTTAATTAAAATACATTGAATTCTGAGGGTAAAAAAAGAAAATATGAAAAAGTTAAAGACTGTGAGTGGTTTAGCAAAGGGAAGTGGAATGAAAATAAAATCTGAATCGTGTTCTTTTACCTCAAACCTTCAGGATTAAAGAGGTAAAACAGAAGGTCTGCTTCAGGCCTCATCAGTGACAACCCCGAGTGGGAGCAGCGCCGCCCAGAGCTGCTGCGGCGGCGGCGGCGGCGGCTACACTCAGGAAGTTTGTTAGCTGTTAAATCGTGCAACTTCAGCCAGTTAGTGGAGCACACTCCTTCATGCGCAGCACTGGCAAACACTGACACCGCTGACAGTTAATTATGGGAGTCACAGATCACGCAGACGTGTCAGCTTGGCTACGATTGACACGCCGCGTGTTTACATCTCTGTTGTAATGTTGTTTCCTAGTTACTTTCTCAGCATCAGTGGTGTTATTTAGTTGCACAAGTGCCTCAGGGTTTGCCATAATGATTGTAAAAAGCAGCACAGATTCAGGGGGATGAAACGTTAAAAAGGACTTGTGGGTATAATTGGAGAACCTGCCATCGCAGTAGCGTTGGAAATACTTTAGCCCCGGCTGTTGAAACATGCAGACTCGCTGTCATTCTCTGCAGGTCGCTCTCCACACGGCTCCATTATTTCCAGCCAAATCTTCTGCACATACAAAGTTATTTTGACAGTGTCTCAAAACCAACCAAACCGAACACAGAAGTGGATGGGCGCACAGAAAGGATGCAGACATATGAATTTGGACACAGTGGGGTTTTGGAGGTGACTCATTGGAAGCTGTGGAGGCCAGGTGGCTTGTGTCAACCAGGGAGGAAAAAGCAGAAAAGCTGCCAGATGCCTCCCATTTATCTCTAAACGCTACTTCTAGGACTAAATAAAAAGTAATGAAAAACTTTACATCCTTTCCCCTTTTACAGCTCGTCTCAGACTCATTTAAACTCGTGGAGAAATGTGCCGGGTCAGTAATAAAATGTGCTTACACAGATTGAGACAGGGTGCATTAAAAAAGCCAGCCTTTGATTAGAGCCTTTTTCATCTGGTGTTAGATTTTCACCTGAAGCAACTCGGCTCTAATAGAGACAGGAGCTTCTGAGGCAGCACTTCATCCTCCGCATTACTCTGGGAAGCACTCTGACGACGGCAAACTGCCTCCTCCCAGTGTTTTTATGGGATGAAACCAGCATAATCTGCCTTCTAGCCATACTGTCCAACATTTAGCATCAAAGCTGCTGCTTCACAATCATCACTGCAGAAGAAAAAGCGAAAG
>NW_015150506.1:970079-971598 GCF_000732505.1 Cyprinodon variegatus
ATCATTGGTTTTCTGTATTTCTGTAGTCAAGACTAATGCCTCTATTGGCTTCTTGAAATATGGATTTCAGCAGTTTGTGAATTCACAAATTTTGCTTGCAATATAAATAAACTCCAAATATAAAGTTAGTATAATGGCAAAATGACACATGAGTAATAAATACCCACACAAGCAGTTTATTTAAAACTCATATTCCTCCGTTTTTACCGTGTCGATGTGCATGAGCTTAAAATTTCACATGCACAGATTTGACCCGTTATTTGGCCGGAGGAGGGCAAGAGATTTTCATTTCAACGGCGAGCTGCACAGCAAAGGAAATGGAGGTGTAGGGGTTGTTCCTCTAATATGTGAGTTGCAGATTTAAGGACTCCAATCTGACCTTGACCTCCAAATTCAAATATCTGGTGAAGCTTAAATATTGTAATCCAGAACAGTTTAACTTTTTTTGCTCATGAATTGACTTAAATGTAAGAAAACACCTCATCAAACAGGCCCTGCTAGCTTTATGTTTGCATTGAGACTCCATACCTCAGGTTGCATTAATATTTTAAAGATTTCTACATCAAAAGACTGCTAAAAATATGCATTATTTAAGAGCGTGGGAAGCTCTTGGAGTTCGATTATGTTGCTTTGCATCAGCTGAGGCTGTAAATGTATGTATTCAACGTAAAGCCAATCACAGATGAGCCCCAAGAATGTTTATATAGAGTTCAGTAATTAAGAATGAGATTTTTTTAAAACTCCTTTTAGTATCTCAAAATAGGACAGAAATGTCTCAAATTTATTCTGGAGGAACTGTAATCAGATTGGGGACCACACTCACATTTTTTGGCACTGTCCAGTACTGATTGCATTTTGGAAAGGGATCCAGACAGAAATTAAAAGAATACTTAAGTTTACTTTACCACTGAACCCGCTGTACTATATATTAAATAAAATATTGGGAAGGAAAGCCCAATTACTACAGATTCTGCTATTAGTAGCAAGGAAAATGATAACTCTGTCTTGGCTTTAACCTTTAGCCCCAAACCTTCAACAATGGCAAGAAAGGTTGAAGAATGTGTTTAAAATGGAGAAGATAACAGCAAAACTTCATGTGAAAATTGACGTTTTCTTGGAAGTGTGGGACCCAGCGATTGATTACTTTGGACGGCCACACAGATAAAGAGCCTCATATGCTAAAAAGACTATATCAGCGCCCGTTGTTTGTATTTCCCCTCTTTTATGGTACACTAGACGTATACACCTCCTGTTTATGGGAGCTAATGAAGACCCATCTAAGAACAGTCAATTGCTGAAACAGATTTGAATGTTTGCTAAGCCCCATCCCTTTTTATTTTATTTATTTCATTTATTTATTTTATTTTAATTTAATGTAATGTAATTTTTATTTATTCTATTTTTTATTTATTTTTATTTTATTTTATTTAAATTTAATTTAATTTTATTAAATTGTATTTAATTTTTATTTATTTATTTTATTTTAATTTAATGTAATGTAATTTTTATTTATTCTATT
>NW_015150506.1:972184-974982 GCF_000732505.1 Cyprinodon variegatus
ATTTATTTTTATTTATTTATTTATTTATTTTTATTTATTTATTTATTTTTTCTCCACTATTTTTGGGTTTGATGTTCTCTGTAGTTGCATATATGAAGATACATTTGTATATATGTTGGATTTATTATATTCTTAAATAAAGAATGTTCAAAACAAAAAAAATAGAGTTCAGTAGACGGTTTCTCTTTGAGTCGTGGATGTCAATTCAGAGCTTTTAACATTCTGTTTGAATCAGGAAGGAATAATTATACAATAAATACATTTGATGAATTCTATACTACAACCATATTACCACCACTTTTACTAAAATAATACTTCTATTAATCATAATTCATCTTTATTTGTAGATATTTATATGATTTTAATTTGCTTGATAGAGCACGGAAAGGAATAAAAAAAGCTACGTAATAAATATTTAACTGCCAGAGTCAAAAGGGAAAGTAATAAAAATATGCGATTCATACACAAAAGATTACAATTTTAATTTTCATCTTTGGAATGGATAGTAATACAGAACGCGATGGATTGACAGATTAAAATGTCCTCTACATTTTTGGAAGTTTTTTTTTTTTCCTTAATTATGTATTTGTATTTGTTTTGACTTTGGCAATTTGTTTTTTTTTTGTATTTATAAATCAACAGCTTTGGGAAAGGAAAATGTAAACAATTTATGAAGTTCTGTAAAGAAATGGTTTATGCCTTTACCAAACAAAGATAAATTAAAGAAAAGATTACAGCCAAGAGATGCTTATTCCCATGTTGGAGCACAAACCAGATTACAGCCAGATTAAGTTCCAAATGGAAGGATTTTCTTTCACTATTGCATGTAGTTTCCTTTTATTTTGAACTTTTAAGTATCGATTTGTGCTTATTTTTAAGACTTTTACTGTCAGTCTTTGAGTTTTAAGCTTATTTTTGGAAAATCATATTTTGGTTATACTTTTTTTTCCTCTTCTTGACTTGAAGTGTTTTTCTTGATCTGTGTTTTATTCTTCAGACATTTCTCTCTAATTGACCTTAGTTGAGTTTCCGTCATGTCGGGTTTTATTTGTTAGATCTTTTCTGCAGTTATTTGCTCTGATTCTCTTCTGACTTCTCTTTTTTGCAGCCAGTTGAATTTCTTTAAACTGCTGCTGTTCTTGTTTGCCACTACCTGTTGTTGTTTACCTGTTGTCGTTATATCTACAAGCTCTCAAGATATTTCCATTTCTTAAAGTGCAGCAGTGATCAAATTTAAACATGGGGATAAAATCTTGTGTTTACATTTGATCACTGCTGCACTTTAAGAAATGTCTTGAGAGCAGTACTTAAAATATTTTTGTTTTTTATACACTATGTGTACAAAACAACAAAAGTTTGTGTAAGTCTAGGACTAAATGTGAATGTGCACAGGCTAGGCACAAAGGCCCTATGATAAAAGAAGGGTGCTATTGTCTAAAATATGCTGTTTATTGTTTCGTCAGCAGAATCATTCTCCTTTAACAACCTTTGAGCTCATATCCAATCCACCAAGTTCCCACATGGGAACAAAATAAATGTGAAATGCCCAAGGGAGCCGTGCAGCATGTGTTTAATGCTATTAAAGGAAAACGTAGCCGTGCACACAGGAGACTATTTGATATGGATCTCAGAGTGAAAAAAAAAAGAATTAGCCCTTGATTTAGTGTGAAACTGCTCATAATATCTCTGCTTTTCTTCTACAGAGACATCAGAGTGCTTTATATGCAGGGATGGAGAACTAAAAACCAGCGACCCGCTGAGGAATTTCTGTGACTGCAAGAATTTACTTGCTCATCACGTGTGTCTGTCTGCATGGATCCAGAGGGTAAGAAAGACTTCCCTTGTATGGAAAGCTGATATTTAAAATTTCACTCTGGCTGTTTTTCCTCATCAGCCACTTGTCAAAACGGAGAGGGGGAAACATCTGTGCCAGCCTCCTATCCGTGAATAAATGTGTTTGCCTCCTTAGCATTCCTTATTGAGACAAAACATTGCTGCCTAATGAGCTACGTTTCAAATAGCAATCCCAATTACTTTTAATGAGGGTTGCTAACAATGATAAGGCATCCGAGGCTCAAACTCTGAGAGGTGCCTCATAATAGACTGGCAGAAATTCAGGAGGCTATCAAGCAGCCGACACCTGTCACCCACTCCAGAACTGCTCATTAACACTCACAGTCCTCCCTGAACCGACTGAAACCCGACTTAGTCAGGTGGTTTTTTAACTCCGACAACCCATATGGCTTTTTGGGATCTTTTACATTTGACTTTTGCTTCTTTTGGGATAAAAACACATTGTAAGAATATCTCATCTATCCTCCTAAGCAAATTTCCACAATCTGATAGATATTTGTGACAGTAGCCATATAATCAGTGACTCACCACTCAGTCAGGTAGTGGTTTAAAAAAACTAAGTTATTGTTTTTTTTCTAGATCATCTCTCTGCAGTAAGTGGCTGCTTATACAGCAGTAGCCATTCAACATTTCCCCACTTTCCTTGGCTGATTCTCTGCTGGTCCTTGGCTGGTCCTTGGATGGTTCTTAGCTGGTCCTTGGATCATCCTTGGATGGTCCTTGGCTGGTTCTCTTCTGGTTCTAGGCTGGTTCTTGGCTGGTCCTTGGATGGTCCTTGGATGGTTCTTAGCTGGTCCTTGGATCATCCTTGGATGGTCCTTGGCTGGTTCTCTTCTGGTTCTAGGCTGGTTCTTGGCTGGTCCTTGGCTGGTCCTTGGATGGTTCTTAGCTGGTCCTTGGATCATCCTTGGATGGTCCTTGGCTGGTTCTCTTCTGGTTCTAGG
>NW_015150506.1:975251-976074 GCF_000732505.1 Cyprinodon variegatus
GTGTCCTATAATTCCTGTTAAAACATCTAAAATATTCTTTCTGTCGTGACTTGTGAATATTAAGATCTAAAGATAAGCGTCATCTCCTAGTCAGACCCTGTAATTCAGTGAAAGGAATCAGAGTAAAAAAATATACACGCCCATGAGAAGGTCAGGAAGGTGGAGGGGATTTTGCTGCTATTTGGCTGGCTTTTGACTGGGAAGGGCAAATTTTGAATGGCTGTTACTGTAAATGCAGAAATAAAATAAATTAAGGATTTTATTTCTGCTTTATAAATATATTCATTCATTCATTTATTTTTAACAGTTCATTTTTAAATTATGTGAATGATAAAAGTATATAATTGTATATTTTTACATTTTGGTAAATTATAGTTTAACAAGAAGGACGTCGGAGGTTTTGGGCAAATAAGTGATCTATAATCACTTATTTATCACATCTTTTTGTCCAGATCACATCTGGACAGATAGAAAAAAAAACTTTAACAACCTGGCTAACTATAATATGTTGCATGTTTGCCACCAAGCAGTAAGTTTTTGGATGAACAGTGCAGTTCTTCTTTTCTTGTTCCCATGCTAATTTCACATAAACAAACCCTCTCATGATAAATTCGGTTAATATTTCCATTCCTAGCCAATACAGACGTCTCAGGCCTTTGTTTAAGTAAAGAAGTACAAGCACAATTTTTTAAATTTTATCAAACGAAATAAAACTGTGTTAAATAATAAAATACAAAAATACTGATCCTCAGAGAAAATGTAAAACTAAACAATACAAAAGTTTTCAGTTGCATTATAGTTCACTTCAATTCTCTTCAGTATA
>NW_015150506.1:976920-982827 GCF_000732505.1 Cyprinodon variegatus
TCTATCTAAGGAAAACCAGTTGATTGCATCGACTCATTGACTCTTCAGCAATCCCTCACACTAAGCATGCTAGTTGTGACAGTGGAGAGGAAAAACTCCTTTATAACAGGAAGAAACCTCCAGTAGAACCTCCAGTAGAAACCCCAAAACCTAGTCTCCACCTGTTTACACTATGCTTGTCATTTTTGTTATTTGATATGAAGATCCTCTATTGGAGTCTAATAATTCACTGAGGTAAAAGTTTAATTGTACTCTTAATTTTTTCAAGAATATCTCCCAACTTCAAAGTAAACGTGGAATGGTGCTTGTATGATAACTGTTCCCAAGTTCTTAAAATGTGGTTGATTTTCTCTTTTTAAAGCTCTTAAAGGATAAAACTTGTTTAAAGGGCTTCCTGTGAACCTTTTCCCTCGAGAATCACAAGAGGAAAAGCCTCACAGCTCCAGCAGATACTCCTATCAGCTGTGACATTGAGCCACCAAAAACAAGAACAACAAAAAAGGATTCTGACTCAAACTCACCTTAAAGCAGTGCACTGATATTTAATATTATCTGATACACCCATATATTTCCTGTTATGACATCTGAAACGTCTGGTGTGAAAAAATAATGTGAAAAAAGGCTCCCCTTAGATCTGGGAGGCTTTCTAGCCTCTCTTGCCTCATAGTTGTGTTTTGTCAGCCTGCAATTGTACTCGTTTGTTTCTCCCCTCCTATCAAATCCCTTTCAGATGCAGTAGTAGGTGTTTTTGGTAAAAAGCCCTTTAAACACCAGTTGGTATCTGTCAGCACCAAAGTGTAGGCTGTCATTAGCAAGAAACCGGTAAACATGGTGAAGCAGCTGAAAAGATCTATATCTTCTTTATTGGTGAAAGAAGCAAAGGCAATAAAGGAGGGAAAGTTTAGCCACTGTACTTTTGTTGCATATTTATAAAGACCAGTCAAAACAAATCATATTATTTCTGGACAACTAAAATATGATATGGATAATTACTTTGATAGCATTTGTTCAATGGTTGCAACACAGTTTGCTTGTAACTCTGATTAATAAGGTGTTTTCTTTCATTTTATTTGCAGAGTAAACTTTGTGTTGTATCTCACAGGGTAAACAGTTTTTGGTAGTTTTGACTAAAATGACCAAAACCAAGATCAGACAAACAGTTCCTGCATGGTTTAGGCTTGGTCTTAAACTCGGGGGGGATTTTGACCTTTGAAGGTTAAGACTTGGTCTTGAGTCAGAGGGCCCAGTCTTGGTTTTTGCCTTGGACAGAGTGATCTTGGTTTTGGTCTTGCTATTGATGGGTCTTGCATTGGTCTTGGCCTCAGTAGATCTGGTCTTGGTTTTGGCCTCGGCAGGTCCGGCCTTGGAAGTCTGGCCTTTATCTTGGCCTTGGCACATCTGGCCTTAAAGGGTCTGGCCTTGGTCTTGACCCCAGATGAAGTGGCCTTGGTCTTGGCCTCAGCACGTCTGGCCTCAGAGGGTCTGGCCTTGGTCTTGGCCCTCGGAGGGTATGGTTTTGGTATTGATCTGTGAAGGTTAAGACTTGGTATTGAGTCACAAGGCCCAGTCTTGTTTTTTGCCTCAGTGAATGATCTTGTTTTGGTGTTGTCATAGATGGGTCTTGCATTGATCTTGGCCTCAGTAGGCATGGTCTTGGTTTTGGCCACAGCAGGTCCAGTCTTGGAGGGTTTGGCCTTTATCTTGGCCTTGGCAAATCTGGCCTTAAAGGATCTGGCCTTATTCTTGACCTCAGAGAGTCTGATTTGTTTTGGTCTTGGCCTCTGCAATTCTGGCCTTGGTCTTGGCTTCGGAGAGTCTGATTTGTTGTGGTCTTGGCCTCGGCAGGTCTGGCCTTGGAGAGTCTGATTTGTTTTGGTCTTGGCCTTGGCAGCTCTGGTCTTGGCCTCGGAGAGTCAGATTTGTTGTGGTCTTGGCCTCGGCAGGTCCCACCTTGGAGGTCTGGCCTTGGTTGGTCTGGCCTTTGTCTTGGCCTCGGAGGGTCTAGTTTTGCTATTTACCTGTGAAGGTTAAGACTTGGTCTTGAGTCAGAGGGCCCAGTCTTGGCTTTTGCCTCGGACAGAGTGATCTTGGTTTTAGTCTTGTCATTGGTGGGTCTTGCATTGGTCTTGGCCTCAGAGAGTCTAATCTTGGCTTTGGTCTTGGCCTCAGCAGGTCCAAGCTTGGAGGTCTGGCCTTGGTCTTGGTGGGTCTGGCCTTTGTCTTGGCCTCGGTGGGTTTGAACTTGGTCTTGACCTTTGTAGGCCTGGCCTTGGCTCAAAGGGTATGGATTTGATCTTTAGTTTTGTGTGCTGGAGGGTATAGCCATGGTTTTTCCCTGGCAGGGTCCGGCCTTAGCCTTGGCCTAGTGGGTTTGGTCTTGGCCTCGGAGGGTCCATCTGCGGTCTTAGAAAAAGATCAGTCTTCGCTCTCGTATTATACTGTTGGCTTTCAGTGAACAAAGAGTATGCAGTGATAAGTGGGGCTATGTAGGATATATTAGAAATGAAAAGAAATCTACTTAGAAGTAGAAAACAACGACTAAAAGAAATATGATAAAATATTTATATGCATGCGTGAACACAGAACGGTAGAAGCGGTACAACAATCACCAGGAGAATCTGTGTTTTCTATGGCAGCGACCTCTCATGCGATCGTCACCTCTCTCCGGACACTCCACAAGTGGCCGACAACATGCTATGGCAGACCTTTCATCTGCACCACCCAGCTGTCAGAGTGAAGAGCCACTTCCATTAAGTGTGTGTCTTCCCACTATACAATTACATACAGACACACATAGGCAGAGGCAGCCGGCAACCTCACGCGCACACACACAGCACCATGCTCAGCTGAGAGTGTGTTCTAGTGTCAGCGGACGACTCTAGTTTTTATGTGTGTGTGTGAGAGGGAAAGAGGGAAGCAGACAGACAGTGAGAGCTTGCGACCTTTAGAGTGCTCAGGGTAGGAGGCCTTTTCCTTTTATGGAACAGAAATCAGCAATTGACCTGTCACTTTTGCTCTGGTAGCCATCTCTGGAAAGCAGGTCATGCGCATATGTCCAAAGTGCCTCTTAACCGCATTTTATAAATGCAGAAAATGTAATCCAATAATGATTTGACTTGCAAGGGGGAGACGGCTGACTGGGGGAGATAACATCGGCCGTTACCACTGATATGAGCTGCGTGCACTGAAATGGGCAAATCTTTCTTTCTTATTTATGTTCAGCAACAAAGGACTCAGAAAAAAAGTGTTTGGCACTAAAGAATCAAAGCGGAACAAAGCTGGATTGCTTTCAGCCGCTGATGCATACTTCATCATGTTTGCAGCTGAGGACCGTCCGAATGATTACGGTCAGCACGGAGCATCTTTTCTCAGTCTGCCTCATTTGCCCCTCCACCCAACCCTGTTCTACTCGTTCAGGTTCCCAAAGACAAATAGCACGGCGCAAAACTAATTAGTAACCAGGAACTAGTTAGGAGATGCCCTTTGAAAAGCATGTCCTGAGGCAGGATTTAAATATAGGGACAGAGTCAGTGACTGAGTGTGCCTTGGAGATCCCAGCCTCCAGGCGAGGCAGCACTCTGACCCCTGACCCTCATTATAGAGGGCACATTCCTGGAGGGGTAAAAGCTCTGCAAGCTCAAAGCACAAGGGCACGAGAAGACTGCGAGGCAAGCTCAGCCTGGTGTGGCTCCCCAACCAGGCCTCCGACTGCCGCAGACATAAAGCGTAGCATCAGGCCCGATGGATTCATTCATTTTCACACATCTGGTTTCACTCTTCAGCTGAAATTCAACACACTAGCAGGACATCAGTGAATCAAACCAGAAAAAACTAAGCAGTGATGTAGGTGGGAAAAGTTGGAAAGATGGGCGGTTTAAATAATCACAGCGAAGGCATTGGTTTACATTGATGTGAAGAACATTAAAACAACCACTGTTAATTATGTCGCCATCTTCTTCAACTGAAAAACTCAAAATTTAAAGCTGCATCAGATCAGCTTAGAATATACTTTTTTATTTTTTACATGCTCTAACAATTGCCTGACGTAAAATGAGTGTTCCTCAATTTAGGCGGTAATATTTATTTTATAAGCGAATGAATCTGGTCAGATTCTCCTGGCATGTGGGAGGATGACTCCTTTGTTGGGTATGAGGTCAAAATTCTGCCAAGAGTCCACATGCATAATGAATGCCAATTAGTGTAGTTTTATTTAAAATACGCGGATGTAAACGCCTCTCCACGCGCATTTAGGACTTTCTATGAATCTCAAAAGGCCTCTAATAAATCCAACTATGAGTTTATGCTTCTTCGCCTGCTTTCTATGCCTCTTTCTGTTTATGCTCACTTTTGTTGCTTAAAGAGTGGAACCCACCTGGGAAAGTAAACTGCCTGTGATTGGTTACTTCTTAATTAATCCCCCCTCTGCTGTTTTCTTCCTGATAGTGACTAGCAGTGTTGGGCACGTTACTTTGAAAAAGTAATTAGTTATAGTTACTAGTTACTTCTCCCAAAAAGTAACTGAGTAAGTAACTGAGTTACTCCACAATAAGAGTAACTAGTTACTAGTAAAAGTAACTATTGCGTTACTTTTGCGAGTGTATGAAATTAATAACTGGGGATGTCTGACTCTGAAATCCTGTGTTTGGGTTGTTATAGATACTGCAACATGTAGCTATATCCATCCGTCCGTCCGTCCGTCCGTCCGTCCGTCCATCCATCCATCCATCTTTCTCTCTTTCTCCATATAGGCTAATGATCCTTCACACTCTCCATAGTTCTCCTGTGGCGCGAGCACAGGGCGGCTGTTACACGCCTTTAGCTAGCATGTGCGTTTCCTGTCGCTTGCGCGGTGGATTGTGCCGCCTGCGCTGTGCGGAGATGCAGGGGAAACCGTATCTGAGGGGGAAACGCAGCTCGACGTAACACCGGTATTTCCATCTAGAAAACGCTGTTTTTGCTGCTGGAGTCCTCCTCACTCTCCTATCATGAAAAAAAGGTTAATTGTGTGACCTGAGTAACGTGCAGTAACGGGGTGTCGGCAATTGTAACTGCGTTATAGTTACAGTAAGAGTAATCATTTTGATTTACTCGTTATTAATAAAAGGTAGCGGCGTTAGTAAACTTCAATCTGAGTCCCCCCCCCCCCCCTGTTTAAGGTTACCTAACAAAGATGGCTTCCTTCACGCCCCTCTCAAACCACCTGTCTTCTTTGTCCAAAATGGAAGTACTTGTATAAAACTTATTAGCAACTTTCTGAAAGAATTAGATGTGTTTTACATTCTTGTCTAATGTCATTATCGGACGTGCTCAGAGCTGTCCAGCAAAATATGATTTTATTATAGTTATCTGTATTTTGTTTTTGTTTTTTTCTGTAGAATATGCACTATATGAAATAGAAGTATAGCGAAACACAAATTAAAACCTCCAAATTACAGCAATTGTTTACAAATCTCAAACTGAACAAAATGAGCTGCTGGAAGTAGAGTACAGATCAGCTACAGATGAATGAGTTTACAGAAAGAATGTAAATGCATTTATTTTCTCAGGAAAGCCATGATTAACCTTTTACAAATTGGACTTTAGTACTCTTTTTCCTTATAGGGATTTTCATTTTATTTTTTTATCGTTCAGCGCTGCCGATGGAGAGCCTGATTTCTTCGGGAGTGAGCTACTGGTGCGGTGCTGACGCGAAGCATCTTCAAGCTAATCGCTGTTCTCTACAAGAGCTCAATTCAGACTTTCTATCTCTGACATTTACTGACAGTTTTCTAAAAACAATGCTGGATATAAAGAAAAAAAAACATGCATACCAGTAGCTGCAAACTGAGCAATGTAAACATTTGTGTTCAGCTGAAAACGAGTTCACTCAAGCCTTACTACAGTATCCTCAATAAAAACAGAAGCTAC
>NW_015150506.1:984350-986688 GCF_000732505.1 Cyprinodon variegatus
GTTATATCTACTGGTCAGCTCAGCTCTAACATTGTTTTTCCTCCACATTTATTTTTTTCTTCATCGGGTTTATATACATAATTAAGGATTTTATTTTTCAAACATCAACAGTAAGAAAATGGTGTTGCAACAAGCAAATTTTAGTGCTTTTTAGACATGTGTTAACCCCCCCACCCCCACCCCACACACAGATTGTCATCATGCAAACAGACCTGGTTTCCATTCATTAGCCCAACACTCCCAGCAGTCAGGCCATAGTTCCAGGGGCAATGATCCTCTTAAAAAGAAGCAAGAAAAAAAGTCCCATTCCTAACAGTAATGTCCTGTAATTATGTGCCATTAACATCTATCAAAATATTCTTCTGCGTTTCACAGCGTAGCAGCGGTGGGTTTGTGTGTGCAAATGCTTTTAACGTCATTAACATCTAGAGCTTAAGAAAAAACGAGCAGCGGCTCGTAGATTGTCAATACATTACTTTGTGTTTGAATCTGTGGCTGCTGCTTCCCCCAAGGTGCAAAACCAAAAAAACGGCAATGAACAAAATAACAAAACGAAGAACAACATCATGCATTTGTCTGAATTATGAATTTTTTTCCCTTTTGTTGTTGTTGCTGTTGTTCTTGTTCTCTTTCCTGAATCCTGAGGCTTTCTTCCTCAAGGCCAACGCACAGTGCAGGCTTTGAAGGTTCTAATTAAATTTGCATTATTACATATAGCACACATTTGGGTTAGACATACCCAAGTAAACATAATTAGCTCATTTGTCATAATAAGAAGAAATGATTCGGAGCTCTTTGATTAACAATTATCCTAAATATTCTTTCATGTCACTCAGCTGACGAGTTTTTGGCTGCAGAGCCGCTGTTTTGATAGCTTTGCTGTCTCTTAATTACATCTAAATCTTGTTTTCTTGCAGGGACGTGGGAGTGAAGACAAACTGCGATGTGTCATCTGCAAGGCCAAGGTAGGTGTACGCTTGGAGAAGGGACTTGAAATGAAAACGCAGTGAGAACCCCCCCCCCCGATCGTTTAGGCATTACTGTCTGAAATGTCAGCGGTGGGAAATTTAAGCAAACACCATTTAAGCCATTAAACAGTGTCTGCATCTTGAGAAACGGCTTCAACTGGAGCAGATCCATAACACTAATGAGCAATCAGCTCTTTGTTTTGCTCTGTGATTTAGCCCATCTAGCAGCCAGTTGTGTTGCCTGAGTCTTGTCGACTTCCCTCTTGCAGCGGAGGGGGGGGGAGGGTGAAACATTACAATATTTGGCAAAGGATACAAGCCGTGTAATGACAATATCTGTATTCATTTCATGAGAAGGGAAATTAATCACGCTTTCTTGTGTTACATCCCCACCGATGGAAATTTTCCATCTAGACATGGCGTTGGATGTCTGGGGGAGTTTATTCCTGTGAAACGGCGGAGCTCATGTGTCATCACAGATGGGGCTGCATTCTGGATAAGGTGGCCACATGACTAACCATCTCAGATTAGGGCGGCTGCTGTTGATGTGTTGCTTGTATTCATGCCCGTCCCGTAGGTCAGAGCATCACATTGGGGTTTTATGCATGGTTTTCAGGTTTTTTCCTGCCTGCTCCTGTGCGTATGCATGGGACCCGGATAATGCCACAGTAACTTTCCAGAGTTCAAGGTGTTGAAAACAAGGAATCATTCAAATGTACCGAACCATATCCTGTGACTGTTCTTATTTAAGCAGGGATGTCTGTTTGTTTCCACTTGCGGTGAAAGAACAAACTGTTTGACGGAGGGTTTTTCTTCCAGTTCGGGTTCTTGCATACACATTTCAGTTGGCTCGCTTTACATTTACTGCATGAATCTACAAACAGGGTGCAGGTGTGATGCACTGCTGGGAGTAAACTTGTTTCATTGGAAACATCAAGCTTTTAAGTGGCGAAGCAAAAACTGTTCAGTTATGGAGTGAATTTTGATCCATCATTGTTGCAGACGAAGAACACGTAAATAGAAATCTGGAAAAATACATTTTAAAATTTGAAAGAAATGCTATTTATTTTAACTTTTTCATATATCATGTTATACTTTTAAATTCAAGTTTTCAAAAAATATTTTTAAAAAGTTTTTTTTTTTTACATGTCTGTTTTTCAAAATCAGTTTTTCTAAAAATCTCTTACTATTCAATTTGTGTTTCGCAGATGAGATGCTCTTCACCTCCAACCCAACACAAACACATGCTCTAGACGTGACCAATAGAATTGTTGTTACTAACGTCTACCACAGAGGTCTTCAACAGGGGGTCCGTGACCCCTAGGGGGTCCACGGAGGTACTGCATGGGGGTCGCGAAACTTTTGGTTGA
>NW_015150506.1:986917-993166 GCF_000732505.1 Cyprinodon variegatus
TTCTGCCTGGTCTGTAAAGCGCAACTTGAAAAAATGCAATTCGTAAAACTTTATCTAAAGCACAGAAATCAGACAAAAATGAAAATATTTAATCTGTAAAGAAAAAAAAAAAATCAAATATAATTATTATTAATACGGAAGATGATTAGGGCCACTGAAAAAAAAAAAAGTTAGTATGGTAAAAAAGTCAGAATTCTGACTTTTTTCCCATGTTAAACTGAAATAAAATTTAAAAATCAGTTAACTTTTTTTTTTCAGTGGCCCTAATCCTCTTCCGTAAATTAATATTATATTTTAAATATTTAAAATAAAATTTGTAGAATAAAAATCTGAGAAAAAAAGTCCAGGGAAAACAGAAAGTTACCAAAACCTTTCAATTACCTGCTTTTTTCTGTTCAATTTCTATATTATATATTTGTTTCAGATTCCAATTTGCAAAAAAATGTTTTTATTTTGATTTATAAATCATATTCTCTGTTTCACTTCATGCAAATATAGACTTATTTACACAGATCTGAATTTTTGATACAGATTAATTTCTAGATGAAATTCAGCAGTTTATGCTATTAAACTTTTGGTCCTTTCTGCAGACTAACTTGAACATTTCTCTGCAGAATCAGAATGAAATATAACGCTGTCCTGAAAACCCTACTCTGCCTAACTTTACTGTTAAAAAAAAAAAAAAAAAACACAACGAGCTGTCATGTCTACCTGCAGACTCTTGCCTTCCTGTAATAATCCCTGGCAGTTTAAGTTTAAATGAAGGCCATTTTTATTATTCTGTTACCCTGACCATGTTTGGCTGCAGGCAAACACAATTTGAAGCTGCTCCAACTGTCTCCGCTCCTCTAGTAGCTATGAGGGGACGTTTCTCGCGCTTTTGCAGCATCTTGCACTGATTGTTGCACTTGTCTTCGCCCATTGTACCTGTGGCATCATCATCAATTATTGATGCCACACAGAAAGTGTCTGAGATGCATCCCACTGAGAGACCTAACAGCCACGAACAGGGAATAGTGGCGTGACTGGTGGATGCAGCAAGCGGCAGCTGTGCCATTTAGAGAGGGATTGTTTGAGCTTCTTTTCGCACTGATATGAACTCTGCTGCACTAAGTTAATGCTTCACTATAATAACATTTTAATGTCTGCGGGTGCAAGGCCATTTAGTATTTGTCCACAGAGAGATGTATATGCAGAACTGCAGTGACTCTAATGACAGCGATAATCATTTGCTGCTGCAGTGCTATCACTGTAATGCGTTGCTGGAATCATCCTTGGTTAATATGAAGAGATTTTTTTTACTCATTAAGACTTTGAGCGAGCAGTTTCCTTCATGGTCTCCAGCTCAATGTGCCAACCATTTCATTTCCTGTCATTTTTATCATTGAAAATGTTTATCTATTTATTTATTGTTCTTGTTGTTTTGGACTCTATGCTACCGAGTCTCAAATGTGGGCCATTTGTGTGAGTTATGCTAATTTGTTGGGGCAATGAGTGCATTAATTTCATTAGCACATGGCCTCAAAGCAATAATTACCAGAGTAGGTGTGTCAGAAGCAATCATGTTAAAATTTGCCAGTTAATTATTAAGATTTTGTTCTGAGGGACCGGGGTTTGACACGAGTCGCCGAGGGGTGGGTGGAAAGGGAGCAGAAAGTTAATGCATTCCAGTGGCCGAGGCTAGGTGCTTGTTGTCGAGTGCTGTGGGGGCAGCCGTGGCGTTATGGGCCCTACTGGCGCAGCGGTTCTGCATGTTGACAGCTCACATTCTGCACTAATTACAACAAATAGCAGAGGTCTAGCTGGTGTTTGGTGAGGATGGAATAATGAAGAGAAGGAGGGCCATAGCGGCCTAATGGCCCTCGGTCTATGTGGTCAGGGTACAGCACAGAAGACAGAGCTGCAACTGTGAAAGAAGAGGAAACTTTCACTTTCTTTTAGGTTAAAACCAATCAGATAACTATAGATGTGACAAAAACATATTCTTTTTTTTTTTTTTTTTAAGTTTGAATAAGTTTATTACGGAGCCCCTCTGATGACATGGTCAAAAAAAATGTTTAATTGTGGCCACGGAGTAGTATTTCACGGCGCACGAAATACTTATTAATAATATCAATAAATCCGCCCCTGTTTTCAGGCTTATGTTAACTGTAATGACTTATCTTGGACAGGCTGCTATGTAAACGGGCCTTTAGTCCTTCGTTTAGCTATGCTGCGGTTGTTTACACTACGCCTTTTCCACCTAAAATGGCATCTTAGCAACAAATGTCACGTGACTGGCGCTGGACAACTGGGTAAGCAAATCGAGCGCGCCTTAGACCTTAGAGAAGGCGCGCTCGATTTGCTTACCCAGTTGTCCAGGAATGATATTAATATTATTAATAAGTATTTCGTGCGCACGTTAAACTTATTGCGTGGCCACGAAATACTACTTCGTGGCCACAATTAAAAATGTTTTTTGACCATGTCATCAGAGGGGCTCCGTAGTTTATTGATTAAACCAGCCGGTTAGGATTCAGGAAACACAGTGAACTGGTGAACTGGAAGTTAGTGGTGAAAACTTTCCTCCCAGTATCCAGTCTGTGTGGGTTTTTCCAGAGGTTCCAGAGAGACTCGTTGGAGGGCGGACCGGTATGACTTGGTTAGACCCAGAGGAGCTATTGAGCGTACTGTCACTTGGGAATCCAGGATGACTTGAACGGAACACGTGGAGGTTTATCCCCTGCTCAGTGTGAGACTCACACAATCCTTCCAGGAGGAGAAGGCCAAAAATCCAGCTTGCAGGAAGGCTTCCCAAAACTGGCAAACACTCTGGCGCTGAGGTAGTGACAGTCCGTGGCTTAAATAGTCCTCAGTGATGAGTCAACCAGCCGCAGGTGTGTGGGAGGACCAATGAGAACAGGGCGCCACCTGGTGGTGGAGGGAGAGAACAACACAAAAACACAACCTACATAAACTGGATTCCTGACACTATGTCTATCTAAACGGTCTAAAATCTTTCTGTTTGGAAAACTTAAAAATAAATCTGCATTTGGGGTCACGTTGTTGTAAAGGTCATCGATTTTAAATCAGTGTTTATTTTTAAATTTAATTAAACTTACTTGACCTTTTTGAGTCTACCTTCCTGGACAATAGTCTGGGTTAAATAGGCTGCAGAAAGGGCTGCTTTTAGACGGGTTCCAATTTCAATAACAAAAAAACTAGTGACAAGTACACTAACTTAGTTTTTTTAATTAATTGTTAAATAGAACAGAAACAGTATTATAACATAGAAATAAGAGATATTTAATCACTAATGCCAACATCAAATCAGATAACTATATTGCGCCCTACAAATCGTATAGTATTATATCTGTAATCCCACATATTCTAAAAAAGAAAAGGACCAACCAGACGTTGAAACTGTTAAGATTACTGTTGCATTATGGGCCCGCCTCCCACACTGCGATAGTCTAAAGAACGTTTCCAGACTTACCAGCACTGGAAAAACGATCTAGAAATAAGTGAAAATGTCTTAAATTACCCGTATTTACCCATAATTTGAGCAGGTAAATGAGATAGCTTGCAAATGGAATCAGTATTTTTACTCTTAAAATAGGATATTTAGATAACATGCACTTGAAATAAGACAATGCAACTGTGTTTTCTTATTTTAAGCGTAAATTGTCTTGTTCCATTGGCAAGGTGTCTCTTTTACCTCCTCAATCCAAGAACAAATGCACTTATTTTAAGAAAAAAGAACTTATCTAGATTTCAATTTTTTCTAGTGAGAGTTGCGGAGGAACTCGTTCTGCCTTTTCCGACTTAATTAAACTATAGATCTATCAGTTCATTTTAATTCACTCTTTTAACCCCTAGAACCCTACGGACCCACCGGTGGGTCCAGCTGCTACGTGACCTCGTAATTTTACCAAACCCCCAGTATTGATGTAAAAAACACATTTGGCACAGTTTGGTGACATTTTTGGATAAATGTGCCAAAATGGCCTCTCCGCCTAAGAAATTTCTCACTAATACCATTCTAAAATAAATATGATTCATCTGATTGAGTCCAAATTTGGTATATTTTTACACAACATTTGGATTTAAAAGTCTGTACTACTTTTTTGTGCTATAAATAATATTTTGGTAGTGTTTTGCAATGTTTATTTGAAAGAAAATTTTGGCGAGGTTCAAAAAATGCAAAATATTTTGTATTTTGTCCCTAATATTTCAGGCAGGGTCAAAGCTACAATGGTGCTGACACCAGAAAACCATTCTATGACATCTTACCTTTACAGACGTACCAAAAGTTTCTTCTTAAATCTAATAGCTGTGAGGCTATAAGTTATTTACTTTTGTGTGTTTTTGTCAGGCAGAAATTTATTTATACCCCCTTAGGGTGTAAGAGGTTAAGTAAATGAAACCAATTGAAATTTCAGCACTTTACATATTCAAGTTAATGAAATCCTGCAGACAGATTGTTCAAACGATGTTCTATATACGGAAAGCAGCGCCATGTTGTCAAATCATTGACTTGCAGAATAGACTTTTTATAGACTTTTATTGTCATTTTGTTGTGTGTAGAAAACAAAACGTCTCAGAACAAACTACACCAGAACTTCAAAGTCCACTGATGTGATTGAAGAGATAAGATTTCCCGGATAGATTTGCATTATAGGAGAAACTCTGCAAATTGTTTTATTTTAAAATCAACACTTAAACTTGAATCAATGAACTTGAATCAATATCCACGGTTTAAAACCAATTTTTTGGAGGAACTTACTCTTGCTTAGTTGAACTGGACTAAAGAAATGTTGAATTAATACCATACACCGTACACCTTCCACTCTCCTTATTCAAGATTCGGCTGTGAGGTCTTATTAAGTCCAGAGTGTAAACCCAGACATCTGTATCCATAGCAACCGTCTCCACCTGAACCAGCTAACTTGTCCCTTTCTGTGTGTAGCAGCAGTGACTTTGCCCTCTATCCGCTGGTCTTTAACTGTGTCTTACCACCATAAGTGAAATCTGGAATGCAGACAGACTGGAAAAGTTTGGTTTGTTTCTTCACCGCGTCAAACAGAGCTATGCTCATCATTTTATAGGTTAAAGCCTCAATTTATCTACACATCTTCTGCTCCATCTGAAAATATACCTCAATCTTAGGCTGCAAATAATGATTATTTTGCTAATATTTAATCTATTGATATTTTTTTTTTGATTAACCGATAAATAATCAGATAGAAAATGTGCCTTAAAGAATTTGTTATACAGAATTAAAGGCAATCGAAGCTAAAATGATGCCAGTTGAGATTTTTTAAAAACAGTTTTAATATATATTGTTTACAGGACTAAAGCTCTGAGTGAGTTGCTCTTTAAGCAAATTACATAATTAATTAATTAATACATTAATTTAGGACTATTTCAATAATCTGATTTATACCTACAGCCTAACTGGAATCAGATTTCTGCTCAGCTTGGAGGGAAGAATCGATCATTTCGTTCAGGAAGCAGCATCTTGAAGGCAAACATTTTTTTACTTAAAATATGGTTTGAATTAGATTAATATAACAGATTTATGATGCAGGATTAAAATAAAAACAGTGCTGCTGTGATGTAGTGAGTTTTACTCGTAATGCTTTCTTCCTTTGTTCTTATTTACAGCATCTTTGTTGCACATCTGGGCTTCATTTAAAACTGAAAGTCATATGATATGAGAATCTGTACAAACAGAGCAACACTTTTACTCTGAATGATCGCATTCATAAAACATGAATCCTTCGGCAGGCATCTGCACCTTTCCCAAACCTCCTTCCATCCTGTGTCTTCCTTAAAATATTCCCATTCCCAAACCCCCTCCTATATGAAAAAAAGAGCTCTTAATAATTGCTTGACTTTATATGGAAAGCAGATTAGCGTGTGATTGGGATGAATGTGGCAGCTGCCAGAAATTTCATTTGACTAAAAGCAGGACATTCTGTCGAGGGCTCTCGGATGTCACTAAGCCTGTGTCAGGACAGCGCCGTGATATGAGATGACACATGAAAGGAATTCCTCCTCATGGCTTTCCCAGGACAATGGAACATGGCCTTGAGGTTTTTGTGTGTGTGTTTCCTCGCAGGTGTTTTCACATGCAAGCCAGCGGTGAACCATTTCAATACAAACTCCTGCAGACATCTTCCTACCTTTGCTTTTATTCCTAAATTGAGACACTAGCGTTAACAGAAAGATCATACATATCTATCTATATATATATATATATATATA
>NW_015150506.1:994513-996922 GCF_000732505.1 Cyprinodon variegatus
CACACGCAAACCGAACCGAGACAGTCGAACCGAACGGTTCGGACGGTTTTCACAAACCGTTCCATCCCTAATACTAATGGTAGGCCCTGTGAACGGCAGCTGATTCCTGTCAGTGGGAACTTTTTTAATAAAATATTTTATGTTGCATTTACTGCTGTCCAAAAATTGTAGGATTTACCTTCAATAATCTATTTAGTTTTCAACTTAATATATAAAAGTCTTTTTTTCAGTGATTCTCAAGGATTGTATTTACCATCCACCAAAATCACTAGAGTGATACGTGGTGTGTGTGTGTACCTGTCTAGCCCTCAGAGTGATGACCATTTTTCCAATTTCACCATCAGATTGAGGACCAGTTGTTGCAAAGTGAGGACATTTTACTGGTCCTCACAAGGAAGGGTTGAAAATGACTGAAAATCAATGGGAGTCAACACATGGTCCTCACTCCAATGTCAGAACAAGTATGTGAGTGTGTGTGTGAATGACTGAATGCAGTGAAAAGCGCTTTGGATTCCCCCGACTTGAAAAGGCGCTATAGAAGTATAGACCACAGTTGGCTGTGGGGTGTAAACCAACACTTTCCTCACTGAATTACAGTGAAGAACAGCCTGATGAAAAATGAAGGGGAGGTAAAGGTTAATCATATACTGTTTAGTTCTCCACCGTCAAATCAGCTCTACTTTGATTCTAGTTTTGACAAGCTATTACCTCCCTTGTTTGGTCCAATCAACTTGTTTGATTTCAAAATCTTGTAATATTCCAGTTTTGTTTCTATCAGACGTTTCTATGAAGAACCCCCGTACCTCTCCTACTCATGTGCAGATTTTAAGGAAACATCTCTTGTGTCAAATATCTCCTGTCGCCAACCTTTCCTGAAAGATATCAGCTTTGAAAAGCAATGTAAGCCAACATGTCTATAGCTAGAAGTAGTGCAATTACTGCAAACCCAAGTGAGGGTTTCTTTCTTTTAATCTGATGGAATTATACATTTAACCGAATCAATTTTTTTTACTACTGCTAAAAAAACATGTGGGTAGAGCCTGGAAAAGCATTGCAAGCAGGATTTAATTTACATCATAGCCAGTCCAGCCTGTCGCCAATATTTCCTGCAAAGCCCAGAACTCTTAGCCACTCTACCCTTGTTATTTAACCTTTATGCCCTCTTTCTCTTTCCTGCCATTCCACTCCACACACAACTCATTTAACTTCCTTCTCAGGAGGGTCCTGAGGCTGATTCAATTAAGTTTTCCTTTAACTGCCTTTCAGGCATCCAAACCAAAACTGATGGAGAATTAATAACAGCCCCATTGGTCTCCACACTGTTTATAAGCTTAAAAACAACTGTAAAGACCTGAGGAAAGTTTTTATATGTCTAAGTGTGGAGGTGGAGCAGCGAGGAAGATAATTGGCAAAGTTGTATCTGTTGGGCAGTGTTGCCAACTCCTCTGTAAGGAAAGTAGCTATTGGCTGTGCTGTAATTCGCTAGAAGTCGCTGAATGACGTCATTGCCTAATTTGCATAATATATATATTTTACTACTTTTTCTTTTCCCCTTGTGGTCCACTAAGGAGCTTAAAAATCATGGTAAAACATCAACATTTTGAACCATACATTTTTTTTTTTTACATTACATTAACATTAACAATCTAAATGGAACAAAAAAAGCTACAAAGAATCCATGACAATGTGAGCAAATAATGGTAATTATCGTTATTTTTTTTTTTTCAAACTAATAAGATTTCCCTCCACACACAGGCTGTGCTTGCCTGCTCACAGAAACAGTGGGTCCTCATCGTGTTGGTCAAGGCTCTCTATGGCAGGTTCAGCAAGTGAGGGAGCTGACTTCAGCATGATCAACCTGCAGCGTCAATCCCTGCACATCTGGCGGTTTATTCGCGGTCTGGAAGCTGAGGATAAACATGCTGTGGCTCTGACTGCAGCGCTCAGAGGGAGTGCTGCGGAAGCGGGAGAACGGGGTTGGGACGGGGAGGTGCACCACAGCAGACACCAGGAAAGTCGCTAGATTTGTCGCTAGTCGCTTTTTTGAAAAAGGAGTCTCTGCAAGGGTCTGAAAAGTCACTAAATATAGCGACAAAGTCGCTGAGTTGGCAACACTGCTGTCGGGTTCATAAAATGTAGGTTTTTGCTTAAGAAGAACTGAACTACACAATTTATGGATGCAGTTTCTGCAGAAAGGAGAGACAGTTTAACCCCAGACTCAAACACACTGTCTCCCACTTGACCTCCTCTGCAGAGCGTTTATTAACAGAACATGACGGATGGTTACAAACAGAGTATTGTTCTGACAGAACAATTGATCAGTTCATAAAGACCAGAGATGGCAAAAGTACTCACTTTCCGTACTTGAGTAAAAGTACAGATACTTGTGTTAAAAAATACTCTGGTAAA
>NW_015150506.1:998512-1000034 GCF_000732505.1 Cyprinodon variegatus
ACATTAATTTTATAATCATCATTGAATAAACCTAACAGTATCTCTCAGTATACTAAAATAAACACCAAGTTTTAGATAAACTAGCAAAAACAAACTGTTTTACAATATCTATTTGTCCAAAATCCAAGAATGAGAGAAAAGGTAATACATTCTTTACATTACTAAAGAGTTTTTAAAGATATGTTTAGTCTTTGGTTTATAATGTGCTGTATTCAGAGAACTTGAGGCTTAAAAGCAGCAGAATCGACGTCCAGACAAAGAGAAATCACTGACAGATGCGTTACTCTTTAGGTGGCTAACAAAAGATGAGCTGGACAATGACAGGAAATGATGGCTGTTAAAATTAAGGTTTGAAGTTCACGCTTCATTATTATCTCTCCAGCCAACTTTCCTCTAAATATACTCCTCTCCCACAGCCTGCCTTTGTCTTCACACAGCGCCAAAGCAATCATTATGCTCAGACATAATGCACCATAATGACAGTCATTTCAGTATCAAATTTTCAAATGTTAGGCCTTAATTCGTCGTGGTTAAGTAGCTTAGTTTGTAAAGTACATTTCCTACCCTACTTAAAGGAGCGCTCGAGGAATGAGGAGTCTGAGCAGGAGCACAGTGTGAACATTTCAGGGACTTTAGTCTGAAATGTATGAGGTTACAGAAGCAGGGTTTACCAGGAGCGCTGCTCAACAAAAACAACAAAAAAGGACATTTTCTAACCTTTTTGGTTTTTTACTGCTTCTGGAATCTTATGACATCTCTCAGATTTGCATTTAGTTGTCTTTTTAAAATAAGCAAAACAGTAATTTAGCTTTAATGAATGAATATGTCATTAGATGTGATGAAATTACTGTTAAAACTTGTGACTGGAGAATAAAATCGGCAGGCCGTTAGTTTCTAAAATTCTCTTATTTTCTCCTAAAATCTTCTGTTATCCTGGTTTTTTACTTTTATCAAGAAACAAGATCTTGTCACACAACACTGCCCCCATTCACAGGACTGCATCTGTAAAATTTAATCTGTAAAATTTAGTTTAGTACAGCTTTTCAGAAAGTAAATGAACATTTCCATTCAAAGAATTGCAAAAAATGTATTGATATGAAAGTTTAGAGCATTAATAGGGACCGGGGCTAGTTCTCACACTTTTTATATTCATATATAAATATTGGAATCAGAGTCAAGAATCAAGTCTCAGGTATATATTTTGTATTCAGGTCATTTTTATATCTTATTACTGTGCAGAGTTATAAGCGATCTAATGGAGATTGTCACCATGTGACAAGTTGCCCCTCCACAGGGTAAGATGTCATACTGGGTTTTGCAACCAATAAAATAAGGGCAAAATTTATTTTGTTGTTATTTTTTTATGTTAAGTGAACAAATGACAATAACTCACTTTTACTGGTTATGAAATAATATGCAACATGCATTACAAAACTTAAAGGAATAGTACACCCAAAACATAATTAGCCTTCATTTTCTACTCACCCCCATGCTGAACAACACTCTGGAGTACTTTTTTGAT
>NW_015150506.1:1001080-1002230 GCF_000732505.1 Cyprinodon variegatus
GGGATCGGCCGATACTGCACAGCCAGGGATCGGGTATCGGAGCCAAAAAATGGCATCGGCGCAACACTAGTTCTAATTATAGCGCCAGCCTGTATACGAGTCCGGCCATTATTTACATCCGCCGACAAGATCGGCCATTATTAGAGACCCGGCCGCTAATGGAATACAGGCCAATATTAGAGGATTTACGGTATACGTAATTCTTTTTTTCTAAAATAATAAAAATAATAATAAATAATGAATTTGTCTTTTTAAAAAATGTTTTTAATCATTTATGGGCACATTTAAGTATTTAATTGCATATTTTACAGCTAATTACAATGTTTGAGTAACATATTGATATCAAGCTTATATCTACCTATTTCATTTTACAATTAATCACTCGTATGGCATTTATATTTATTTACTTATTTATAAATTTTGGCCATCCATATGCCTCAGGGAACAAATATCGACAGTTGTGAAAACCATCTTTTGGTGTCTGGTTGGGAACCCCTGGGTTAGATTAATGTCAAAATAATTAGGATTATTACCATTGATGTGTGAGTCTGTTGAATCCTAATAATTCCTGCCTGTTGTTTGTCAGAACTGATGTTTTTCTAAGTAGTTTATCTAATTGGGACAGTTCCTCTGTCAGGATAAAACACCTATCTTCATTATGTACATGTAGAAGATATGGGAATGGAATGAGAGCGGTGTCCTTGATCTAAGAACATGGTGTAATATTCTGATAAAGCTGGAGCCACGGATGTCTCCTCATCTGCAGATGTGTATGATGTAATGATGTGATGATGTGGCAGACCTGAGATGTTCAAAATGCTTCTTTAACTGTGGATCGAAGTAACTTATCTTGTCTGAGTAAGATTACAATTCCTGTTAAAATATTTTATCAAGTGTCCTGGTTATTTAGAGAAATAGAGAAACCTTAAAGGTGTAAACACAGAGACTTACTTTAACAGCACAGTGTAAAAATGAAAAAGTTAGTTCAACTCAAAATTTCAAGACAACCGACTGCACAGAATTTTTGAGTTGAAGGCATCAACTTAATTTTTTAAGTTTTGTAGAACTACACTTTTTAATTCAAGTTACTGGAACTTTCAAGTCTGTAAAAACTTATTATTTTAAGTTCAGATTATCTGTAAAAAGTTAT
>NW_015150506.1:1005976-1007029 GCF_000732505.1 Cyprinodon variegatus
ATGTTGACCGGCGCTAACCTTTCCCACACTGTGTGCACTTGTTCATTAATCAATATCTTCCTCACAGCAAACCTTGCTAGTTAGGATCACTACATTCATTATTAGGGGCCCCACAGCCATGATGCGCTGACTCTTCGCTCCACACTCAGCTGTAAATTTTGAGACAATCTGACACCCCCGCTGGAGGGTTACAGCAGGAATGCTAACGAGGCCACAGCGACATTTCCATCCCTATACAGTCAGCCGCGCCATACATCAGCGGCAGCGCCGAGCGTCTCGCAGTCAGTGACAATCGAAGACGTAACACTTTATTAGTATCCCTCCCATCTCTGGCGTGTAATGAACAAGGCCATTTAGAGCAGATTTACGATATCTTTAAAACTTGATTGCTTAGAATTTGGGAATTATTCATAAGACTGAAGCGTCATCTGTCACACAGCAAGTGCTGTTTTGTTGGGAACAAATGGTTTTGTTGTGCTTTTTTTAAATGAACTCCGTCTCATCTACTGTTAAAATAAGCAATTTGTATGCACATATGTCCATATCGAAGGCTGTAATTAAAGGCAATACGGTGCGGGTGACAACTTCAAATCCAGCTTTTCTTATTATACATTTTACCACATAAGGATGAAGTATTAGATATAGATACAAATCATTAAGAATTCATACACGCATTGAATTATACTGCTTCATTTTCTCGTTGGATGTCAGATATAACTTTGCCTAAAGGTGACCTCTGCTGAACTTCCTCAGTGAACAAACAGCACAATAAAAAAAAAATCCTTCTGAAGTTACAGTGTCGTCATAATTATTTGGCTTTGTTTCTAGATTATTAAACAAACTTTAACCAGGTACACTCAGTGAATCCAAAATGCAGCAATTAAGCTTGCATTATGTGCTTCATGTTGTCTCCTAAACCTCATAACTAGTTGTGTGATACTGATTTTACATCACAGCGGAGGATATATGGCCCAGTCATCAGAGATGGCAAAAGTACTCACTTTCCGTACTTGAGTAAAAGTACAGATACTTGTGTTAAAAAATACTCTGGTA
>NW_015150506.1:1008166-1010599 GCF_000732505.1 Cyprinodon variegatus
AAATGTTCTAACAATATAAAACGGTCTTTTGGAGCCCCCTGGACTCCAAAAGACCTCAATCTTCTCAGCAGGAAGAGTCTGTTCTGACCCTTCTTGTAGAGAGCCTCAGTGTTGTGAGTCCACTGGACTCATATCCATGACTAGATAAACATGTTGGCCTAAAATATGTAAAGTTCCCTCTTAACTTAGAAATAGTTTTTCTTATGATACATAAAGGAAAAGTCAATTATATTTTATTTCTTCAAAAATGATCCATCCTTTGCAGGTACCATTGTATCATCTGCATGCTGGGTTAATGATGCAGTTAGATAAGAGAGTCCTGACAACTGCATCAGTGACATTAGTAACTCTGTGAAAGTTCAAAAAATATCCACTGGACTTGGTTTTCAAGATTTGAAGACGCTTCTCCTCCTCTCCAGGAAGCTTTCTCAATTCAAATGTCTGGATCCGCAGTGAGTTTGAGTCTTAAATAGACAAGGCCTTGTATCACTTGGAAACATGCAAATGGTAACTGATGAATGGGTCGTTTGGTTCCATTGTTAGCCTGTCCGGCTGCTCCCCCACAACATCACCGGCCCTCTTGATCAGTTTGTTCAGTCTGTTGTTTTCAGCGACCCTCAGCCCACTGCCCCAGCATGTGACAGCAAAGAAGAGCTTGCTAGCAACAACAGACTCATAAAACATCCTCAGCATGGTCCCACAGATGTTAAAGGACTTCAGCCTCCTCATGAAGAATAGTCGGCTTTGGCCTTTGAGAGAAGTAGGCTGCCATTTGGCTGGTATTTGACTGGGAAGGGCTATTTTCAATGGCTGCTGCTGTAAGTTAATGAACTAAAAAAAAAAAACTGATTGTAGCAAAGAGGCAAAAACAAGATATCAGTTAGAAGTGGAGACTTGTTCACAGCACAGTCGTTTTCCTGTTTAGAGACTGAGCTTTAAAGAGGTGTTTAGCTTGTTACAGAGATTATTGTCCACACTTCCAATGTGGCCACTGTTTGTGCACGATGCCCATTACAGAAGGATCCCGAGGCACAGGGTGGGACCTTAGTGAAGGACCAGTGATGTCATACACGCTGCTATAGCTGGAGGCATGGCTTACCATGGCCACAGCCCTCAACAAGGCCTCTCAGGATAGATTTCCACACAAACAGAAGTCTTATCTTGGCCCACATGCGAACGAGAACGGATTACACGGTCTACATTTCAACGCTCTGATTTAATGGAATCAATTTCCTATGGCCTATTTAAACCTAGCCCAACCTGAGGCATAATGAAGCCAAATATAATATCATTAATCCAAGTGTCCATCTGACCAACTAGTGAGAAAAACAACCCTGGCTGACGATGCATGCAGTTTGCATTAGTTGGTAACATTATACATCTGGAAAAGCAAATCATAATTACATTTCCTTCTCTCTGTTTTTTTTTTTTTAGCAGAAAAACTGATGTTGGCTGAAATTTAATATTTCTTAACAAATACTTTGCTTTCCTTCTATGATTGTTAATAATACCTTCATGTGAGGCACAGCATATTTGACAATTTCCTTTTATTATCTTATATTACCCAACACTCACACAGTATTGACATTTAAATTTATGCTTTTAAAGACAGGAACTGATCTGAATGTCAGCTGAGACTTTACATTATTCCCAATAAGCAGGTCTTCTATTTTAATCAAATATAATCTAATTTTGTTTCCTAGAAATCTTGGTTAACTCGTCTGCCACATGCCGAGCGTGCAGAGACTTTAAAACGCTTGATGAAATGTTAATATTCAAAATAATACAATAAAGGAAGTTGCGGCTTGCTTGGTTAGATGCTTCAGAAGTTTGAACTAAACATATTTACTCAGTTTAAAAAGCTGCAGCTTATGACTTGTTCATGTTTAGTAGAAATGTTGAAATATTAAGTGAAAAATATGTTCTTGCATATAAATTATTAGAGAACAGCTCCAGTTTTTTTATTGTTAAGTATTAAAACAATGTGAAAATACAGTCAGATGTAAATAATAAGAACATTAAGAAAGAAATGTTAGTAAGGTTGCTGTTTTCTGTAAAGTCAGAAATCTAATAAAAAGACAGACTAATTATTCAATAATCGCACATATGCTACTAACCACAAAACCCCAACATGCATCATTTCCTGCTCCTATAAATTCTCTCCTGTCGACATGTTTCTGTGCTCTTATGTCACCTTTGTTTCTTTAAAGATGGTAATATAGACATTATATACATAGACGCTACAGTTCAGACAGCTGCTGTCAGAAAGAATAGCAGCTGCCTTAGATCTTTAATCACATGAAAGACGAGTCAGAGATAATATAATAATCTCTTATATGTCACAACTCCTTAAAAGACCAAAACAAATTTTAAAATAATCTTAGATTACACATATGTTTTCAGATTAAAAACTATCCAAACGGAACTTAAACG
>NW_015150506.1:1012458-1014783 GCF_000732505.1 Cyprinodon variegatus
ACATAAATTGTAATATAATATAAAGCAAGAAAAGAAAATACTAACACGATATGGTGGGAGGATCATCCACCACATGGTGTGAGGAAAGAAAAGGGCGGATAAGGACCGTATAGCTATGTTTGAGACATATTGGGATCTGGTGGTCCTGTGCAAAACTTTGCATCTTTTTTTTCTCTCTTTGATCGATGCCAAAAAGTTACAAAACACCAACAACATGTCTTCATATAAAGGTAAAATGCACAAAGCTTATACTAACAAGCTTATACCCTTTCAGCTGCCACAATCAAAGATGGCGGCGCCACATGGCGTCTTTCACACGGCGCTCTGCCACCTATGTATTTAAAAAAAAACAAATTCAAGCCATGTAAACTATTTTCTCTTTCTTATATTTTTGTTTATCTTTGGCAGCATAAATGAAAGCAATACTTGATTTTAGCCAATAAAAACAAATTAGTTACACTCTGTCCCTTTAATAAAATCCTAAATATGTTAAAGGACATTGACTAAATCTACTATTTTTTAGCTTAAACATCTCCCTGCTGCTATGTTACTTACTTTTATATTTTTTGTACAAGGAATTGAATTTCTTATAATCTTTTCCTCTTTAAAATATAAATTTGCCTTTAATTAATTGCCTTATGAGAGGTTATTCTTGAAGAGAAAGACTTTACTGCCCATGAAGTCGTTTCAGACTCTGTGTGTGTGCTCAGAGGTCACATGGATGGTCGCCCATGAGTGGGCGTGTTTTTAAAATCCCCCCACAGTCTTATAGCAGGGCCTCGGCAAAGCTCTTGATTAGTTGTGGTTTTATGTTTGGATGTCCATTTAATTAGGTTATGTATGAGATAAAGGTCAGCCAAAAGTAATGACAAGGATTATTTACTCTTGTTAATTGAGGCTCCATCTTAACACCACAACTAAAGGTTAATGTTCTCTTGGTATATTATTTACTGTCCACACTCCACCACGCGTCACACACACCGTGGGAGGAAGAACACACTCCACAGGTACAAATGATTTGTAGCGTATTATTGACAATAGCTGAACTTTGGATAGTTAATGTTCCCTTTTTCAGCTCCCCAACCTTCATTTGAATAATCTGACTCTGGCTTTAATGCGTGATGCCGGCGGTAGGAGCAGCCGGTGTCACCGCTGATCTCTCCTTTAACTAACCGCGGATAATTCTCCGTGAACATGTAAATCACAGAGCGACTTTTAGAGCGAATTGAAAGGTAGATTTAAAGTGACATTGTGTGATTAATTCCGGCGCTCTCTAAATGACCCTTATTTCTGTCTTCATGGGAAAGCTTTTCTAAAAGTCTTTCCAATAGTGATTAAAATTACAAAAATATGAACCTTTAGGTTAATAAAAATGGTAATTTAACTAGTATCAGATTTAATTGACTCTGAAGAAGTACTTAAACGTGTTTGCACTCTGGAAAATCTACATGGCTCAGCAGCAAAGAAATTGGAAAATCCAGCTGTCAAGATAATAAATTTGACTATTTCATCACTGTAATCTTCATAGAATCTCCCTTTGTGCCGGTCGCCACCACTTGCTGCTAATGTAATAAATCACCTCCATCTTTGGAATTGTTTTATATGTTTGTAAAAAAAAAAAAAAAAAAAAGCATTGTGCTATAAAGACTCTAAGATCAGTTATTCACCATTGGCCAGAACATGTAAAGATTTCCCATCTGAAAAAGTTTTTTTAAAAGTTTGGTCCATTTCAGCTCCATTATCTCTCCTCTTCCTTTTCCATCTGTATTAAAATCCCTCTTTACCTTTATTGTGTTTTTTTTAATTATTTCATCCACAAAGTAATGAATTAAAAGTGTATCATTTATATCAACACATCAACAGGGAGATGTATCAGCTTTTTTCCAAGTATTTGTGTTGGTTGATATGTGCAAGTTTTTGCTGATTCTTCGGTGCATTGAGTCACTCTTTCCATCTTCTATCCATTGTTAATATTTTGTTTGATTTCTTAATAAATGTTTCTTTTTTGTTAAAGACATGATGCAACTTTTACTGAGCAATATCTTTAAAACAGCCTTTTTTATTTCACCGGGTCAAAATTCATCAAATAATGTTTTAGATGTAAAGAGTCAATTTGACCGACCCTTTAATCTGAAACATTTTTTGATGAATTTTAATTCAATTCAGTTTATTTCTATTGTGCAAATTCACAAAACATGTCATCTCAAGGCACTTTCCAGTTCACCAGATCGTCCAGTCAGATTAATTCAAAGTTTTCTATCTAAGGAAAACCAGCTGATTGCATCGACTCATCGACTCTTCAGCAATCCCTCACACTAAGCATGC
>NW_015150506.1:1015372-1019955 GCF_000732505.1 Cyprinodon variegatus
CATTTTTAAGATGTTCCTCAGATGAAAGAAGGATATTCTAGAAACCTCTTTGATATGGGATTTAAATGACAGGTCCTGATCAAAAATAACACCAAGATTTTTTACTTTATTATCTGAAATCAGTTTAATCCCATCCAAATGAAGTGACTGACTAATCAGCTTCTTTTTCAGAGACTCTGGTCCAAAGACTATAACTTCTGTTTTGTCTGCATTCAGAAGCAGAAAGTTAAGAGTCATCCAGGTTTTTATGTCTTCAATCATGCCTGTAATCTACACTGGAAAAATTATCTACAAAGAAGTAAAGATGTCTTAAATTAAGCATATTTACCCTTTGTTTGAGTTGGTAAATGAGATAGTTGGCCAATGGCCAATTAGAATAAGATAATTAGACAATATGCACTTGAAATAAGACAATGGAATTGTTTTTTCTTATTTTAAATGTAAATTGTCTCGTTCCATTGGCAAAATGTCTCACTTACCTCCTCAATTCAAGAAAAAATGCAGTTATTTTCAGAAAAAATTACTTATGTAGATAAAAAATGTTTGTAATGGATTAGCTTCATCTGGATTTATAGACAGATATAGCTTTGTTGGAGCCTATTAATTCATTTATTTTTTGCAAAATTATTAATGTTAAAAATCTGAGGTTGTGTGAATGGTTATTGTTTATTTGTTTATGTATTGGTTTTGCTTTGACCCTCCTCCTTGTCAGTCCGCCTCCTGCTGAGATTAACAAGTAGAAGCAGCTGATGAGGTGGATCTGATTGTTTGTTTGAAGGAGTGAGGAGTGCAACAGTTTTTTCACACACATCACTTAACTTTATATTTGAATTTTTTGTAAGTCAACTCTGAGAATATTTCTGTTATTTTTTATAAGTACAGAAAACTCCCCTTTTTTCAAACAAGAAAATTCTCCACGAGTGCTTTTTGGTTTGTGAGTCGAAAAACCTACAAGAGTAGCCGTAACAAGCTGGGTCATCATCAGCATAACAGTGAAAATTAATCTCATGCTGTCTAATAACTCTACCGATTGGGAGCATATTTATATACAGTAAAGAGAATTGGTCCTAGCACTGAACCCTGTGGTACTCCACAAGGTAACTCTGGAGCATGAAGAAGATTTATCATTAAGGTGAACAAACTGAAATCGATCAGATAGATACGATTTAAACCAGTCTAGTGCTGTTCCTTTAATTCCTACAACATATTCCAGTCTTTCTACATGAAAATATTTAATGATAATGATACATTTAATTTAAAAAAGGCGCCTTTCTGGACAGTCAAGGTCACCGTACGAAAGCATAAAAACACAGTGTCAGCAACAAAATAAAAACGTCTGATGCTAAATCAACTGAAAATCTCTTTTGTAATAGATTTAACACACAGAAATCATTAGATGTCCCTTTATTATTACAGTTTAAATGGACTGTAAGGATGCTTTGTACTTTTGCTGTATTAATTAGTATAAAAAAATATATAGATTCAATATTGAACTTAATTAGTTCATTTGAAATTAAAGGTGAAACCACTAAAATAATGAAAATTAAATAATTGATATAATAATTAATAATAATAATAAATAAAACCGATACAATTCTTCTAAAAATATACCCACCTTTAGTTTGAAATTAAATAAGTGAATATTTTTTATTATTATCAGATTTTCTTTTAGAAGCAGCTCTACTTGTACCTGCCCTCTCATCCTTTGCTCACGTCAGGGAGAGTTGGTTGTTCATGCGAATGCTGATCTGAGCAAAGCTTGCACAACATTTTTTTTGTTAAAAAAAAAAAAAAAATCCTCCTCCCTCCTTTCCCTCCTTGTTTTTTCATCATATGATGCCAACTATCAGCTCTCAGGGCTATCATTTTTCTCTGCTTGTTTGCAAAAACAGAGAGCTAAGAGGATTTATCTGCCTGTTCCATCATACAAAGACAAAGAGCTGCAGAATAGTGATGTCCAACTGGGAGGGCTGAGAGTGGGCACACCCAGCTGTCCTCAGGCCTCCCACTAAATACAGAATCATGTTACAGGTGCAGAAACCCATTACTCCTGTCTGTAGCAATTCTCTGTGGCTTTGTAAGAAAAAAAAAAAGCAAACAATGCATGTGAGTTGGTTGCAGGTATTACTGGATGTCATTGCACTGCTGCTTGTTTGGAGCAGCCAGGACATCCGCTCTCTGACATTTAACGTCATTAGAAATAAGCAGTGACAGTGGCACAACATACCAGCACCATTTCAGCCTTTGCACCCAGACGGCGTCGCAGAACTCTCCACTTTTTGGGGAGCCATTTGGCCTAAAGCTATGGCTAATGGTTTACTCACTTCCCAACAGGCCCTTAGGCTCCAGGTAGTCTCACATTGTCAGGCTGCTCTCATTAGGTCCCATAACTCCTACAGAGACAGACACATACTGGGGGGCCTCGCTAGTGGAAGCGATGCCGGCTGACAAACACGCTGGACAGTGAAATCTCATTGTTGTTTTAGGCAACTAAGTTAGCACAAACTGCTAGTGAGGTGGACATTTTGAAGTGTCTGTGGTATGCAGGGCAGTCACTGTTCATTAACTGCCTTTGAGGGCCACAGGAAGCAGGTGTGTTCATAAAAAAACCCCACCTGATCTCGCAAGCTTTAAAGATTTCACTCGCTAATCAGTCTGGAGACTCTCAGTTAAAGAAAATTTGGAGCCGTTCACCAAACGAACGTCCAATCAGCGTTGAGGTGTGACGCAACGAGAAGCGCGACAGTTCAGTCTAAAGAACATGGCAGCTTCAGCCGATGAAACTAGCGTTAGCGTGGCTATCGAGCAGGTTTTATCGGAATTACAGAGTATTTCTTCACTGAAAGAAGAGCAAAACACTGCTCTGGAGGCTTTTCTCAGAGGAAAAGATGTTTTTGCTCTTCTCCCGACTGGTTTCGGCACGAGTAGCCTGGCTTGTTGTTGTGTTTTCGTCGTCGCTCTGTTAGTACGTCATATGCTTTGTTGATCTGATTGGTTTATTTGGCCCGTCTATCACCAACATAGGCCAATCAGCTAACCAGTATTTTCGCCCCTTCCCAAAATTACTTCAACGGAAGGTTTCCAGATGGATATGCGGAGCAAATCCAGGTGGCGGAGTCAGGTTAGTGTCTAGTAGTTCCCATTGATTTAGCTTGTAAAGTGGGGAGAATGGCGCTAGGCTAACCGCACCATGACATCACTGCTTGAAGATGGCAGGAGGGAGGGGTTACTATATTTGGGCAAAGATGGCCGCTCCCAGACTCAGTGATTGCTACAAAATTTATTATTGTTTTTAACTGATTAACGCTAAATTCATTACATCACCACAAACGTATTAGTTTAATCCGCATCGTAAAACAATAAATATTTTTGTTGCTGTGTGTTTATTTATTCGACAATTGAAAAGGCTTTTTATTTTGTTGTTTAATGGTTTAAAATTAAAATGGGATGAATTAGTTACAGAGCCTGTAATTAACTCCTTTAAATTTTAATCAAGTCTGACCACTGATATTGGACTGTAACTCGATTCATAAAAAATAAACTAATTAATTGCAGAGAGGGAATAAAAGTGATGATTCAAACCGTTAAATCATAATTTCCACACTGTTTTTGTTTACTTTGAAAAATCCTCATGATAATACATTCCTTTTTTTACTGAAAAGAATAAAAATCTCTGGAAATCAGATTAAGTTGCAATTTATACATAAATATAGATATAAAAGAAATCTGTTCAAATGTTTTTGAATACTTTTATTATCAGAGGCATCAAAGATGCAATCATGAATAGATTGCGTGTTTATCTGAAGCTCCTCTCTCCACGGTGGAGGTCAACAATCTAAAATCTTTACAATGATTTTTAATGAGAAATGCAGAAAATGCATTTTCCATTAGCTCTCACTTACGAGAACATGGGCCTTGAAAACTTTTATTACGTGAAGAGCTGGTGTCCGCGTTCTGAGAAGCGAGCTTCTTCTCTTTGTCTCTGGCTCTTTTATTTGGCCGCATCCACTTTGAGGAGAGAATCGGCCTCTGTGAGGGATTATCCGACTGTTAGACAACCCGCCCCGAGTACTTTCCATTCACTGCTTCCACCGTTTGTCCTTTAATCTTGATTAATTATCTGTGTGTTTGACAATGTTTGAGCGCCTGTCATGTAGTAATATATGCACTCAGGCCTGTGGAGTAGATTGTATTGTGCTAAGCCGTCATGTCATTAACAGCCAGTCACAGCTGTTTTATTGAGCTTTACATCTGACTCACAGTTTACATAGTTAGGGTTGGATTATTAAAATTTACAGGTACAATTACAGATGTTGATCTGGATTGCACGTTTAAAGAATGTTAGAATATTTAAAGGGACCCAGTTATATACTTTAACAAGTGTCTACCTAATTACAGTAGCAGCCATTCAGAATGGCCCTCAACAGTCAAACACCAGCTGAATGGCCGCCCATTTCCCTCCAACTCCCAGGAAAATCCCCTCCAACTTCCAGCCACTGGAGTCACCCCCCTTTTTTACTCTGGCTCCACCTTTTCCAGGGTCCTTAAAAAGTCTTAAAAGGCATTGAATTCTTCAAAATAAA
>NW_015150506.1:1021319-1025236 GCF_000732505.1 Cyprinodon variegatus
GTCGATGTCTCTGGGTGTGAAAATACCAAGAGAAAGATCAAGTGTGAAAAAGTGCAGAAATATGTTGAATTTTCAGTGAAACTGGAGCTAAAGCTGTGTGAACATTCAGATTTAGAAGGTAATAAATCCTCATTTGAGGAATTTGATCTAAATCAAAAGTTAACATGTGTTTGTTCGAACTGGAACATGGTGGGCACCGACTGGAGGAACGATTCCTGGTTTGCTGACCAGCTGATCACCGATCAGGTCAACTCCAGCTGAAAATCCCCTCATTCTGACCACCAGCTGATGTTTTAATGCATTTCCAGGCTGAAAGCTGATATTGTGAATGTTTTGTTGAAAAAAAATCTGCAAATTTCACCGGAATAATTTTTACATATGTTGTTATTATTCAGAATCAGATTAGTTAAACTGTCTGTTCGTCTCTCTGCTCTATATCCAGTTTTTTTCTGTTTGATTTAAAGACTCTTGCTTATTACTGTGGTTTATTGTAATTGTTTTATTATTTTTATATCTTGCCTGTTCTGTTCTATTTGTAACCTTCTGTCTGTTACAATAGATAGAATAAAAAAAAATCCCTTTATTGTCCCACAATGGGGAAATTCTGGACTGTTTTTGGGTTAAACTGAAATTAGCCTCCAGATTATGGAGTGAAATTAACTGTTGGAAGCAAAGAGCAAATTTTTTAAAATTTTCTAAACTGATTTTGGAAGAAAAAAAAAGTCTTACTAAAACTTTCAAAACATGTTTGACTCAAAAAAGCTTTTGAGATTATTTTTCATGTTTTTTGTTTTTTTTTTCTAATTTCTTTTTAACTTATTTAATCTCCAAGCATGATGCAAAACACTCGCTCTCGATGCATAGATAGACCAATAGAAATGTTGCCAACGTCCATGTAGACCAAAAAAAAAAAGTGTCTCTGCTCCTTGTGCCTAAAGGAAAGCCTGCCTAAAAAGTGAAGAGAATAAAACACAATTTGAAAAGGAGAAAAAAGAAAACATCTGGCAAAAAAAATTACATTTTTTAATTAAAAAAATGAAATCCAAATTAGAAAAAAAAAGAAGCAAAACCTGAGCAAATTATAGAAAGGTTATTAGAAAGCTGAATTAAAGTTTATTGTCTGGATTGCTTTTATTTCAAATACAAAATGCGCTTCCTGTTTAGGGCTGCTCAGCGGTTGCACTGCAAAAAAAGGAAATCTAAATAAGTCATTTTTGCTCAAATTAAGTGCATTTTTTCTTGAATTGAGGAGGTAAGTGTGAAATTTTGCCAATGGAACGAGACAATTTACATTTAAAATAAGAAAAAAACAATCGCTTTGTCTTATTTTAAGCGTATATTATCTAATTATCTTATTTTAGGTGTAAAGATACTAATTCCATTGGCAGATCATCTTATTTACCTGCTCAAATTAAGGGTGAATACACTTAATTTAAGACATTTTTTACTTATTTCTAGATGTTTTTTGCAGTGTGGGTTTGATTCCCAACCTAGGGTCTTTGTGCATGGAGTTTGCATGTTCTCCCTGAACATCTGTGGGTTCTCTCCGGGTACTCCTGCTTCCTCCCACAGTCCAAAAACATGACTGTTAGGTTAATTGACTTCTCTAAATCCTCTTTAGGTGTGAATGATTGTCCTGTTTGTCTCTGTGTTGCCCTGCGATGGACTGGTATATCTATCTATCTATCTATATATCTATATTGATATCAAACTAATCTTTCTGTATATTAAATATAATGGTTGAACCCGCCCATAACATGGCCCCTCCGTTATATTTTAATCCGCATCTTTATCATTATTATTATTGTTAATGCTTTAACATCAATCTGTACAATTGATGTTAGATCAGGGCTGCACCTAAATAATATTTAAAGAAACGGATTAATCTATCAACTATTTTTAATTCATCAATTAGCCTAAAAGACACTTTTAGCAAACCAACATTTTTAAATCAATAAACATTTGTAATACACAAAATAAACTATGGAGCTTCTAAATGAACCACAAATAGCAAAATGTAAAGAACATTTAGCATTTAAGAAGAAACAATTTAATCCTTGCTGGGAACATTTTTGCTTTTTTTTAAGTGTAAAAATTTTGTATTTTATATTTGTAGAGTTTTATTTTGCCATTACTCTATTTCTACAGCAGAATTAAGAACAAAGACAATTCAAAGTGCTTTATATGAAGTAAAGAATAAAAGCAGAAGGAAAGCAAAGATAAAAACACAATAAAATCACGTACTAAAAAAAGTGAATTCATTAAATGTTTGGACACAAACGATTATTGAAATATTTGATTAATCGTATAATTATTTCAGCCCTATGTTCGGCCTTCTAAACACTAAACCAGAGCATGAAAAATATCCTCCAATTTTTCCTTAAAGAGCTGCGCCTCCTGTCTGCTCTGCTCCTTCCTCCTTTTGAATTAGTCTCCAAAACTTAGTTTCTGGAAATAAAAATAGGAAGTTAAAAAGAAGACATAAAAATAAACTAAACATCCACCTATACGGCATTTCCCTCCTCTCTTGTTGTGCGTGTGCTTGTTGAGGGTGAAGATAAGGGGAAAATAGTGCATCATAAACTGGCTGCAGGCCTCGGGGCAGGAGTGTCTGCTCTAAAGCTGGATAATCTCATATCAGTGTGGCGTGTTCATTTAGCTTAAAAGATAGCACCGTTTTAGACGCACCTCCTTAGGTTATTATGAAGCTTTTCATTCTCAGGATGATAAACTCATTCTGGCACCTGTGTAATTTCCTAATGACACATGATTTTTTTTTTTTTTCTGTTTTGTGGAGGTATTGCAGTGCAGCAGTGCCGAGCCTCGGCGGATACGCCAGGCGCTGACATTGAGGCAGAACCTGGTTGGGCTGTTTTAACTCCTTTAATTAGGTGTGTTTACTCTGTATTTTATTTGCAGAGATCACGGAGGAGCCTGGGGAAAGGTAGATTTAATTAAGGGACACTGATGAAAGCACACAGCTCGCACAATCTCCAAAGTGTTTCCTCTGATATCGCAGCAAAATATCCTGATGACAGGTGGTGCTGGGGAGGAGTTGACACGACTGTGAAACAGAACGATTTGGATTCATTCGCACCATGTGTAGGTGGGGAAGTGTTATAGGTCCTCTGTTATATACCGCTCAGCTGCCAAATGAAATCTGTTTAAATACACAATCCCGTTTATGCAGGAGGGGCTGGATTTGAGGGGTGAAAACACAACATAAAAATAAAAGATGCGCCTGCATATTTGGGATTCTGATGGTTGATAAGATAGCTGAGATGTACGAGCAGCTTCGCAATTAACAAGTGCAGACCTGCCACATTGTCAAATGCCCTCGCGCTCCATCTCTGCGATAATTGTCACGGCCTCGTTCTTTTATTACAGTCTGTCACAGAGTCAGCCGCATTCATTAGGAAGTCTTATCTGCCTGCGCTTTAACATTTGTCCAGATTGGATGTCGGTATCAAAGTTAATAATGATCTAGCAAAGGAAGTAAAGACCTTATCAAAGGTTCTTAATTCTTGGGGGAAAAAAGGGAAAAGTGAAAATACTCTGATGCATCAGATGATCCTCACAGATCCCGTCTGGGAACGTGTAAAAGATGAATCATCCTGCCTTATAGCCACACGGTATGCAAATGACTGTGGAGAGACAGGCTGACGTTGGATTGGGTTTAGTTGAACTAATCTGCTTTGGTCACCATCTTGGTTAGACGGAGTAAGAAAGGAATCTGGATGTCTGACATGTCCAGTTTACACCTGCGGTAGCTCAGCATTAAAACACTCGTCTTCTGTTTGCAGCAAAAATAAAAAAATGTTTTTTGTTGTTACTTTCTTAAATGTCATAACTAGGGATGCACGATATAATCGGCCCCCTATCGGTATTGGCCTTAAAACCGAATATCGGACATCGGC
>NW_015150506.1:1026646-1027708 GCF_000732505.1 Cyprinodon variegatus
CCTTGAACTTAAATCTTTTGCACGCGTGTTTGACATGCACTAAGGCGTCTTACCTGGGGGTCAGAAAAGCCCTTTTAATATGTATACTCCAGTAGCAGTGTGTCACAGTGAGCTTGTTGCAGGTATTTTTGATTTATGAGCAATTTTGAGGCGTAGTCTATCTCTATGTTATTCCACGCCACAAAGCAAGAGGGACAATCATGAACTAGCTAGGATTGTGGGTGTTTGGCATCGGTTTGACGAGCTTGTTCGCCGTCTACAACCCCTCATCCAACATCAGACGACACACAGTTCACCCGTGAGTGTTCCCCAAAGACTGGCCGTGGCGCTGCGTGTTTTGGCTTTGGGTGCTGTGAACATTTGTCTCTAGACCAGACATGGGAAATGTGGAGTCAACAGGTCATCTCCATGTCATGTATTTAATCTACCCAGCCAATTAACAAGGTGAGTCCAATCTGCAAAGGTTAATTCACGGTGAAGATTGGACTCACCTGCTTCAGTGGCTGGGTAGAACAAATACATGACATGGAGATGACTTCTTGACTCCACATTGCCCATGTCTGGTTTACTGGTTTACACATTTGTTATTTTTGTTTGCTTGATTTAACCATCTCTTTATTCTATAGTTTGCAGTCATATACTATCCCAGGTTTGTTTGTTTGCATTTTTACAGATTATTTAGTATAATCAGCCAAACACCAGGTTATAACTATTCTAGGTTTTGTTTGATTATTTAACTTCTGTGTTTTAATTTGGTGAACTTACCTAACCTGTCTTTCAGGAGGAAGTGTGACCTCACTTCCTGCAATTAGAACCTCCTGTGTAGAGCTGAGGTCACAGGAAGGTACCAGAGGATGAGAGGGGGGTGGAAAACACTTTTTGATGATAAATTGGACCTTTCCAATACCTGTTTGCTAACTGAGTTTGCTAAATGCATTCTTTTCTAATTGGATCACATCTACAGATCACTTTTTTCTTTACTTTGAGACAAATACACACACTTCACTGGAAAAAAATCAAAATCTAGATAAGTATTTTTTTCTTAAAATAAGTGCATTTGTT
>NW_015150506.1:1029738-1033125 GCF_000732505.1 Cyprinodon variegatus
ATCTAATGTAGATGAATCAATACTAATTCCTAACATTGATCCATCCATCCATCCATCATTCATCACCATTCGGGTCGCAAGGGTAACAGCTTCATTAGGGAAGCCCGGATGTCCCTCTCCCCATCCACTTCGGCCAGCTTCTCCAAGGGAAACCCCAAGGCGCTCCCAGGCTCCCTCTGGGCCTCCTCCCGGTGGGACGTGCCTGGAACACCTCACCAGGGAGACTTCCAGGAGGCATCCTAACCAGATTCCAGAGCCACCTCAACTGGCTCCTCTCGATGTGGAGGAGCAGCGGCTCTACTCTGAGTCCTCCTTGGATGATTGAACTCCTCACCCCATCTCTAAGCGAGAGCCCAGCCACACTACGGAGAAAATTCATTTCAGCCGCTTGTATCAATAATCTCGTTCTTTTGGTCATGACCCAAAGCTCATGACCATCCTGTAGATGAGAGTAGGAACGTAGATCGACTGATAAATCAAGAGCTCTGCTTCTCGGCCACAACAGACCGGTACAGCAGACGCTTCACAGCAGACGCCACACAAATCCACCTACCGATTTCCTGATCAATCTTCCCCTCATCCATGAGCAAGATCCCAGGAGAGTTAAACTTCTCCACTAGGGGCAGCATATCCTCCCCAACCCAGAGAGGGCACATTACCCTTTTCCTAACATTGATTCATTATAAAATGAACACAAATATATGTAGATTGATTGATTGATTGATTGATTGATTGACTTTACTGATCTCATAGTGGAGAAATTTACTCGTTACTTCAGCTCAAATAGTGGAAGAAGAAGAATGTGCCAAAAGAAGATAAAGGTGCATGTGATATATACCGTATATACAGTGCGTCTACATATGACAGCTTTTTGTCATGACGCGTTGGTTTTACTAGCCCATATGCAGACTCACAGACACGGAGGGAGGAATAAAAGTCCAATATTTATTGGAACACTCTTTTTTTGGTAGGGTTATATATGAGTATTTATATAGATGAATATTTATGTTTATATATATATAGTTATTGCACAGGGTATCAAATAGGAAATTGCACATGAAACATTTCAGAAGTTATTGCTGTTGCAGTGTCATATTGTAGAGTCTGGGATGAATGACCTGCAGTAGCGCTCCTTTTTACAAACAGGGTGTAAANAAACATTTCAGAAGTTATTGCTGTTGCAGTGTCATATTGTAGAGTCTGGGATGAATGACCTGCAGTAGCGCTCCTTTTTACAAACAGGGTGTAAAAAAATCAGAATTTAGATAATGGCTGAATCAGCATTAGTATCAGTTATGGTTAAAAACCAAAAACTTTCATTAAATATTTAAGTCACTGACGACTTCTGACTAATTTATTGCAAGGCTGTGAATGGATTCAATATTTCTGCCTAACCATACTTTAGCATTAATTCACTCGTTCTTCACTATCTAGGTATCATTTTATCAGACCCCCTTACAGTTTCCTATAAAGAATGGAGAGATTTGTTGCCAGATCTGGATTTTTCATCCTTAAAGAAAAGAAATCCTGCTCCTTATTGTAGATATATGGACATGACAGAAAAATGAAAAAAATAAATGCACTGAGCAGCTGGCAGCTCAATGCTCGGTCGGTTTATTTATCACATAAAATACTTATATCTGTTATTTACATTGGTAATTTGAAAGTGTGAACCCAAATGGAAACAATTTCCCATCAAATGAAGAAAAGATGTTAAAACTTTGAAACCAAAGAGTTAAAACTTGGTTTGATTTAGAGCAGCACTGTTGCTTAATCAGAACATCCGGATCTTTGCTTATATTTGAAGAAATATGCAGCAAATTTAAGTGTCTCGCATGTTTGTGATCTTCCTGGAAGAAAAACAAAAACAGAAAACGAGCCGCAGACATATTTGCCGTCTACTGAAATTTAAAGCCAGTTGTTTTCTTTTGTCCAGAAAAAAAAAAGATGCAGATAAAGAGAGAATTAGCGGGACATGTGGAGAAAACGAGGCACATGAGAGCAGAGGATATGGCCTAAGATATTTCCCTCACCGTCACGTCTTAAATAGTTCACGAGTTATGTGCGAAAGTTGAGCGCGATAATGTCTGGTGACATAGAGTTGTTGTCACATTTTTTATCCCCTACTATCCGCTCCTATTGCATTCAGATCACACCTCTTCAGGCAGATAACTATTTCCTCAGGATTAATGTCCCAATTTCTGCATCCCCCAACACATCACAGTTAATGACCTTGATTTAAATCACAAGATGGCTTGTAGGAACTCATATTACTTTCAAAGGAGAAAATAGATCAGCCTTTAGTTTGTGGTTTTTTAGGCTGGCTTTTTGTAACACAGCTCTGTCCCTGCAGCTATGAGTGAGGAAGGCAGTGGCCTCGTCTCTGAGCTTCATTGATTCTGGGCTGTTTCACCAAACTGAGATATGTCACTCTTTCTTATACGGCCGCTCACTTCTCTAAAGGCTTTTCAGATTTCTTAGTTTGCATCTATAAAGTCCAATATGTGTCGCACCCCTTCCATGCATGGACTGTTTCAGTGAACGTGCTATGAAAAGTATTTGCACCCTTAAGCAAGGCGTACACTGTACGATTTTTCAATTGTTGCACGCAGCTACCGCTTTATACAATGTATATTCTTACACTGTACCACCCAACGCTCTGATGCGATCTACCTGCTCACACTCTACGTCTAAAAACCACGTCAGACTCAGCTCCGCAGTGAGATGGCGCTACTCTGACTCGTCTATCCGGACGCCAAATGAGTAGAAGAGGAATATGAAGCTCACTAGAGTGAAACGCGCTGCCTTGGCTATTTGAGCAATTTTGTGCTGAAAGCCCAAAAAAAAAAGGAGACGACGTATTTGTAAATTCTCGCACGACTGGAAAATTGTCCCCAAAAAGGGCAAAAAATCTCAGTGTTTGCCAGACCTGACATGTATCTTCAATTCAATAAAAAAAAAGCCTTATTCATCTAAAAGGAAAGTAAAATATCAAAGTTTTAGGCAAGTCATATTTAAATGTCAAATCATTACGGCCTAAACATGTATATAAATGTACTCTTTATCAGACCATATTGTCCTAAAAGTTAGAAAATATTTTTTTTTTTGTAAATCCTGTCTTAAAATCTGTGGTTTTTTTTTTTCTTTATCTTATGCAGGTCAAGTCTTTATACGTCAGCTTGAACACCTAAATTCAGCCAATCATATATCAACGGTCATCTGTCAATCAACTTTTTCGGTCATAGCATCTTGATTCATGTGTCGCAGCTAATATACGCAATGGTTGAAATCAGAATCCTTTCCTTTCCCATTGAGTTGCGTCCCAGTGTTCACGGGAATGGACGTCTGTGTCTTCGGCAGGCGTAGAGCTAACAGAACTGGCAGCGT
>NW_015150506.1:1035171-1037225 GCF_000732505.1 Cyprinodon variegatus
TTTGCCGTCTCTGTTCAAATGTGAATCAGATGTAAAAACGCGTATCCCATGTGAAAACAGGTGATCCACATCTAAAAACGTATTTAGTGTGATTCATACTTTTCCACATGTGAATCGGATAACAAAAAAAACACAAATTATTTGCTTTTAATATGAAATGTTCAAATTCAACACGTGCTTTTACATGTGCATGAGTTTCGGACGTCATTTTCAAAAGTGAAATTAATCAGAACAGCGGCCGTTCTTTCATTCCAGCTGTTTGGAGACCTCCGCATTGTTCCACAGCGTTAAGATGAGGAGCGGTCGGATGTCCTCGAAGCCTCATTCTGCCTGCCGGCAGAGCATGTCCCAACTGTTGTCAATTTATCAACGTACCTTGCACTAGTGGGCACAGTTTGAGCCACCATTAGGACAGGTGCCGTCATCCATCATGGCCAAGTCACTTATTCCACCTTGTCGGGGGAAACTAAATGGAGCTTTTGAAGAAATGTAAACAACTCTCAATGGACAACCAGAGGGCCCACATCAACACCCGCACCCATAGAGCAGGGTACAGAGAGAGTTCAGCAGCCCATTAACATCCGGGGGCCTCCCGCGTCACGCTAATGTTTTTCCCATATGTCCTTTAATTGTGCTGCACAGAAGAGCTGAAGTTAAAACGCTGCATGGGTTCTTCCAGGTTTAATTATTCTTTTTGTCTTGACTGCAAAGCAGTTTTATGAGATTTTTTTTTCTTTTTAAACAAAAAACACCAACAATACTAAAATGTATTCTCCTTTATTGTGGCAGTTCTTGGTCCATCTTTCTCTAAATTATACATGAAGCAAAAGAGAAGGAAAATACAAACTATTAAATTGGGACTTTGTCCAAAACTCCAACGGAGGCATTTATGATTTAAAAGTGTGAATTAATAATGCAACAATACAATAAAATTATGCATGTGTTCCTTGCACGAGAGAACATAGCATCTAACTCTCGTTTGAGCGTTTGCTTTGCTGAAAGCTGCTTTTGGAGAATTTCATCTTGACAATTATAATCTTATGTGGAGTGCTCTTACCCTGAGGGATGTGCTTCATTCATTTTCATTAGGGCTGCCACACAATGCAGCCAGAGGTGAGGGGAGCTGGGTTTTAATTAAAAGACACAAAAAAAAAGTGTGTGTGAGTGTGTGTGAGTGTGTGGTAATCAAAGCTGTTAATCAGTCCCCACCAATCAGCAAAGATAATGACAGCAAACAGTCAACAGAATGAGGGAAAGAAAGAGTGTGGACTGATTGATGAGGACGTAAACGTGGAGGAAAAGTCAAAATAGAAAAACAGAAATGTTGAAATGCTGTTTTTATGCAAGATTAAAACGTTTATTGGTCGGTATGAATTGTACTTCAAATAACGTTGCCATGGCACCGAAGCTCAACTGAGACAATATTGTTATGAGTAACGGGTGCGACTGGACTCTTCTGAGAAAAAAGGCTCATCTGAGGGGGTAACTTCTGCATTACGATTAAATCAAAAAGATGTTCAGTTTGGTCTTATTTTACATGAAAAATAATAAAAACAAAATAAAACATTGAGTTTCACTATAAAGCATCTCTTTGATGTACAATTCTTCTGTTTGTCACAACTTCCCACAACATTCCTAGACGACTGCTGAGCCCTGTCACTGCCATGACTGACACTTTCTGTCATTGCTGCTAATATGGATGCTACGGCTCTCATCCTTCATTTGACATTCAAAGCAGGAGCGCTATTAAAAAATTGATCTATAATGTTTTGTTTGAACATAAATATTTTAAGTTCAGCGAGCACAACATGCCACATCTTGCACATGGACATGGAAGGCTTTCTTCCATGCAGCCAATGCAGAACTCCACTACTTCCTGGCAGCTCAAGATGAACTGATGAATCCAGGTGTGACTGATCCCAGTAACCATGGCCAGACACACCTGGATTAATAAGTTTATCCAGTAATAAAAGACAGGAGACAAAAAAGCTGCTTTAATTTAAGGAAATAGTGAAGTTGTGCATAGGGACATTTTCTCTTCAGAGCGTAAAAAT
>NW_015150506.1:1039005-1039816 GCF_000732505.1 Cyprinodon variegatus
CGCCATTCTCCCCGCTTTCCAAGCTAAATCAATGGGAACTACTAGACACATCTGCAATCAACAACAATTATTGAAGATTTCTAGAGGACTTCACCATTGAAATTGACCAGAGCTATAGTGAAACTGACAATGCCCACGTGCATGGCAGCTGGATGCTTCCTGATCCTCCACGGACGGGTTGGTCGTTGGATCGCCAACTTGTCTTATTGTACTGCTGCCTCTTGGCCAGGTCTCCCTCGAAAAACAGATTTTATCTCAAGGGACTTCCTGGTAAAATAAAGGTTAAATAAAATAAAATAAATTGAACAGGGAGGATTTGCCATCGAACTTCTGGCCAGAGAAAATAGTGCATAGTGCACTGGTCGTCACCATCATGGATAATAGCGCGTTGTGACAAACACCAGATACTGTACCATTTAACGTTAAATTCTTTAAATCACAGTGAACCTTTTTGTTTCAGGTATAAATAATGACCCATTAGTTATTCCTTTCTGACTGGACTTTTCCTTTAAATGATGATCTTATATATTAAGGGAAAACAGATCTTAAAAATAATCTGGAGCAATTAAAAAAAAGTAAAAATTAACCTAATAACCAGCTGTTCCAGCCTTACATAAAAATTATATTTGAAATAACCTGCAAGGACTTTTTTACATCACTGTCAGCTGCTGTTTGCACTACTTATTTGTTCATTCCAACTTGTGGACTTTTTAATCACGGATGGAAGGGAGGAAGGATCTGTGGTGAAGCTCCTTTGTGCACCCAGGGTGCTGTAGTCTTTCACAGAAGGAGCCGTCCAGTTCTGTAACAG
>NW_015150506.1:1041123-1045991 GCF_000732505.1 Cyprinodon variegatus
TTTTGCGCATGTAAACGTGACTAGTGACTCAGATGGTCGGCACTTGTGTCAGAATCCCAACCCAAGGAGTTGAGGCATTCACCAACCACATCAACTCAGTGAACATCGACATTCCGACTCCTTGATAGTCGTTGAAATAAGTTTTCAGAAGGACTGATAGCTTCTGATTTAGGCCTGTTTTGTGATTTCAATGACATGAATGACTGAGAAATTACACATTCACACACCAGAGCTCTTCAAATGCTGTTGCACTATTACGCGCTTTAGACTGATATGGAAGATGCCAAACAGCTGATCTGTGCAGGACCTTGGGAGCCTGGTGCTACCATCCACAGCCTGCCTTACTTTACTCTTTCATAGGTTAGTCCTTACCTGAAGTGTTAGGAGTCTGTAGGAGAAGCCCACATAGGTTCTGTTGTATGGAGCGTTCTGAAGCGGTCTTAGTGGGAGATTGCTGAGAACCAAGAGATGTGCAATACTAGAAAAAAAAAAGCCGGTATTTGTCAAAGATGAGGGGATCTGCTGCATTTGAGACTAGATTGTTGTCAGGAGAACAAGTGGTTGGTCAAACCTGAGGAAGTAATGATTCAGCTAATTCAGCCAGCACCAGTTCTCTCTGTAACCCGAGATTGCTTTCAGGCATTGCTGATGTTGTTTTCCTGTAGCTGTTATTCTCTTCTCTCATTGTTTTTTCCTCAGTTCCTTCAACACACCCCTCAGTTTCTCCTGGTTTCTCCATTTAAAGGTTCTCTTCTCTTTACGAAGAGCTTTTATTATAGGATTCACCCAGACACAAGAACAAAATGCAGAAATAAGAGTGTTTTGCACACAGAGATGCAGCTGGTTATCCCATTGCTCAATGAACGTATGGATTACCTGGTTTTCTCTCCCCACCAACGCCTCCCACTCAAAATATTGAGGCCCTGTGTTTTGTTAGCTCCTGCCCAAACTTGAAAAATAAAAAATCACCAAGAAGAATGCTCGGCACAACTCAAACCCATTTCCATGGTGTTTATTTGTTGAAACTGATGTTCAGATTTCTCAGAGGATTTAGGATTGGGATAAAAAAAAACAAAGATAAATCAAATTAGTTCAAAAGAAAAAATTTTAAATCAAACATTTTCACTGCTGCTCAACCATAAGCACAATATGAACTGAACATTAACAGGCCACAAGCCGTACAACGAGATCTTCAAAACTTCCAACTCAACTTGTAACTTCTAATAAACAATATTTTCATGACCGTAACTCAGATTCCTCCTCACCAGTTGTGCATCTGCTGATTTGACGATGAGCTAAAACCTGTTTAGCTGAGAACCTGTCTTTCCTTTGTCTGCCAAACTGCCGCACAGGTGAGTGCAGGTGTTTAAATCACAGGAAGTTCTCGGCCCCCAACACAATTTCACTTCTCTTTTCTTCTACAATTCTTTTTTGACATGACAGGTATTAAAACGGATAAAATAATAAATTCATTATCCAATTAAATGGCCAGAGACTTGTAGTTAAGTCATCAGGACACATAGGGACATTTTAACATCAGATATCACACAAACGATCAGTAAATCTGTTGATGAGAGAGTGTTCCCCCACTGTCTTTAAAGCTGTGGTTACCTGAACCTCAATCCAAAAATCTGAAAGAAAAATCTCAATAAGTAACTAAAGGCCCATTAGTATATTTCCTGTACTGTCTAAAGTCCTGTAGAAAGTTAATGTAGAGAAGGTGATCGAATATCTAAATGGCAATCTTTCTTTACCCCCAACGCATTCCAAAAAGGTAAAAAAAACAATCCACTGGACTTTGTTTCCAAGTTTGAAGACGTTTTGTTTCCCATCCAGGAAGCTTTTTCCATTCAAAATGTCAGAAATAGTGTTGAGGTTCAAGTTTTATGGAGTAGTCCAAAACAAATCCTTGTTTTGTCTTAGACCGCAGGCAATGTGAACCTAAAGAATGGGTCAACCCCTTAGGATTGGGGAGTCTTTGAGATCTTTTGTTAGCCTGCAATACCCAATACTGGTCTATGCCTCTGAAAGTCGTTCCGACCCTTTTTGGAATTACTAAGACCTGGTTAACTGAAAATCTTCACCAACATACATCCAATGCAGTTTGGCTTTTGATGCAATTATTTCAGTGATGCAGAGGAGACACAGTGGGAGCCGTCTTTCTCGACTTGGGTGAGTATTTATATTTGGTTGTATTCCGCAAAGATCGTCTGCCTTTGCAGCTTTTCCATTTAAGACAGTGGAATCAGCTCCCAGTGAGTCTGTAAGTGGCTGTAGACATAACCCTGTTCTCTACTAATCTGAGGAAGTATATCCTTGGTTAAAAACTGTGTCAGCATCAGTCCAGTTAATCTGTAGACCGGCGGTTTTCAAAGTGTGAGGCGCGCCTCCCCTAGGGGGCGCCAGAGCATGTTAGGGGAGGCGCGGTGCAAGGGAAAAAGTAAATATGGATTTAGGACCAAGTTGGAACTGTGGGGTGCACGTGTGGAGCAGGGATCAGTGGAAATGTTTCCCACCTTAGAGGATGTTTTGGCCAGAGCGGGGCTTTCACAGCAGGCTGTCTGCGCGCATTTGGAGGGGATGCGCGAGCAGTTTGGAGAGTATTTTGGAGAGGAGACAATGGCAAACCAGTGGGTGCAAAACCCATTTTCCTTCCCCACGACACTCAAAGATGGACTTTCAGCAGGAGAGGAAGAGGCTCTGGCTGAGCTGAGCTGTGACTTGGACTTGAAACAGAGGATGAGTGACGTGTCACTTGCGCACTTTTGGCTGTCAGTAGGGACTGAATTTCCACAGCTCTCAAAAAAGATCTGATCAAAATGTTTTTGTTAAGATGTGAAAACACTGTTGGTATCTCAAACATTAAACTCAGAATCTCAGATGTAACGTTTGTTTGAGAAAACAGTTAAAAAGTGAGTCTGGGGCTGTTCTTATCATTAGAAAAATGAAAAAAGGGCGTATTTGCCATACAAAGGCCCCGATAAAATAATTAAAATGGGAGGAAATGTTTTAAAATGTTCATGTGTTAAGTTTCATTCAGATAAAGTGTCATTTTAAAAGAGGAGATGGTTCTAAAATAAAAGCAATTACAAGGTGTTTTGTAGTGGTGTAGTGTTTGTATGTGGGTTGATTACTTGGGGGGTCATCCCTGACTTTGCGTATACTTATATTGACAGTATTCCGTAGTGTTTTATAATCTATGTAGTTTGTTCTGTAATGGGTTTTTAAATGTGTGAACCTACTGTATCGGAGATGGAAACGAGCAGTAGCTAACTCTGGCACAAGACATCTCTTCTTTTAATATTAATGTGATTTGTAGGCTGCTGAGTCATTAACATTGAACCTGAGGTAAATTGGGTCAGCAGTGTTTAAGGCCCCGTCCCCCGGTCGTTGGATCGCCAACTTGAAGAGGGAGGATTTGCCATCGAACTTCTGGCCAGAGAAAAAACCAAAGGGCAAGTGGTAAAAATCCTTAACGTCAACTCCTGTATGGACAAATTGTCTGTCTCTAAAATTCACTCTTTCATTGCCAGTTAGCAGAAACACTGTATAAGTACAGTAGCAGCCATTTAAAATCACCCTTCCTGGTCAAAAGCCAGCTGCAGCCCATTTCCCTGCTGCTCTCAACCAAATCCCCTCCAACTTCCAGCCACTGACCTTCTCCTTGGTGTGCATTTTTTTACTCTGACTCCACCCTTTCACTGAATTACACGGTCTGAACAGGAGATGACGCTTCTCTTTAGATCCTAAGGTCCACAAATCATGAGGGAATATTTTAGCACAAAGATTGATGTTTAAAAAAGGAATTAGGGGACAAGCCAAGGACCCATAAAGGGAATTGGGGAAATTTTGAATATCTACTTCTGTGGTTTCAGAAAAAATATTTAGATCATAATTGTTTCCAACCCTTGAAAAGTAAACCAAACACCTGTTAGGTTTTCCGTTCCTACGGGGAGAAATTCAGAATATCAATTAAAAAAAAGGTCAGTTTTCCACCTTCTCTGATTTTTTTTTTTTATTTCTAATTGTGGCTTAGTGTCCAATTTTAGTAGCTGCATATTTAACTTGGTTTTCAGTAAAAAAAAGAGAAGACATGGAGTTCAGAGTGAATGAATCAAACGAGACAGCTAAATAATGGCTCCTTTGTGAAACTGATGGTCATCATTAGGCAGACAAGCCTTAATGATGCTACACACGATTCTGAGTAGATGGTCATATTGTTCCCCGCAACAACTCACTTAATCACTATGTTGCCTCCATGACGATGATGATGATTATCTTCTTATGTGTTGATGAGTGTTGGTATTAACATTAACACATTCAAATTATTGAGAACAAGGACTCTTTTAGAAAGAATGGTGCATTAAGCTTGCGACAGCTAGGCTAAAGTCCATGCTACTGTAGGATTTAATATCCTTACTAAATCCTTAAATGTTAAATGTTTTTTCCAACTGTATAGAAGGAATAAAGCTCAGTTGAAGTCTAGAGTTTGATTTTATTAAACAACAGAGCGATTGGCCTTCTCTTAAAATGACCTAATTTGGTTCAATCCGCCCTGGTTTGTCTTCTAACTTGTTTTCGATTTATTTATTATTTATCATGTAAATATATTACATGCCAGTGTTGATTGGTCTTGGTCTAAAAATTTTCTTCCTAGATGATGAAAATAAATAACTGATTCTCTAAGACTGCTGATTTAATGATTTTTTTTTTTACTTTTTTTGAGACATCTGTATGAACTTCCTTTTTTAAATTTTATCTGTTTTTTCTTTTTTACGTATTCTCAACATACTCTTCACTACGGAAGAGGATTAGGGCCACTGGAAAAAAGTTAACAGATTTTTTTTATTTTATTTCAGTATAGTATG
>NW_015150506.1:1046371-1048437 GCF_000732505.1 Cyprinodon variegatus
CATACTATACTGAAATAAAATAAAAAAAATCAGTTAACTTTTTTTCAGTGGCCCTAATCCTCTTCCGTACTTCACAAAAACATGTTTTGTAAAAACCTTTTCTGTGGCTGAGAGGCAGGAATCACTGTTGTAAAGTTGGATGTATTATCCTGTTTGCTTATAAAATCAGATCCACTCTCGAACAAAACAAATTAAATTTGTAGTTATTCACACCTTCACCCAGGGCTTTGCTTGAGGAGCAAGACAGCTTCTTATCGGCCATTAACTTGCAGATTTCCAAACAGAACTTCATCCTCATCTCAGTATTAAATTAAGTGGAGCCACATGTGCACATATGACAAGAATTCTCCATAATGAGATGTATGAGGGGGCAGCACATTTACCCAACCTTCTCAAGAGCGCTGCTGCTGATTAGCTCAGAAGCTCTTGTGAGGTCAATGAAAGTCGCTATTTGCATCAAAAGTACTGAATCATTTTGCAGAGCAGAAGTAATGTGCGAATACGTGCATCGCTGAAAAAAATGATTCGTTTTAATTGAGGGGATTTTTAAAAAAAAAAAGACTTTTCCACAGTTGCAAAATGAACAATAACAACAGAGCCAAACAGAGTCTTCATTCAGCGGGAGGAAAGAGGAGCAAGAAAAAGCTCCCGCTTCAAATCCAGACATATTGCACCTCATTCAGATACATTGTTATAAAGGGAATTGAATTCAACATGAAAGTAATTATGTCTATTATATTCAAACAAAATGTTGTAAACCTTTGGCCAAGCTAATCACATCTTCTCTTATTTAGTGAGAAGACTCCAGTTTTTCTTTCATATTTTATGTGCTTATTATCAAATTTTCCTTTGAAGGCGATGATTATTCGCTGTCTGAAAATGAACAATAATTGCTGCCCTACTGCTTACAAAGTCTGCTGAGCCAAAGAATAGAAGAGAAGTCTCCTCAATGGTCAATCAGCAAAGAACCACATTAATCATTATCTTACATTATGTTTCTTGTTTTGTGCACGAAACATGATTCCTGAGGAATTAAATGTCTTTTACCCTTCCAATTATCCATGAGATTGTGTGGTTACTCTAAAACATAATGTGAACAACAAGAATAAAAGTAGAAATCTCAGAAACGAAGGCGCTTTGATCACATACGTATTACGCCTTAAGGAGTCTTGCCTGAGACTCTTTGATGTGATTTCATGCATGAAAGACAGGTCCAATTGGCCCGGGGTCATCCTCAAATTTGCACTCTTTAATCATGTGGTCCATGTCAGGTGAGTGGAAAAATCATCCCACGACCTTTATTAAGGCAAAGTTTTTAAAAACAGAAGAGAGAGGCGTTAAGCCGCCTTTGCGTTTGAATTTAGTTTATGCACAAATCGCTGCTAGTTGGGGACAAAGACAGAATGGGAGGAAAAACCCAAACAGTTGTTGTGTTAATACCTTCATAAACACTGGGATTGCAGCACCTAATTACCATCAGATGGGTGGAACTGAAAGGTCATTCGGAGTCTTTTTTTAGCCAAAGAGCAAGAAGAGCTCTGGGGATTTTAGTGCTGCTTGTTTCTACCTCAGTTCAGCTTTTCAGTCTGAAATTAAGCTTTTTGGTGGTGTTGATTAAGTAGAAATGTTCTGACTTTGTCCTACTTTTAGGAGAATTTTTGTTCCCATGTAATTGACAAAAACTGTTATTTGACTTAACGTTGTCTCATCTGTTCGGCTATGGAGTGAATTTTCTTCTGTTATTGTTGCAAGAAAAGGAGAAATTGTTAATTGAAATAAGGGAAAAAAAGTGCAATCCAGAAAATAAAGTTTAAAAACATTGTTTATCAAAAGAACTCGGTTCCATCTCCACAGCCTCCACTCTGATCCCTCAGCAAAACCCTTAGACTGCTCCTCAGGTGCCGCACAATGGCAGCCCACTGCTCCCCATGGGGATGGGTTAAATGCAGAGTTGGATTTCTCCAATGTGAGATCAATAAAGTTCAATTATTATTAACTAACTCTACTCCAAAAATGTCGCTGCACCGCAGAGCCAAAGGGCTCCATGGCGCCATCTACCCGAACGG
>NW_015150506.1:1050860-1052688 GCF_000732505.1 Cyprinodon variegatus
TTTAAGGCCGATACCGATAGGGGGCCGATTATATCGTGCATCCCTAATAATTACTGTTACCTGTCTTAGCTGGGGAGAGTGGGGGGGGGGCTGCGGCGGTCATCGGATGAGGGTTTGGTTTAGTCTCCGTCGGCATTTTCAACCCTCTCCATGAACTTTCTGCTAATAGGAAAAGAGCAGCACAACATGAAAAGCTGCCTGTTTTAGTGCCCAAAGATGACGCACTCAGCATATTTATCTGATTGTTTTCTGTTGAATATTTAATGTCTCACTTTGACATTAAATTTGTTCAATTTGTTGTAAAAAACAAACCTTTTAAAACTTTAAGGTATGAGAGTAACAAATGATAAAATCTTGCACCTCTTCTTTAAAAAGGGTTTTTTAAAGAGAGGATTAAAAGCATTTATCAGGTTGAACCAGAGTAAACATGTAACTTTATTTTTTGCATTATCTGAACTCCTTTTCTCCATTTTATTTAAACTAACACGACATCCTCAGTATCGACTTTGCCGATGCAAATTGTTTCCCGTTCCTAAATTCTAATTCCTTTGCCCCCGTCGCGTTGACATTCGGGCTTGATTTAAAATGGTCTTCTCATCTCTATATGGAGATGGAATTGGAAGACAAATAGGATTTAAGGAAACATATTACCTCTTGTCCCTCTCTGAATTCAAAGGGCAGACCTCGGTGCTATCACAAAGAAAACAGCTTAGCAGCAGTGCATTTGTTTTCCCATTCAGGGAGAGAAGCACTTTGTCTTTCCAATCGTTACCTGTCTGTGAATCAGTTGTTCCATTATGGAGGGTCTAAAGAGGGAGATGCTGTCTGGGGCTAAATTGCAATTAGTCGGCCTGCAAGTGAGGCTGGCACCGGTTAACTTGGGATATTGGAGTGCAAGGGCCCCGTAATCAGACTTTGGTCATGTAGAACAATGCATAAAATTAAACTGACATTAATGAATAATTGTATAATGAAAATAGACGAGTAGAGTTAATTGCATGTTACAGTGAGTGTAATGCCCAGATAACCCTGTGTCTAAAGCTATTCTTAGACTGACTGCCATGGCTCTCACCGTGGCTCCTCTCGGCGGGAAGTCATTAAAGCAAGGGAGTAGATAATGCCAGTGTGCCGAAACCCAGAGTAGCAATCTTGCAAAGACTTTCTTTCACGGGCTTTTTTTTTTTTTTCCTCCCCTAAGTGGGCTATGCTGAAGTCATTTGTACACAGTCTGAATGAAATTAAAGGTCACCATTGCTGCGCATCCATGTCTGGATGGGCTTTTAGAGTGCGGGGGCCGCTCACAACAGGGGCCTGTCACACGGTAAAGTGAACCACCTTAAGCTAACTGAAGAACATGGATATTTACCGCAGATGAGGGAGGACTTGAGTGGCAGCTGCTCAGACTAAGTCAGAAATGTAATCATGCAGAACCTTTCATTTATGAGTTACTCCATCAGGAGGATATTGGCAAAGTTTGACTGGATCGGCTCATTTTCTCAGAGTCCTACACAAAGCTCCTTTTTTCACCATTTGCTCCATAAAGGCTGGATTCTCAAGAAGGAAGTGGCTGATGGGAGCTACATTTACAACTCTGGATTCTACACTGCAAAAAATCAAAATCTATATATATGTCTTTTTTTCTTAAAATAAGTGCATTTATTCTTGAATTGAGGAGGTAAAAGAAACATTTTGCCAATGGAAGAAGACAATTTACACTTAAAATAAGAAAACACTATTGCATTGTCTTATTTCAAGTGCATATTATCTACAGGGTTCGTACGGGTGCTGGAAATCCTTGAAAATGCTTGAATTTTGACGTTGTGTTTTC
>NW_015150506.1:1055183-1057432 GCF_000732505.1 Cyprinodon variegatus
ATTTGAAACATTAGTGCAGTGGTTTATGTTAAAATAAACCTTTGGGTTAAGTTGTCGCAATTTTTATTTCAAGTGGCATTAAAAAGTCTTGAATTTAACTTGCCTTCTGCTGTAGGAACCCTGGGATTAGATATGAACAAATCTATGTGCTAGAATGTTCCACAGTCCAGATACTTGTCCTCTAATCTGACTGAGTTTAATTTGTTGTTTCAGAGAAATTTGCAGATCAAGTGATCAATGAAGTGCTGTTCCAACTTAAAATGCAAGAAAATAAAAATAAAAATACAAATTTATAATAATAAACTTTGACTGAGGGATGATTTAGACACAGCAAATCAGTAATGATGAGTCACAATGACTGTGATTTATTTTACACATCATAATCAGAGCAAATAATAACAGGGTAAATTCTTATGGTATTTATGAAACTATTACTTTATGTATTATCTGGTAAACTAGACTAAAATATTCTGAGTTAACAATGAACCCCCCCCCCCATTCCTTCCCATTAAAAGCGACACAGAAACCCAGGGGGCAAAAATGATGTTAGAAACTCTCAGTATGGTGCCAGCAGCAGCAGCCTCCCATAGGGAAATTCGGTGAAAGAACAGCAATGTATCAATTTACTAGCAGCTAATTTGCCATTGTCTCAGCTCATTAAGTTGAAATGCATCAGTAACGTCACATTAACACAGAAATGTGCAATAAATAAAGCTAAGGAGGCAATATCATAGTCATTTATCTGATCATTTCTGGTAATCACTGATTTGTTTGTTGAATGCCTTTTATTTTGCTATTAATGTGCCGAGTATCTGGGATCCAGAAAGGGACAAAAATGGTTATTATAGTGGAATAATTGCAGACATTTTATAAGTCATAACAATTTAGCGTTTTCAAATCTGTAGAAAAAACGACTAAAAACGAGATTATGCTCACATTAAAAAGCCAACAAAAACCGCATGAAGCAAAAATCTTTGTAAGTAATGTGATTCACCCAGAGAGGAAAAAAATCTTCATTCATTTATAATCAGAGTAAAGGCTGCATACGACCCGCTACTGAACTGTAGGGAATTTGGTCTCCCAATTGATTTAAAAAAATGCTTTTGATAAATAAGTTAGAAATTCAGTGGTACAAATGTCTGACCCAAAAAAATGTTAGTGGGAAAACTGAGCGCTGAAACATTAATAAATGACAGTGTTAGCTATGAAGATGTAGAAAATATTTATACCCCTGGCAAATTTAGGCCGGAAGTGATATTTCAGGGAGGTCCAGCAGCAGCCATTTAAAATCAACCTTCCTAGCCGAATGGCTCTTCCCTGCAACTGCCAACGAAATTCCCTCGAACTTCCTGCCACTGCAGTGACACCCTCTGACATATTATTTTACTCTGACTTCACCCTTTCACTGAACTACAGGGTCTGACCAGGAGATGATGCTTCTCTTTAGATCTTTAATGTCCACAAATCATGACAGACAGAATATTTTAGTACAAAGATTGATGTTTTAAAAGGAATTGTAGGGGACCAGACAAGGACCAGACAAGAATCAGCCAGGAACAAGACAAGGACCAGAAATAAAACAGCCAAGGACCAGACAAGGACCAGCCAAAGACCAGACAAGAATCAGGCAAGAATCAGCCAAGGATCAGTCAAGGACCAGCCAAAGACCGGCCAAGGACCAGCCAAGTAGCAGCCAAGGACCAGCCAAGAACCAGCCAAGGACCAGCCAAGAATCAGCCAAGGACCAGACAAGGACCAGCCAAAGACCAGCCAAAGACCAGACAAGGACCAGCCAAAGACCAGCCAAAGACCAGACAAGAATCAGCCAAGAATCAGCCAAGGATCAGTCAAGGACCAGCCAAAGACCGGCCAAGAACCAGCCAAGGACCAGCCAAGGACCAGACAAGAATCAGCCAAGGACCAGACAAGGACCAGCCAAAGACCAGCCAAAGACCAGACAAGAATCAGCCAAGAATCAGCCAAGGATCAGTCAAGGACCAGCCAAAGACCGGCCAAGAACCAGCCAAGGACCAGCCAAGGACCAGACAAGAATCAGTCTAGAACAAACCAAGGACTTGCCAAGGGCCTATCAAGGAAAGTGGGGAAATTTTGAATGGCTACTACCGTAAAAATTAGGCTGATGGCACAGAGGCCCTCCTACTGTACCTCAAATACTTGAAGTTCATCATCAAAGATTAATCATCAAAACCTATTGAAAGCTCTAATTAAACTACTTGCCAATATATATG
>NW_015150506.1:1058944-1061243 GCF_000732505.1 Cyprinodon variegatus
AAATAATATATACTATCATATATATTATTATTATATTTGGTATAATACAACATATAAAACAATAAATGGGGCTACCATATGAATAAGATTTCTAAGTAGTTTTGCCTGTGGGACCTGTGAGAATTTAATAAATCATTTCTGGCTTCATATTGCTTTAGACTGATTGCGGTAATTAGTGGGATCATTTTCCCAAAGCCTGATGCTAAGACACCACAGATCACAATGAAAAAGAAAGTTGGAAATGGAGATATTTTTTTGTTTTCTTTTCCAGAAAAGCACAAGACGATAAAAAAAAGAGGAGTGACAGAAAGAGCAGAAAGTTCTCAGATGAAAAAGGAAACTTAGAACCCAACAGCTGAAGAAACGAGTGAAGATGAGGAATGTTAGAATAAGTGGTAAAGATTTCAGAGAGATGAAAATAATAATGGAGGGGAAACTGATGTAGGAGAAAAGGAAGCCATAGAATCAGGGAGTCTCGTCTATCCAACATCACCATCTGGTATGAATTTATTCTGGGTATAAAGTTCAGTGCAGAGACATTTTATATATATATATATATATGTTTCTCTATTTGAGACATTTTCCTGCTCAAGACAACAATTGTTGCCTCAAGATCTCCTAAAAGCGATGGTCTGAGATCAGAATGTTACTTTTCTGAATTTGTATTTATTTACTTATTTCCTGCAACGTATGATTTTCTTGTTTAGCCTTTAACTAAAAGTTGTCTTTGATTCTGAGAAGAAAAAAATGACACTAACAGTTTCAATTGTTTTTATTCTATGTCATTGTTTCCGTTTACATACATATTTGGCAAATTACTAATTGATTTCATTGAAGAGGTCCAGCTTTTTTAACCTGCCCTGACATTTTGTGACTCCTTTTCTCCCCATACCAAAGTAGAACTTTCTAGATCCGCTTCTGGATGGGCGTCTACATGTCAGGTTGCCTCTGATTTCATGTGTTTGCTGTTATTCTTTTATATTTACATGTGGGATATTTATCACTCCTGTTTTGTTTCCTAGTACCAAACAAAATAACAAAAAATAATAATCTAATATTTTGAGGCGTATCAGGTCAGGATTTTTTAAGTCTTGTCTATCTGATCTGCTGTCCCCAAAAGCAGGCCAGACTTTTGCTCTGCATTCAAGAAGAAAATGAAAATATCATAAATGTGTTTCCATAGAGCATTTTAGGCCGACGGCAACAAGACATCAAAAAGCTTGAAGTTGACCTTTTATTTACTGTATAACATAGTTTGAACCGTTCAGGATGGAAATTTAACTCAAAATAATCAAAGGTTTAGTTTTCTGTTTTAGACATGTGTCACAATTAGAATGTTCTTTTATAAAAACCTGAATGGACTTTAACTGTCTCTTTAGAAATGTAAACACTCACCAAGGTTTATTTACATCCTAGATACCAATGGTGAGTACTTGGAATCTGAGCTGGAAACAGACCTAGATCTAGATCTAGATTAAGACTAGAACTAAGATGTAAATAGATGTATCATTTTAGGTTCATCTGTTTTTGGCCCATATCTTAATCTTCTGTATTACATCATAGTCAACTGCCATAAAAGAGGATAATAACTAACATCCTGTGAAGTAAAGCCTTTTATAAAATCAGCGGAGATTAATGTACAATTAAATATGATAATATGTTTGATATAACTTAAGGAATCTCTAGAAAGAATCTACCAAACAGTCATTTTTCCTAACGACTTTTTTAGAAATTAATTCTGATCATTAGTAGTAGACTATACTATAGATATGTGTTGTAAATTTTATACAACCGCCATTTTTATTTCATATATATATATATATATATATATATATATATATATATATATATATATATAAAATGTTATAGTTTTTTAAATCAATTATTTAATAGATATATGTATGTATATACTAGGGGTGGAACGGTTCACAAAATCCACGGTTCGGTTCGATTCACGGTTTCTGGTCACGGTTTTCGGTTCGGTTCGATTCATGTTGATTGTTACACCGAAATCCCATAAAGATTTATGGAATTAATTGAAAAATCCCCCAAAAAATAAAGGGTTAATCATCTCGCGCATGCTCTCTACCTATGGAGAGCCATTTCAGCCAAAATTAAATAAATAAATAAATGGGTGAAATAAATAAAAAATGAGTTTAAAAAAATCAAAAAAATTAAGAAAATTAGTGAAATAAATAAGAATTTTGTTAAATAAATAATTTAGCTTTTTCATTAAACCAATTTTTAATTTGCTTATTTTTCATATTATCAATTTCCCAATTTCTCTTTTTCATTTATC
>NW_015150506.1:1061253-1063557 GCF_000732505.1 Cyprinodon variegatus
ACTTACCCATTTTCTTTTATCTATTTTTCATTTACCCATTTTTCATTAATCTATTTTTTTTATTTAACCATTTTTTTTTATTTCCTTTTTTCACTAACCCGATTTTCTTTTTCCCAGTTTCATTAATCAATTTCTCATATATCCCTTTTTTTACTTACCCATTTTCTTTTATCTATTTTTCATTTACCCATTTTTCATTAATCTATTTTTTTTATTTAGCCAGTTTTTTTTATTTCCTTTTTTCACTAACCCGATTTTCTTTTTCCCAGTTTCATTAATCAATTTCTCATATATCCCTTTTTTTACTTACCCATTTTCTTTTATCTATTTTTCATTTACCCATTTTTCATTAATCTAATTTTCATTTAACCACTTTTCAATTTCCCTTTTTCATTATTATTATTTATATTTTTCTCTTTAATAGTTGAAGGAACACGAATGCCCTCTTAAAGGAGCTTTATTTACCACTTTAGATTAACTTCCAATCTGTGACAATTCCGATAAACAACTCTTTGGAAAGTGTGGATCATTGACAGCACTTGTGCAAAGCTCTTTGCATTAATTCATATTTATAAGCAGACATGGCTGGCTGGATGCATTAAGGTTTTTAAAAAGTCACATGTTTTTTTAATTCCTTAAATAATCAGTCGTTTAAGTCCTTTTAAATTGAAACCATGGAAAGTGTTTGGGCCACCAGAATCTTTATGTTTACGCTGTATTGAGCAACAGTGGAGATAGAAGTAGGTTCCTTTATTTATGAAATAATAATTTTTTCCCCTTGTTTTTACCAAGAAAGTAAGAAAAGCAATTTACCAATGGAGTACGGCTATTTATGTTTAAAATTAAAAAAAGCTGTTACCGGTACCTTAATGCAAGTGCTTAATATCTAATTAGTCTAACATCAGGGGCAAAAAAACACTCATTTCATTTGCAGATTATCTTTCTTACTTGCTAAAATTCAGAGCAAATTATTTGCTTATTAAGAAACATTAACTTTTCTAGTTCAGTTTCAGCCGTCCACCTTTGGCTGTGCACTGCTGCTCAGCAGCTGATCTCATGTTATCTCTACCATGTGACCAGTTACTCTCCTTAGCTCAGCTGACTCCTTTGTTTAGGTTATTTTATCTGCATCTTAACAAAGGAAAACTTCATACAAACCTGATAAACAGCTTAAAGTCGCATTTTTAGTTTTTCAATCAATGCAAATAAATAATAATTCATGTTTCTTTGTAAAAACAAAAGTAGGTTCAAAGACAAAAAGAACTATCCCTTCTCATAGCTTGTTTTGCCAGTGATGTGCCTCTTATGTTTTATGACAATCGAAGACAAATTTAGAAAAGCAGATAACTTTTTATTCTCTTAACCTTTTCCTGAACTTGATGGATAATCCTGCAGGCGCTGCTGGAATCACTTCAGACCCACCAGCTTTCAAGTCTGATGCATTTTGAAACCAGTGACATGTTTGTAGGCAAAATAAGGGCTCCTGCATGGGAACTCTGAACACTGATGTAACTGGATCTAGTTTCACATATCTATGCTCTTCAGCATAATTGCTGAGCACTATGCCCTAGATAGTTTTACCTAGTTATGTCAATCTTAGCTCTTTTTTGCAGTTTTACGTTTCACTAAAAAGACTTTTAGCCAATGTTACATGAAGGGCTTCAGGAAAATTGCCATTAGCTTTCATATAGATTGCTCTCATAGATACAGAATAGCCTGATGTATCTATTTCTGGTCTATCACATACATTTACTGTACAGGGAAGTCCATCATGCGCTGTACTGTAAGAGTTTGGCTTCCTTACAGACTGTGGAAATGAGGCAATGTCTTCTCAGACAAGCCTAAATTTGTATGGTTTAACAATTTGCTTGTTTTATTGGTGAATAGCGGGATGTCACACTGCGGAAAGTAGGCCAATTAATCTCCTGCTCCCATCCGCTCCCCACATGCCTTCCTTTTACTTCCCTCTGAGTCCCAAAGAGGAGTCCCTGGAGGGTTTCCAGCACAAGTTTGCTCAAAGCTGTGTGTTGGAGTGGAGATTTCAGACTGTCCAGGCTTCAAATTTTATACACATTCAAACTGTAAATATCAGTTTAGATAAAATAAACCAAACTGAATAAAGCGAAATAGCAGAAATTACATTAACTGATACAATTTGACTCACAGTACCATTACTATGGAAGTAAATCTGTGTCGCTGGGATTTGAATTAAATGCCACTGAAATTTAAATGTTGTATGTTTGTTCTTACTGTTTCAGTGTTTAAATATATTCAAACTGCAAAAAATCAAAATCTAGATAAGTA
>NW_015150506.1:1067165-1068404 GCF_000732505.1 Cyprinodon variegatus
ATTATACACTGTCGTCAGTGTGTACATCTGTTTTAACAACAATAAAAAAAAATATGAGGAACAACAGAGGATCAATAGTTTAATATAACAAGACACAATCCATGTTTTTTATTTAACTGTTTATGCCCTTCTGTCAACTTCAGTTCTAGGCTTTGACTAGACCACTGATTCTTTTCATTCTTTTCCCATTCTGTTGTAGATCTGTTGCCTTTTTGTTGATAATCTCCTCCTGTAGAACAGATGGAAAGACATTGATCTCTGCAATAATACCAAAGAACTGTCTCAAATATTTTCTACATATAAAAAGTATTTCCCAACAAAAATTATTGACTTATAGATTCCGAATTCTGCCAAAGTTTTGCAGTTTTGTTTGAAACAGACGTACATAAACTTCTCTGTGTGCAGTTTGAATGTTTTATTTGTGCATATTCAATACCAAGAAGCCCCTAATATGTCCAAACCATCAGTCTGTGCTCTTTATTTGCTCTCTATGCTCCTGTAGATTCTCTTCTATTAGCATGTGAACCTGTTTCTGTGAGTTTAGTGTCGCTAAGTATGATCCGTCCTGCGCAGAATAATAAGATCCGGATCACCGAATACTATATAATAACGGAGCTGAAAATACTTATTTATATACATAAAACATTAAAGAATGCTAAACTACATCGTATAGAAAATATTGAAGACTTTTCTGGAAGAAATGGATACCTTTTACATTATCTCCATTGTATAGTGTGACGTCATCATCGGACACGCTCAGAGCAGTCACAATAACATTCGAAAGGCTATTTTAGCAGTTTTTTTTTTTTACTTATTGCTTTCTTTCGTTTTTAGAATATGAGATATTTAAGCAAAAACAAACATATTCAAAAGGAACCTCCCCCCCTGACGGATCAAGACAAAAGAATAAAAAAGTAAGCAAAGCAAAGTATTGCCTACCTGGAAGTTATTCTATTTTCGCCTGCGCAGGACGCATCGTGCTTCCAGGACAGATCGGGTCTGACCACTCATGTCAACTTTTACCAGTTTGAGGAAGGAATCAACCAGAAAAAATAAACCACCTGTTATTGGCTGCTTTTCAGGATTCCTGGTTTTGGCTGGAAATGTAAATGAAGCAGCTTTATTCGTGTGTGTTTCCTGGATCTTTTACAGCTGCCTTTTGTATCTATGCTTCTTTTTCTATGTCTGCTTCTGTCTCCTTGAACCCCAGTGGGCCTCAGCAGATGGCCGCTCACACTG
>NW_015150506.1:1071364-1072767 GCF_000732505.1 Cyprinodon variegatus
TTGTTTTGAGCAATAATTGGTTAGAGGACATTTAATTCTAAGCAATAATGACTAATAAATGTGAATAAATTGCTTAAAATAAGAGAAAAAATCTTAACAAGTAAAAGAAAAAATAGATTTTTCTACTTGATCTAAGTTTTTTTGGACGCTTACTACTTGGATATTATGTTCTTGTTTTAAGAAATCTTACCAAGTCTCATTTGCTTGCTGCACTGGCAGATTATTTTGCTCAAAATAAGCAATTATTCACTTAAAACACAATTTTTTTTACTTATTTTTTAAAAAGGCATATTTTGTTGTGTTTGCATTGCTTTGATTGTTTATTAATGGTTATAAATGAGGTATGCTGCAGCTATATACATGTATTTTGGCCCAGGTTTGTAGATGGAGATGCACAACATCCTTCATGGCCCATGACCTTCCCCCCCCATTCCAAATTTAAACATCAGTAATGTGCACTGGTGTCTGAAACTCTATTGTAAAATGCTGGATTTAAGTCCTGATGATATGCATCATAACTATTATAATCAGACACCCTGAGCTTCGCCTCCTTTATTAATTGTCCAAAGCGCAATGATTTATTGTGGTCCTGCAGAAGGATTATTAATTTTCTGCTTGATTATACCTGTGGGCGGCTACAGCACCGCTCCGCATATGAGCATCTGCTAAATGAAAAAGTATTCTTCAGATGAAAAGAAGTCCTCAGAGATGCAACAGCTCATTTTTGCTTTAATCAAACGTAAGGAAAAGTGCTGCTAATTAAGAGCACTTTGGCATGCGTTTAGGGCTAGTATGTAATGAGTGTTATCTGATTGCTTTTGTTCCAACTAATAATGAAAAATAAAAAGGCCTTATTGTATTTGAACCTCCTGGTCTTTTTTTTTTTTCATGACTTGCATGCTGTGACACGATGAAGCGCTTCAGTCCTGCTTCCTGAACTGCACCTGCACTACAACAAAACATCCGAGTGTGTCGTACAGCGTTGGTGTGACAGGAGTTTACATTCCTAAGTAAAGGTGGAGAGTGACGGGGGGGTGTGTTCAACACAAACTGCTCTCATTCAGGCAAGTCTGGGTTCGCCCGAGCTGCAGACAGCGGGCCAAGTTCAAACCTCACATCAGGAAACACGTAGGATAGCAAAGCACAGGTGCAGATAACCCCAGCAAACACTTGATCAACCTGACACTTCGCAGGGTCGGGGCCATAGTGGCGAGTTTCTGCAGCTTCCTCATGAGGCCCCAAGGAACAAAAGCAAAAGGTCCACTGAGGCAGCCCCCTCCACCGCCACCCTCCCCCATGCCTAAAACCAAGCTGTCCAGCAAAAACGTTGATGGCTGCGTTACACTGCAAAAAATTTACAACTAAATAAGTAATTTTTTCTTAAAATAAGAGCATTTTGTCTT
>NW_015150506.1:1073400-1074832 GCF_000732505.1 Cyprinodon variegatus
TTAGTATTGGAAGAAAGTCAGAATTCTGACTTTAATCTCAGAATTCTGACTTTTTTTAATTATCAAAATTCAGTCAGAATTCTGAGATTAAAGTCATAATTCTGACTTTCTTCCAATACTAAAATGAAATAAAATAAAAAAATCAGTTAACTTTTTTTTTTTTTTTTTCAGTGGAGCTAATCCTCTTCCGTAGATTTTTCCTCTTATAAGAGGAAAAAAAGATCTAGGAATAAGTGAGCATTTCTTAAATCAAGTGTCTTTACTCTTAATTTTAGAAAGTAAATAAGATAATTTGCCAATTGAGTATTTTTACTCTAACAAATAAGATAATTAGATAATGTGCACTTGTAATAAGGCAATGCAGTTGCTTTTTCTTATTTTAAATGTATATTGTCTTGTTCCGTTGGCAAAGTGTCTCACTAACCTCCTTATTTCAAGAAAAAATGACTTATTTAGATTTAAATATTGAGCTTAAATATTTTTTTGCAGTGCAGTTACATTGTAATCTGTCAGTAGTCGTCCATCACGGCTCCATCTTCCTCTGTTGCTCCAAGTTTCTGCTTACATGTGCTGCTGTTGGCGTCACCTTTCGAAGAAAACGTGTTGCAGAAATGGTTTTTCTTGCAGATTTAAGTATTCAGATGAAAGAGAATTTCTGAAGAGCCCCATTAGCAGCTTCACTGACTAGAAGGCAAATTACCGTCCATCAAAAGGAGAAGAAAAACTCTACCACTTTCATTACCTGAATTAAATAAGCTATGCAATTAGCGCCCTGATGCTAAAATGAAAGAAGAGATATTTTGTTGATGGTGGTAAGGAGTGTTACATCACAGCCGTGTCTTACCAAATCAAACATGTGCTTATTTGCAGCCGGTCTGACACGTCGGTGCTGAGGAGAGCCGACAGCTTGCTGCTCACTCTGTCCTCTTTGGCCACTAAGAAGGAGAGGCAGATTAATTAAAAGACCTTTGCAGCCAATGAAGACAGGTGGCAATAATCCTGACAACAGACACATCTGAAGTCTCTCATACAAAACCAATTTCAGCCGCACTCCATTTTTCAAAAGCTCATCAGGGTGAGGAACGACGGAGTTGAACCCATGTGGCTGCAGAATTTGTTTCCCTCTGATTGCCTTGTCAGGATATCTTACCCGACGGCAGTTGACCAAAACCCCACCCTTTAACAGACAAAGTCGGCTTCTTCCTTCCTCAGACACCCAAAACCCCGCACACAATGCATCCTCTGTTATTATTCTCTCAAGCACTGTCTTGTATTTTCCCATTACGATGCACACATAGTCTCTGTTTTCTTTTTACCAGGATACCTACACAGATTCTCCCACAGCCCCCGTCCCCGTCTCCCAATAAGAATAGATGACGGATCAAGCTGCTAGTTATTTAAACTGGAATTTTGAAACGTTTTGTCTAAAAAA
>NW_015150506.1:1076286-1077874 GCF_000732505.1 Cyprinodon variegatus
ATTATCGGCAGAGCAGACGCTGAATGCGCACTTTCATCTGGTTTGGTCTGCCGCGGTTTCCGTAGACTCGTGAACGCGCTTTTAGGAAATCTGTGGATGCCTATTCTTGTAAATTTTCTCTATCTGTATAATAGGTCTGTTTTATGTGTCGTCTTCTTAATTCAGAGGGCCCCATCCCCGTCTTTCCTAAACCCGCCCCTGCCTAGAAGATGGTAAATAATTGCATAACAATAGAGAAGCACACGTATGAATCTGAACTATTAATTTAAAGTAATTGTGTCAACCTGTGTAGTTTAATAAATGCTCGTCCCGTAACCACTAATGTTTAAGCTCCTTTTTCTTAATGTAACGTCTGATTACTTCCCCAAACACAGTCCCTGGCTGATTCATCAAACTTGATGCCTGAAAAAGGGGTATGTTAAAAAGTAAACATGAAACAGCTGCAGCACAAGCTCAATAAAGGGCTGGAGTTCAGGCTATTTATCTTAGTTATTGTCAGATAAAATGAGGTTATTTATCTGAACGAGCTGGAACTTAACTTGGTTTGCAGCGATAAAATCACCAGAAAACTGTAGTAATTCCAGTATCCCAAGGCAATTAGAACATAATAATGTGCTGCACTTGCATTAATGTGATTGAGCACATCTGTTAGGGGTGTGGATGGATACACTTCTTTAGTCCTTTTTTCTTTTTTTCTTTGCCTTTACAGCACAACCTCCCTAAGAGAATCTCAGTGGTCGATGACTGGATCCACAGTGACTGTCCGAAAAGCCTCCCCTTGGGGTGTTCATTTCTAAGCAGTCGAGTCGAGTCAAAACAAGGAGTCTACTGAGTGCAAGGCTTAGAAAGTGGAAACCATACATCTTGTTTTCATAAAATGCAAAACGTCTTTCAAAAGATTAACATGCTAAGTAAAATTTTACTAAGCCCACCTATTGTCTAAAAAGTCAAATAGTGGATAAACCTTTTGCTCCCAACCCCCTCCTTTCAGCTCCCCGTGTCTGTTGAAACTGCTTAGATGCATAAGGAGTCTAATGAGAGGAGAGATTCTGAGCGGCCTGATGGGTCTCATCAATCACCTTTCTACTTTGGAGGTGTACTGCCGGTCAGGAGAAGTGGCCATGCATGGGGGAGGGCAAATGGGAAGGAAAGGCATCAGGCTTTTAATCTCAATAAGTTAATAGACTTTCGAGTTTGGTCCGTCTAAGTGGGACTTCATCCCCGATGTTAGCAAACAAACAGCATGTACACGGGAGACAGAAGAGTCTCAGGAGCAGCTTGGCATTTCCACATTACACAGTTAATTTGTGTTGCACCTGAAACTAGGAGATCTAACAAGAGATTGTCGATATGCCTATAAGAGCTAGTTAAAGGTTACTAAGCACCAAGGCAGCATAAAACACAGTTCCACAGATGCAACTCCAGATCTTTAGATGTTATACTGTATCACAGGAAATGTGTCAAATTTCTCACATCCTTGGTGATAGTATAATAGAGGATTGAAATATGGAAAGTCATGTTTTAGGAATGAAGAAATCTTTAAAATTTGTTGCAGATTTGGCTCGAAAATTGCAAACCAAAAATCAAA
>NW_015150506.1:1080029-1081036 GCF_000732505.1 Cyprinodon variegatus
GTTGCGTATATTAGCTGCGACATATGAATCAAGATGCTATGACCGAAAAAATTTGATTGACAGATGACCGGCGATATATTATGGGCCAAATTTAGGTGTAAAAGCTGACGTATAACTAACTGGCCTGCAGAAGATAACAAAAAAAACATAGGACATTTTTTTAAATAGAAGTTTTCTAACTTTTGGGACAATATCGTGTGATAAAGAGTACATTTATATACATGTTTAAGGCAGAATGATGACATTTAAATATGACTACACTACAACTTTAAGTAAACTTTTGTTGGTTGGGTTTGGTCATTTTTTAAAGTTGGTGAATACATTTTTCATATCTGTTAAATATTGCAAACAAATTCTTGAATTTTCCTTTTCTTCTCAGTCATCATGACGGTCGAAAGAGAAACGGTAATGTTTCCAAACAAAGCATGAAGTTGTGATTCTAGGACTTGTCCATGCTCTCCATCCGTTTTTTTCTGGTTTTTGCTCAATGTACCACATTTAAAGATTGTCTGGCAGAACACAGAGTTACTGGTGTGGTCTTGGACATAAAGTTCTACATGTGCAAAAGTTTAGAACAAGAATTTTGTACACTTTGCTCAAAACATTTACTTTCAGCACTTTCTCACTGCTGTGGCCAAAGGTGGTGCAAAACCCAAACTGTTCCTATACTGTAGGCATTTCTTCTTACTCAGGAATCTTTATCTTTTCTTAAATTGTGTTTCTTAACATTTATTTTCAAGTGATTATGCATCAAATTTCTATGAGTTTCTCAATTAAGGCGCTTTGAGAGACGCTGTAAATCCTTTGCTTGTCCTGCTTTGTTTTTTCCACTTGTGTTAACTATGACCGACATCATGGCTGCACCTTTTAATCACCGTTCCTGGTGTGCATAGCATGATATTTAAACATCAACCTAGAATCTGCTTCACATCAGTTTATTTAAACTTATACACTTTTTGCAATGCTTTCTTTTAGTTATGGAATAGAGGTTTAGACATGAGTTTCAG
>NW_015150506.1:1082481-1083541 GCF_000732505.1 Cyprinodon variegatus
TCGTGTCTCAATTTTTAACGGTTGCTAAGTGACAGAGCCTATGGCGATATTCATGGTGGAGAATCCTGCTTCACAGCAGCAGGTTGAGCCAAACATCCTCTAAATGTGCAGGGTCATCTTTGAGCACGCCATTTCACTTTTCTTTCACCAGTTCACCGCAGTTCTTCCAGCAGTCCACACTTTCTCTGCTCTCTTTTTCTCATCGTCTTTGTCAAGATTTTATCAAGAGCTTGGACCCACATGCAGATAAACCAGTCCAGAGAGACAAGGGAAAAAGTTTAATAGGTTTATTGAGAAGCTTGTGGAGATTCCAGTGTTGCTCTGAGGGGAAGACACTGCGGTTAGTTCAGGTTCAGTGGGAGAATTGATTCTCGAACTTGAAGAGGAGAAAAGGTTGGTAGACTCACGTTTCCAGAGATTAGGTTGACTCTTAGACTCCAGTAGGTGAGGAATGTGTTCCGGTGTTTGTCTCAAACGGTGGAGGGCAGAACAGGGTTACCCAGAATGTGGTTGCTTGTAGGTGAACGGAGAAAGCCTGACTGCCACTCAGATTTCCTGCAGTACTTGAACAGACTGTTGTGCAGATGAATCCCTTGCTCAGTGTAAAGCTCAATTGTTTCCTTCGGAGAAATGTGGATCCAAACCTCCGGTTTGTTTCTTTAGCTTAGTTTGAAGCTCAGTGGATCCTTCCAGGGAGAGAAGGTCCGAAAAATCCAGTCTGCAGGATGACTTCCTGCCGAGAGGAGAAGACAAAAAAAAACAATGTTAAGACTCGGGTTGAAAAAAACTCAGTTTGACTAGAGTACCAAAAACTGGCAAACACTCTGGCGTCGAGGTAGTGGCAGTCAGCAGCTTAAGAGTCCTCCGTTAATGAGGTAACCATCAGCAGGTGTGTGAGGAGGAGAATCAGAACCGGGCGCCACCTGGTGGAGGAAGGGAGACAAACACACAAACACACAGACCACACAGACTGGAGTCCTAACAGTCTTCTCCTTCGCCCGGCTTGCCACAGGTTTGCCTGCTGTGTCTAAAAGTAGCAGCAGCAGCAACCCAGACTGAC
>NW_015150506.1:1086446-1089100 GCF_000732505.1 Cyprinodon variegatus
TGGAGCCGGACGCTCCCCAGGGCTTTACCGTATTAACAGGAGAAGACCACACCAACTACTATGTACAACACTCTACTCGGCCATTTTCAAAGTTTAATAACCGTTTCTTCGCTTTTTACTTTACTTCCACTGATTTTGATGAGTACTGCCCTTCCTAAGTTTTTGGAGAATATTGCTCCTATGGCCGCGTCAAATATAAACGTTTGCAGCCATTTTATGGGCCCCTGCCTGGTCTGCATACATCAGAGCGACAACTTAGCGTACGTCCGTAGCTCAGCTTTAGGATAGGTTATCTAATTAAAATCTGGCTTCCTTATCTTGTTATTCAGCAAATAGATCAAACTTTTTCTGTATTCTATATAAATATAATATTGAACCAAATACAATGAGAGGATAACAGAATATGCAACTAGTTTTAAGAGGTAGATCATTTCTAAACAGTTACCAATGTGTTTTCAGTAGTTGTAATGACCTCTTTTAATTGATTTGAAAAAGAAAACGACCAAATATGTAATAAATTCTGAGATTCCAAGCAGAATTTTCACTTTAACTTTTGGAAAAAAAAAAAAAACATTAAAACTGTTCTCATTTAAGGTAACAACAGACCTGCAAAGAAACCATATATTGCATATTAAAAATGTATCTGCTGGGCAGCAGCCTTTTTAGACAACAATCCTGACAAGATTCAGTTCTGCGTCAAACAACAAAAGATCTTTCACTGATATCAAGGTCAAAGCAGAATAAATCTGAGCTACACAAACAAGGAAGTTTGTCACTTTGTTAGTTGTTTTCAAAATTACCCTGAATGGATAAAATATTGTTTCCAGGAATTCCAATAACTGTGGTTTTCAAGGAATCAATTAGGATGCAAGGGAAATAAAAAAAAAACAAACAAAAAACTAATTAAAATGACAGCAAAAGATGCAGTGAGATTACTCTCCTTTACATTGGTAGCGCTCTTATTTTAGCTATGGCTAATTGTAGCTCCAAACAATAAATCAAAATTCTGGATAACTTGAAAACATAACAAGCAATACACAAGTAACTGTATAATTAAAGGCTCATTTTTTGTGACTTTGACCTTTATAGACTATAGAAAACAATCAATAAAGGAGGAAAATATCCTACTGGGAATATTTAAATCCTCAGATTCTAAGTAGTAGGTCGCTATTTACCGAATACAATCAATATTAAAGACCATTAAAATTTATTTTTTTGTCCACTTTTTCCACATCCTCCTCCAGAATTGGTCCAACACACCCCCACATACATCACTATCAGGGTTGGTGGATGTAGAGTAGAAGGACGCAGGGAAGATTACTCGCAAAATTAATTGAAAAAGTAAAAATACAAGATACCTTTTCTGGACTGTTTGAGCATGGAAGGAGATGGAAACCTGAACATTGAAGTGTATATGAAATCCACTCACACAGACCAATATCTTTTTTTTTGACTCACACCACCCACTCTAATGCAAACTTTTAGTTATAAAAAACAGAAGGGAAGCATAAACAGAAACACATCAAAGATGCTCTCCAAACCTGTGGAGACCCAAACTGAGGGTTTGTCAAATCAGCAAGGAAATCCAAAAGACACGCAGCAGAACATAACAGTGAGAAGTTTAAATGCAAAAACAGCTCCATCCCATATGTTACTGGAGTCTTTCTCCAAATACAAAATCCCAGAACATTTCACACCTAACAAAACCCTTAGACCTAATCTGAGCAGAGTGGTGTCTGCAGTTTAAAGCAGTGAGGAATGCTCTGATCTTTATATTGGAGAAACCAAACCTCTCCACAGACGCATGGATTGTTTTATAACTTTTTTCTGAATAACAATACAAAGTCCACAACTGATCGACAAGGGAACTCAAGAACCAAAAAATTAGGAGACACTAACTAAAAAGAATGATGAGGATCCAGCAATGAGTAACTGAACAGGAGGTGTATATATGGTAGACAGAAACAATGGGAGAACTAATTAGCTGATAGGGAGCAGGTGTGGACAGAGTAACTAGGAGGAGCTAATGAAAAGGAAACTGGCACAAGGGGGCAACAGAGAGTAACTAAAAAAAAACAGCACTGCTTAAATATAACACAAAATGGAAACGAAACCAATGATCAAGAAAATATAGAATGACATAAATCAAAGTAAAACTGAAAACTTTAACTTAAAAAGAAATTTAAACAGAAGTCCACAAAGGGCACAATCATGACACCATACATGTATGGAGACAATTAATAAGCAGCAACAGTCATACTCGGAAACCAAAGAAGGGACAATGCTATCCCCCAAAAAGTCACCACCACATTATCAACAACATCATTTTAATCTGAAAAACTCACACGAAGAGAAAAGACAATTTGGATAAATTTATTGATAATATAACTTTGTCTTTGGCGCTCAGACCTCAGCAGGAAACAGAGCGCTTAATTTTGATAGATATACATGAACAGACCCCCCCAGGCCTGAAACTGGTGGTGGAATGGAGATAGATGAAGTTGGTCAGTCTGTAGACTGCTGGTTGGAGAGACGGTCTGCTGAGCTTTATGGGGAGATCCAGTGGACTGAGTGAGCCGATACTAGCTTCACTCAGGGACCTGGAAGATGGAAGTCCAGCTTGGATAACACAGGTTGAGTGAACCTGTCCATGA
>NW_015150506.1:1090633-1092161 GCF_000732505.1 Cyprinodon variegatus
GAAGCTAACCCTCTGATGGAGAAGTTGATCTTTGTAAAAACACAAACCAAGCTGCAGGTTTATAAAAAAATCTCTTTCTTTAGAACAAAAAACAAACCTAGATGATGGTTTTTCAAACAGCAAATTTACTCTTAAAATATTTTTTTCTGATTAAGAAGTTTTTCAACGCTTAATTTCTTGACAGCATTTCTTTCTACTTATTTCAATTTACAAAACATCGTCTTTCTTGGCCACCTTGATGGAACAAAATTAATTTGCATGAAGAAAGTTGATGAAGAACCTGTACATTTTCTTTTGCAACTTGTTCAGAAAAAAATCCTGCTCAATTAAATAGTATGCACCATTTGCTTATTTATCAAATCAAAACCTTTTCTATTAATGTATGCAATGCAACCGTGTTTATCTGACTTAATGTCTGCTGCTACATGGTAAAATTAGAAATAAGAAATTCTATAGACGTAAATCTGGTTCTTTAGTCAGAGTAACTAAAATTTAAGGACGTAAAAGTTCAGATTCTATGTGCAGTGAAATGCATCAATTCTTTAGAACCCACTGACATAGAGCACTGGTGGAGGAGCAAGCCCAGACACAACGGCCTGAGTAATGAAGATGGATGCATTCTGTTATCAGGCAGCCACTTAGTGGGGCCTGATGTAACCTTAAACATTGAGGATAGCTCAGTTGCACAAAGAATCTAATTAATGAATAGCCGCCATGAAAGAGGTTGTGGCGAGCGTGCATTTGCAGATGAATTCCAGACGCTAATCAAACATTGTTTAAGTGGTTTGGTTTGTCTCCAGAGCAAAGCCATATTTGCCCAGGACTTAAAGCAGTGTAAGCAGGCAGCCTTAATGACTGCATGCATCTTTTAGTGTTCTTATGCATAAGCATGTGTTTTATTCTTGTTTTCTCATTGTTGTGTATAATAGTGCGAAGCATAAAGTAGAGGCTGTGTTACTTTTAATTTATTCCATCAGTGTTTATTACAGTCGTATCATGTTGGTCTTTATATGAGAGCTTCGTTTTCCATTTTAGCCCTGCAGTTCAGTGTATTTTTATAGCAAAAGACGCACTTATTTTTTATATGTTTTGTTTACAGTAGCTAAAGATAGGACACAATAATTGGAGATTTTGTGTAAAGGTTACCTCTATAAATAGGTTGGGGGTTCTCTTTGAAGGGAAAATGCAATTTCAGGCTATAGTTTTCTCAATTTGCAAAAATGTTGATTTAATCCGTCTTACCTTTTCTGGACCTGCTTGCATCTAAGATTCAATTTAGTTTATTTATAAAGCACCGATATACCACAACATGTCATCAAAAGGTACTTTATAGAGACAATTGAATCAAATGTCACAGTCAGGTGGTTAAAATACAGCTGATTGCATTGAGTCAGAGACTTTACAGGATTCCCTCTTCCTGGTTGAGCAAATGGCAACAGTAGATATTGAATTCAATTGTGTTTTTGGCAATACAGCGATCCCTTACACCAAGCATGCATGCAGTGACAGTGGAGAGGAACAACTCCCT
>NW_015150506.1:1093864-1096850 GCF_000732505.1 Cyprinodon variegatus
ATAGCTCAGGATAACCTGACTGACTCTTACTAGAAGCTTTAACTAAATGTTTTAAAAGTAGAGAGGCTGTCTGTTCCAGGGATAAAAAAAAAATCCATAAATAAAATACATATTTGTTTCCAGAATATCAATAGCCACTACAACTTAAAAAAGCTATCACAATCTTACTTCAATTAATGTAACATTATATAAATAACAGCTATCTGGATGCAAATAGGTGTTTCTCAGTGCATATTGTGACCAGGGTGGACATGATAGTCTGATAGTGAAATATTTTCCCATCTCTTCAGCTTGATATTCTTTTAACATTTAAATTGCAGCCTTTGTGTGTTTTGTCATTTTCGTAGTTGAACAGCAGCAAAAAAATTAATTGTCCAAAGTATTTTTTTCTAAATAATTTAAATAAAAAAAGTTTAAACTGCAAGATATTTTTTACACACTAAATATCAACCCCCCCTTAACCTCTAATCTAATAGACAGCAGTAAATTAAATATTGCAATGAAACAAACTACGATCTACTTAAAAAAACTAGATCTTTAAAAATGCCATATACAGTATATTTAGTTTAGCTATAATTTTTGCACCATGTTTTAACTCCCACACTGTTTACATGAGATCATTGCTGCACTTTATAGAATGGAAATGTTCTAAAAGCTGTACAAAAATACTTTTACTGTCATTTTCTCTACACTCTATGGATACAAAATGACAATAAAGGTCTAATTATCATTCTCTGTAACTGAATTTAAGTTTGATATCAATAAACAAACAAAATAAAACAGTCAAACTACATAATTTCCTTAATTAATTTCTACCCCTGCTTCATTTACACTTTGCCACCCCTAAGAGATGCCCCACTGCCCGGGTACCACTGTTAGGTTCAAAAATGTAGGTTTGTAAAAGAGGAACTGAGTCTACACAGAAGAGGTATTTTTGAACAACTTCTGCAGAAAGAGAGAGTTACATTCAGCTACATCTACTCTCTGCTGGACTTCCTCTGCAGACGCCTTTTTATTAGCAGATCATAACACATGGGGTGGGTTACAAAACAGAGTGTTCTTCTAACAAGGCGATTGATCAGGTCATGGGACAAAATGCTCCTCTGATTGAATCACAGAACAGAGTGGTCTCCTGATAACTGTGATTAGCCTTGCACAAACATCAGCAATTTTCTACCACCGTTGCATGAAAGTTTGCAGTAAACAGAGTGAAGCATCTAATTGCTCCAATGTTTCATATGTACACACATTAACTTTATAATCATCATTGAATAAACCTAACAACCACTTCACTGATGAATTGATCAACATGCATATATTAGCCAAAACAGATACAAGAAAAAAACAACCAAATATTGGCCTAAATATCTTTATTATTTGGTAATTAGTCTAATTGAGCATACTCATAGCGTGATTGTGAGGTAACCTGATGTCATTTCTTTCTCTCATTCAGTACCAACTGCAGACGGATTCTCCATGGCGTTCACTGAGCTACCAGTGGCAGACGTGGTTCGTCCTGATCACCGTCATTCTTTTGATGGCTCTGGTACCTTTCGTTGTTTACTGCCTGATGACCGCCTTTAACAACCCGCCTCCTCCCATCACCTTTAAAGTGGCAGCAGCCTCCTTTGGTGTTCTGACAGAGCTTCTGCTCATGATGTGAGTATTTTCCCCCTGTAACCCATTAATCAACATATTCTCATTATCAGTTCGTAAGAAATTGTACGAAAAGTTATGCACAGTATTTCGTACGTTTTTGACGTTTTTCCTCGAAAAAACAGATCAGTGCGCATGCGCAACCAGACAGACGAAGAAAGCAGATCCGCAGACAGACGTAAAACTGGGAAAAACAGTGCAATAATTATTTCTTCATGTCTCTGACTACGTTGCTTGCTGTTTTGTATTTCAGGGTTAGGGTTAATTGTATCTTAAATTCGATGTTATTGAATGGTGCGTAAGATGCGCATGCGCAAGGATATCTTGTCTCGAGGCAAGACGTAAAAATACGACGAAATACCACGAAAAAAACATCTAAAACGTACGAAATTACGGTGCATACCTTTTTGTACGATTTCATACGAACTGATAATGAGAATATACTGCATTAATGCGCAGCTATTCATACAGTTATTGAGATGAGCAGTAATGAGCATGTTTTATATATGAATCTCAATCACTAATTTGAAGGTCCCACAATAATCCTGCTCCAGCTTGAAGTGAAGTTTCTAAGCTTGTAACTTTGATTACCTAAAATTCTTTTATAAAAGTGATTCATTAGTAGAGGAATAGTTCTTTGATGCTTTTAACATGAAACCAACAGACCAACTAGAAAATGACATCATTTCCTTTCTCAAATCAAAAATCTGAGTCGAAACAAAGACTCTACAAAGCTCTACATGTTGTTTAGTTAATCCTAGCTTACAGTTCCACACGCTGGGCAGAAATAAATGCGCTTCACTTAACAGAATTCACTTTTACAAGAAATGATGATTTTTTTTATATTAAAGCATCAGATGTGATCTCTAATAATACATTCTAAGAAAACAGCATAGAAACTGATGTACTTTTATGACAATTTAAAGATGCATTGCATTAGTTTTCCATAACTGCGCTTTATGTAAGTGATACTTAATCATAAAAAGTGTGTCTATGTTTATGGCAGGTTAATTTTTGACCCCCAGCTACAGAAATATTTCATCAGATATCTACATTCTGATTAGAAAAGCTGCCATTGGTTGATACTGTAACCAGATTACAGACAGTTGACTATTGGGAATCAGTATTTGTCATATTCTCAGGTTATCAGCCAGATGACATAAACTTGGGTTCTTAGACGCAGCTTTATTATGAAAACCTGAATTTTTTTCTTGTCACCTCTCTGTCTTTACGCTGGCTAGCAATTGCTGAGATTTAGACAAACTATCTTTTGAGGCACTTGAGGCCTTTATTATAATTTTTTTGTAAGTATGAAGACAGAAAATGAGAC
>NW_015150506.1:1098537-1101263 GCF_000732505.1 Cyprinodon variegatus
CACAAGTTGTGCTATGCAAGATATTATAGATTTTCCTAACAATCAACATATCCCTAACCGAAAACCGTGACCAAGAAACCGTGAACCGAGCCGAACCGTGGATTTTGTGAACCGTTCCACCCCTAGTGAACTGAACTTTGAGCTTGTTGTTTGTAATTATAAACCAGCACAGCATTGCTCTTTGCTTCACATGTGTAACTGTCTTTTTCCCAATTTGGCCAGCGTGGTTCACTCGTGTAATAACGTCCGTAAGGCTGAAGGCTTTCTGGATTCATCACAGCAGTCTGGAGCTCCTTTCTTATCCTGGATGGGATTTAAGGAGCTATAATCTATATCTGATGTGGTCGGAAGCAGCACAAGTCCTCCGAACATGGGTCACATGCCTTCACCCCTGCACCTTCACCACACAACGGGATCTTCTGACAAAACCAGAACTGTTTTTTATTTATTTTTCCTGTGCTAAGAGCCTTACATTGTCTTTTGCATGTGTCCTTCCTCGGGTGTTTGTCTTAGATTGAAGGCAGAGAGGCTGTTTGTAATTAACTCAACAAGGCCCATAACTTTTCTTTCTCCCCCTATTAACTGCCTTTGCGAGGAATGCAGCAAGTCAGCTGGTAATTAATAAATGTGGTGGCAGTGGTAGAGCTTCTGCATCATTATGTTGTTGAAGGCCTTGTCCATGCTACTAATGAGCTGTAATTTTATGACAGGAAACGGGTTTGTTTACAGCATGTTCAGCTGCCTCCAACAGGCCACATTCTTGGCAGATCTCCTCTGCAGGTATTTACCCGCTCCTTGAGCTCAGGGAGGATGTGCATTAGTGGGAAAAAACTAACACCTTTGTGAGAAAGTCACAAAAACTTGCAGAGGAAAACAGATCTTACATAAAGTGCTCCAAACACGTTCTCTGTTGACTGATGCTTGTATTATTACAGGAATAATAGGGAGGTTGGTGGGTGCCCTCATTAGGTTTGGTGGTCTATAGAGACCCGTGCCCCATGGTGCTCGTACTGCCTGGGATGTGCCAGCCTCCTGCTGCCCCCTGTCAGTCTGCATCTCAATCACACGTCAGCCCCAGGGTTGGACGTCCTTGTAAGGAGCAGCCCCTCCCTCTTTCCCCTCCACCCCCTGTCACTCTGCCTTTTAATCTCCCAAAGAAAAACGAGTGTGGGATCAACAAGCAAACAGTCCACAACGCAGTGCTGTTGCTTATCAAGTGTTTTTCCCTCGTTAAGACTTAATGAAACACTGAGGAAAAAGAGAAAAAGAGTTTAAGCGTCTTCTTCTTTATCTTCTTGAATCTACCTGGTGTTTATTTAAAACAGCCTAAACAGACATTTTGTTCTGCTCGTGTCTCACCTACTTCCAAAAAATAACTTTGGTCCAAGAAGTGAAAGCGAAGTCGCTGCTCTCCATCTGGGTGCTGCACCTTTCAGGATGTCACCTGATCACACCAAGAATGAAGGCTAAACATGCTGGAGAGCTCCTTAGCTAAGAAAAGATTGTCACAATAATACAATAGCTAAAATAGAGAGTTAAAAGCCCTTTGGAGGTTCCCTGCTAAAAAAAAAAACCTTTGTCTAAATTTTCTATTGGAATCATCTTTCTCTATTAGATGTTCTCCATTAGCTTGTATTTGCAGGTCTGGAAGGGGCTAAGACAGGATTACTTAGAGACGCATTAATCAGATGATATATTACTTTCTGCGTGATTTTAATGAAGGTTTACGGTAGCATACTATTTTATAATAACATGCTATATATTGGAACAAAGTTGACTTTGCCTGATTCTATTCAATTCAGTTCAGTTTATTTCTATAGCAACAATTCACAACAGATCATCCAGTCACATTGATTCAAAGTTTTCTATTTAAGGAAAACCGCTTTATTTCATCGACTCATTGACTCTTCAGTAATCCCTCACACTAAGCATGCTTGTAGCGACAGTGGAGAGGAAAAACTCCCTTTTAACAGGAACAAACCTCCATTTACATTTACATCCGCAAAAGACAGCAAGAAAGGAGCAATCTGGTCCTGTAACGAGTACAAGGTACCATCTGCAGGTTCAGGTCCCGAGACCTCAGCCTCCAAGAAGGGGTATAAGGACACAACAAGTCTCTAATGTTGGAGGGAGTCTGACCTTGAAAGGCCCATAAGGTCAGCACCAGGACTTTAAACTGGAACCAAAAAGAGACTGGGAGCTAGGATTGCCAACCGTCCTCAGAAAAACGGAATGTTCCGTATTTAGAAATAGAAGTACCTGTCCAGTATTTAGTGGAAAAGGAACGCACTTTGTTCCGTATTACTGTGGAACAAAAAAAGTCAGTAAAACTAGATACAAAACTTACGGTAAACTTGTTCCCGAGCCCTGTCCTGCTTGTGACCAATGAGCTGACAGCATATACGTAACGACCCAGAATCCCGTCATCCCATTGGTCGAGCCAAGTGTTGGTCATGAAGAAGATAGACAACAGAGCATTATGGGGGACGAACTGACGCTGCTTTTGGGGGTTTGTGCACCTTCGCATAGCGATGCACCTCCTCAGAAAAAAAGGATGCAGAAATATAGGGAGGAATAGGAAAAAACTAACCTGACTCCGCCAGATGGATTTGCTCCGCATATCCATCTGGAAACCTTCCGTTGAAGTAATTTTGGGAAGGGGTGAAAATACTGGTTAGCTTATGGGCCTATTTTGGTGATAGATGGGCCAAATAACCCAATCAGAT
>NW_015150506.1:1102427-1103617 GCF_000732505.1 Cyprinodon variegatus
GCCATGTTCTTTAGACTGAACTGTCGCGCTTCTCGTTGCGTCACACCTCAACCCGCCTCAAAGCCAACGCTGATTGGACGTTCAAATATGCATCTCATTCAATGCAGATTGAAGTCAAATAGTTTTTAAAAATCATTTCACACACAAAGGGGGGGCTAAAGGCAATCGGGTCAGCTGCCATGCACATGTGACCAAGTGTAAAATAAAGCCTAAAGACTTAAATAGTGGCAAAATATTTATACGTTTATTTGCAGAAATATAAAAGCATCATTATTAGTTGTTCTAAAATTTTATATAAAAATATAATATGTGGCCAAACAGTTCATTGATGGGCTGTATTTAAAACAGGAAAAGTATACAATTGGCTGAATTGGGGTCGTACAAATATCAATAATAAATACACAGTTGGAAAACACCAATAAAATCAATATGACATGGCCAACAAAGCCCAAAATAAAAACCAAACAAAACATGCATAGGTTCCCCTAAGTCAAACCAATTTGACATAGTCCAAAATGTCTATACAGGCCCAAACAACTAATGTACACACATGAGGAGTCCCTTTTTTTTCAGGGAGCTAGCAATCCTACTGGGAACAAATGAAGAATTTTTAGAATCGGTACAACATGAGACCTTCTGTTTGTACGAGTCAGTAACCTCACTGCAGAGTTCTGAACCTGCTGAAGACGAGACAACTCCTTTTTGTTTAGACACGAGAAGAGAGAGTTACAATAGGCTAAACGGGAAGACACAAAGGCGTGGATAATCATTTCAAGACCATCTCTGGACAAAATTATTTTAAGTTTAGAGATTTTCCTCAGTTGGTAAAAACAGTTCCTTGTCAGCAGTTTTGGACAATGCTCTGTCAAAAATAACACCTAGGTTTCTAAGGCTTGGTTTAGCAAACAAACTCAAGTCGCCGAGATACTGGTTAGCCTCGTGAGACCATCCTGATCTCGCGAGCTTTCAAGGTTTCACTCGCAGATCAGTCTGGAGACTCTCTGTTAAAGAAAATTTGGAGCCGTTCACCAAACGAACATCCAATCAGCGTTGGCTTTGAGGCGGGTTGAGGTGTGACGCAACGAGAAGCGCGACAGTTCAGTCTAAAGAACATGGCGGCTTCAACCGATGAATCTAGCGTTAGCGTCGCTATCGAGGAAGCTTTATCGGAATTACAGAGTATTTCTTCA
>NW_015150506.1:1104057-1107551 GCF_000732505.1 Cyprinodon variegatus
TATGCGGAGCAAATCCATCTGGCGGAGTCAGGTTAGATACTGATGGCGTCATCAGGGGAAATTACCAGCACCTCTGTTTTATCTAAATTTAATGACAGGGAATTTCCACGAGCCATCGTTTATTCAATTCTAGTCTTGTATTGAAGTTCTACGTTTAATCATGTTAATCTTCCACGCTTTTTCTGTTTCATCTTAAAACCTTATCATAACCTGTTCAGATAATTTTGCATTAAATATTCCATATTACTGTACCCCTATAGGTGAAAATATAAAAGATTTTCAGGTCCCACCATAAGCTTCCAGTGTTTTACGGTAAATCGTTTTAGTTAACGATGTTTGGGGGTTTTGTGTTTGTTTCCCTCCAAACCAGTCTTTGGTTGGGCTCCCCTTCCTGCTGCAGGTCGGCCAGTGAACACGTTCATGAGGTCATGTGGCATTTGTCGGGCTCAAACCGCCTTTCAGAATGCTGTCACACAATATGCGCCCTCTCCTTCCTCTACTGTCATGGTGAGAGTTTGTGGCGCTGAGACAGTGCCCTGACCGCACAGCTCCGCGCTGTGAATTTTTATATGCCACTGCCTGGAGGTTAGAAACTCTCATTATGCCGTGTTAGATTTATTAAAATAGATTATGGAAATGTTAATTAAGTCATTAATTACATTATTTAAGCGGCATTGACAGATAAGGAGTATGTGTGTGTGCGGGGAGGGGGAGGCGGGGGTGCCGTCGAGCTCCCTGGGTGGTTTAAAAGGATGTGATTGGTGACAAGGGACACTGTGGAGACGGCGTCTAAGCACAAGCGCTGACATGATACAAAGTGGCCTCCACTGCTCTCTCACCTCACGCTACTGTCTCCAGCAGTTTGGAGAGCTGCCTGGGGACGGGTTGCCCTTCTGTGGGTGTAAAAGCAACAAAAAACAAAACGAACAAAAAAAAAAGTCCTTTTTTAAGTGGCAACATCCAGGAAGTGAAGAGAGGCTTAGATTGGAAACCGCTTGATTTCTGCAGAACGAGGAGAAACGCATGCAGCGACGCTCCAGTAAAGGCCTCAGACTATATTTTCAGGCGTTCCAAAGGAAAACACAAGCGGTGCAATTGGAAGATGAATCACCGCCGAGTTGATACTATGGACTCTCTTATCTGTTGACAGTTTAGTTACCACAAAGCACAAGAAATGTGTTTTCCAATTCTGGGAGAATTGAGCTTTTCTTTGTGCCATCAAACCTATATTAAGGGAGGGAAAATTGCTCTGATCACGCTTGATAAGAACAAATGATAGATGTTGTAAACAAGCAGAATGCTTCAATTCTGATGCAGGCCATTGATTTGCCTCTGCAGCCAATTACTGTTTAGGTTGAGGTTATCCATTCTTCCAATCTAAAGGGGGAGGGGGGCTTTTTTTTCCCCATCCACTGGGCTTTTTAGCTCCAGAAAATGTTGAATTAAAATGTATTATCAAGTCTGTAGTTCAAACGGTCCAGTCGGAGATAATGAGTCCTGATTTTTTTTTTTTTTTTCTGGCCTTCCATCTAGCTGCACTGAAAGGTGTATGTCTTGATATTAAGTGGCCGCTGATTGAAGGAAATGATACAAAGTGTTGCTGCTCGACCACCTCAGAGTCAAGCTATCACGATTAGCCCTTCCATCAGTCACATGGACACAATGATAATGAACTGATTGCTGAGATAGTTAGTATGCGGCAGCATGAATAGCACAAAGCTCTTTATCATGACAGAAGAAGGATTTTCTCTGCTACAGACGCTGAGAGTGAAGAAGCCATGCTGTCATTTTTCCTCATACTTTATTGGTTTTTATAAAGTATATGGTAGAAAATCTTAATTTTTTTTCCAGTGTTTTAAAGTATAGACATGTTAAAGGGTAAAAATGGACGCTGTTACCTATTATCAGTGGTTAATAGACACCAAGCATAAACACATGGAGTTAACAAGTAAACTCAAAACAGAAAAACCTTAAAATTTAAAACCAGGACTTCATTGAGCTACAGCCGGTGTTCTGTCAGACCATCGTACCCATAGGCAAAACCCTTTTATCCCTTTAGTTTATCCCTTTAGTTTTGTACGACAAATAGACTTGAAATTACCTCAACAGGTGTGTATCCCTTTAGTCGTGTCCAAAAAACCCATTTAATTACTTACTTTTTGGTGTTTTTTGGAGCGTATGGCAATCTGACCTTAAATAGTTTTTTTTGGGACATGATTAAAGGGATACAAGCCCCTTAAGGTAGTTTAAAGTCTAATTTTTTTTACAAAACTAAAGGGATAAAAGCAAATCTCACATCTTGCACATGTGTATTCACTATGGGTAGGCTGATCTAACATAACACCGGGTATACTTTACTTGGATTTATCACTTTACTTGGATTTTCACTTTATTTGGATTTAGTTTTTACATATGCATAGATATACGTACAGATATATATACAGAAGAGCTATTCTTATTTTTTATCTTTATTATATTGTATAGTTGGCTGTGTGTATATATTATATAAAACTGTAACTGGAGCGTGTAACAAAAGTAATTTCCCTCTGGGATTATTAAAGTATTTCTGATTCTGATACACTTTAGGATTTTTTCAAACTGTATGATGAAACCGCAGGGTTTAAAAGTTCACAGCTCACGATGTTTGTTCTCACGCTTTGCGACCCGACGCTCTGATGCGATCTACCTGCTCACACTGTACGTCTAAAAACCAGGTGGGACTCAGCTGCGCAGTGAGATGGCGCTACTCAGACTCGTTTATCCAGAAGCCAAATGACTAGAAGAGGAACATGAAGCTCACTAGAGTGAAACACGCTGCCCTGGCAATTTGTGCAATTTTGTGCTGAAAGCCCTAAAAAGAAAAGGCGACGACGTATTTGGACAAAGACATGGCTGAGCAAACATGGCTACTCCATTTCATTCACACCCCCGCCATGGTTCTGTGTTTTCATCTGAGAGGAAGAAGAAGAGTCCTTGTTTGCGTACTGAGTGATTTACCTACAACCAACTTACAAAGACCGACTGAAAATCAAACATGTTTGTTTTTCTCCCGGCCTCGCGATTCCTGATCGGGAGGTGGTCGTGAGAGGCTGATCGCCCCTAATTACCCCCCTGTACACTACACCACGCACCATCAAAAAATTCTCACACAACTAGAGAATCATCCCGAAAAGGGCAAAAAATCATACAGTGTATGACAGTAGGCCATGCAGTCTTCCAATCATATAGAAAGCTATGGTACTATGGACCTCATCTTAAAAAGGGTCCCTTTTTTCTCGCAGGTAACGCATATCTGCATTACCTGTGACACACACGCAGACGTGAAGCTCTCGATTTACCGGTCGATCTACGTTCCTACCCTCATCTATGGTCATGAACTCTGGGTCATGACCGAAAGAACGAAATTGCGGATACAAGCGGCCGAAATGGGTTTCCTCCCTGGGGGGGCTGGGCTCTCCCTTAGAGATAGGGTGAGAAGCTCGGTCATCCGGGAG
>NW_015150506.1:1108518-1109485 GCF_000732505.1 Cyprinodon variegatus
AATTTAAAACCAGGACTTCATTGAGCTACAGCCGGTGTTCTGTCAGACCATCATACCCATAGGCAAAACCCTTTTATCCCTTTACTTTTGTACGACAAATAGACTTTAAATTACCTCAACGGGTTTGTATCCCTTTAGTCGTGTCCAAAAAAACCCATTTAATTACTTACTTTTTGGTGTTTTTTGGAGCGTATGGCGATCTGACCTTAAATTTTTTTTTTTGGGATATGACTAAAGGCATAAACACCCCTTAAGGTAGTTTAAAGTCTAATTTTTTTTTACAAAACTAAAGGGATAAACGCAAATCTCACAGTGTATTCTCATTATGAGTTCGTATGAAATCATACGAAAAGTTATGCACCGTAATTTCGTACGTTTTGGACGTTTTTTTCATCGCATGCGCATCTGACGCACCATTCACGAATATAGAATATAAATTACAATTAGCCCTAACCCTGACCCAGAATAAGTGATGATTGCACTGTTTTTCCCAGTTTTACGTCCGTCCGCGGACGTAAAACTGCGCACTGATGTGGTTTTTTTGGAGGAAAAACGTACGAAAATACTGTGCATAACTTTTCGTACGATATCATACAAACTGATAACGAGAATATGTTGAATCTCACATCTTGCACGTGTATTCACTATGGCTAGGCTGATCTAACGTAACACCGGGTATACACTTTAGGATTTTTTCAAACTGTATGATGAAACCGCGGGGTTTAAAAGTTCACAGCTCACGATAAATGTTCTCAAATGTGCGACCCGACGCTCTGATGCGATCTACCTGCTCACACTGTACGTCTAAAAACCAGGTAGGACTCAGCTCCGCAGTGAGATGGCGCTACTCGGACTCGTCTATCTGGACGCCAAATGACTAGAAGAGGAATATGAAGCTCACTAGAGGGAAACGCGCTGCCTTGGCAATTTGTGCAATTTTGTGCTGAAAGCCCTAAAAAGAAAAGGC
>NW_015150506.1:1111121-1113443 GCF_000732505.1 Cyprinodon variegatus
TGATTGGTTTATTTGGCCCGTCTATCACCAACATAGGCCAATCAGCTAACCAGTATTTTCGCCCCTTCCCAGAATTACTTCAACGGAAGGTTTCCAGATGGATATGCGGAGCAAATCCATCTGGCGGAGTCAGGTTATCTTCCCAGAGGGCAGCAGGGAGAACAGTCCATGGTGGGGGGGATGAGGGTCATTGATGATGTCACGGGCTCGGGACATGTAGCGCTGGGATGAAATGTCTTTAATGGAGGGAAGAGGAGCCCCCATGATCCTCTCTGCTGTTCTCACCGCCCACTAGTAGAAAAAAGGGTCTGAAGATACAATGAAACACACAATAGATATTATTTTTCTCATTTCAGCATTAATTGGTGTAATATGATGTGAATAGGTCAGTATGTAAGCTGTAAGATAATTTGCTCAACACTTGCATCAACTCGTTGCATTTAATAGAAACAAAGGAAGCTGTACATCAACAAATATCCAACGTTGATACGTTCTAAGACCTTGCTAAGCTCGCAGACGGTCCCGATATGCATGAGATGAATGAATTTCGTCATGCAGACTGATGTAGTTTTAATGTTGTGGTTGTAGAGTGTGTTTTAATGCATCATTACAACTTAAATTAAGACGTGTTCCAGTGAGCCAAAGCTTTATGAGCACCTGCAATGAAGTTAGCCTGTCCCAGAGAGTTATAACATACAGATTGTAGGAGAAATGGATTGATTTAAAGAAGCGGAACAATGTGGATCTAACATAAAAGCGTAATGATCAAGTAAGTCGGCTTCAGTTTCTCACAGACGGAACGGTTTGTAGGCTGATAGTAGAGATTCACCAAAAACCAGGCAGATTTTCAGCTTGATTATTCAGGAGCAGTGAAACTAAAAAATCCGATCTTTTTTCAGTTCAGTGACATCACCATGATAACTGTAAGGCTCATCCATGTGAAAGCTGTTACTGCGAGGAGAGTGACGCTTTTTCAGTGTCAGTGCCGTGTTTCAGATATTGGTTTCATGAAGCTCAGAAAGACTTTGGAGGCCCGTCAGCTGTTGGTTCATTCCTGACATTTTTCTACTTGTTCTTTTCCTGCTTTTTGTTCTTTTTTTTTCATTTTAGTTCTAGCTTTTCCCATTATTATAAAAAGTTATTTTGCAACAGTATGGAGTATTTTTTGTTCCATTATTGCTATGAAATGGGAGCATGTTTTGCTAATTAAAATGTATAAAATGGAAGACCAGAAATTAAGTTTGCCATTTTCTCAGACTTTACTATTTAGTACAGTATTTATTCATTTTCATTTTCTGTTTATTTTTTTCACATTTAATTTTTTCAAATTTTTTTTTCTATTTTTACTTTTGAAAATTTTCAATTTTTTTACATTTATTTTTCTATATTTGTTAATGTTTCTCTTCAGACTGATTTTACGAATTATGTATTGTCCACATTGCGTTTTTTTTTTTTTTTTCCCAGCTTGTTTTTTTGTCATTGCACTGTCACAAGTACACTGAAAAAAATAATCCAACCGTTTTTGGCATTTGCTTAATCATAATTAGTTACTTTAAATACAATTATTTTATGTTAGCAAGGTAGGAAATAAAACAATTTTGTTAACGTAACTAAATATGATTAAGTAAATGCCAAAAACGATTGCATAATTTTTTTCAGTGTACAGCACAACAAAATTAACACTCTGCTTTTAACCCCTCCCCTCGGGGAGCAGTGGGCTGCCCTTGTGCAGCACCGGGGGAGCAGTGTGGGGTTAAGGGTCTTGCTCAGGGACCCAGAAAGGAGGCTGTGGGGATCGAACTGGTTACTTCCAACCATCTCAGAGCAACGCTCCCTCTTAAAAAGCTTTAATGTGGAAACGCTGAAGGATTATGAGAACATTTACAGGCTACAGTTTGGTGCATTAATCCTTATTTATTTCCTCCTGATTGTTTATTCTTGGTGTTTTTTCAGGTGTTTGTCGAGTTATCTCAGCGGTCGTTACCGGCAGGCAGAGAGGAGCTCCTTTAAACTTCAGCCCAGGAACAGACGGGAATGCTGGGAGCAGCCTGACGCTTCAGCTGCAGCATCGACCAGCGGAGAGAAGACGAGATCACAGATGTGTTGAAGACGACATGTCTTGTAATTTTCTGAATCAAAGGGATTCTGCATAATCCTCACTCTTAGGTATTAAATGACAATAACAAGCTTTTATCAGGAAGCCCATTTACCCTTTTTTCCCCTCTATCAAACTTTACAATCCCACTTTATCCATTTGCAAGAATTGCAACCTGATGGAAAAAAAGAGAGAATGCACACAGCTGACGTGAGCATGTTCAGGCT
>NW_015150506.1:1113996-1115278 GCF_000732505.1 Cyprinodon variegatus
CAGAATTCTGACATTTTTCTTAGAATTCAGACTTTTATTTTCCAGAATTCTGAGATTAAAGACAGAATTTAGAGATTTTTCCCATAATAAACTGAAATAAAACTGACTAAACAGTTAATTTTTTTTATTTTTCAGAGGCCCTAATCCTTTTTCATCCTTTTTCGTAGAAATTATACATAAATTATACACAATCAATCTAGTTTTTTGGCTGTGTATTGGCCGATACTGATACCATCTGTTTGAAATTTATATCTTCTGTATATATATATATATATATATATAATTTCCATCATGTCTTTGTCAAGCTGCTGCCTACCTTTGTGAAGCAGGAAAAAGACTAAAACAAAGTAGAATCCAGTAGAACTTTTCATTGCCTACCTGGAATGGGTGACAATAGCTGAATAAACTTAATTGCTGCAATCTACTCTGGGGACATTTCCAGCTCTCATAGGTAACATTTTTTGGTGTGGTAAAATCCTGCAATGCGCCTCTTCTATTAAGATAGATAAATATTCAATCAATAGTGGTTATTAGTGCTATCTGGTCATTCAGTCTTCTCTGTCTTCTTCCCTTGTGAGCAACATACCATTGTGTTCAGGGACAGGCCAGTTTGCATCAAGGACTCTGTGGGAATTTCCCTCTTTTTCCATATATATATATATATATATATATATAAACACAAATTGAAAAACATTTATCTTTTTCTATAAAATGAAATGGCCTCCAGTTGTTTATACTGCATCCTGGAAAGCTGCAGTGCATTAGGTAGCCTCCAGCAGCCTGGATTAAAATCTGGGTCACTATTAAAAAGTTCTGTTAGATTTTTATATTCAGATTAAATTACAACCATTAAAACACTTCTATAAGTGTCTATAAGCTTGAAGCAGCCACAGCAAAAATACTTGTTTTGGTTGTGCAGGTGGAGCAGCGGTTATTACGCACAACCCATGTACGGAGGCTTTAGTCCTCGACGTATGACCCGGGTTCGAATCCGGCCCATGGTCCTTCGTTGCATGTCTCTCTCCTCTCTCATACCCCCTTTTCCTGTCAGCATGCTGTCCAAAAAACGAGCCACTAGTGTCACAAAATCTACAAAAAAAATAAAGCATGTTTGTCATTACACGTATAGATGAATTAAAAAATAAACTCCCAGGGCCAACCTAGTTTCTATTACCGGTACATAGATACAGCTGTGCTTTTTGTTTTAAATAAGCTGTTATTATTTTGATAGGATGGAAATGTAAAGATTATATGATCCTAGTTTTCCCTGTTAGAAAAATCC
>NW_015150506.1:1115762-1121697 GCF_000732505.1 Cyprinodon variegatus
AGCTGCGTCCAGTTGGCTGTGATAATGAACTTCCTCGTCTGTTTTAAAACTGGTGCACTCTGCTCCTCGTCTATACGTTAACAGCAGCATGTTGGCGCTCTTTCTACTATAATAACAGCTTATATGCAACATTCATAAAACGGTAAAATCGGGGACATTTCCGGGGACAGACAGGTGGTCAAGAACAGGGACTGTCCCCAGAAATCGGGGACATCTGGTCACTGTAGCTAACATCCAAACTGAAAGTACGAATGATTAAAGTGACAGTAAAGGATCTTTTAGTTGCTGTAAATCATCATTTTAATATGTCAGAGAAAATATTTTGATCCAGATGCTAAACGTAAATAACCTCTGTTAGAAACTGGATCTAGTTGCAGCATACAGTAGCTCTACATCTGGGTTAGCATCTGCTAGCAACAACTGCCCAAACACCATCCCTCAATCTTCCTCTGTTTGGTCCTTTTCAATTTCAACCACTTGGTTTCAAACTAGAAAGGTTTAACATTTTTTATTGCTGTTTAACCTAAATGGCGCTAACACGACAGGACCTAGCATGCATCGTTTACCCAGAATGCATTGCAATGTAAAAACATGGAGATTAAAGCAAAATTTTATTAAAAATTATTCAAACCTAATAGCTTTGTAGTCTAACAATAAATATTTTTTCATTCAAATATTTTAACCCTTTAAACAGCTTGTTAGCTTAGCCTAGCATAAAATAACTTTGGGCTTCAATGCATCAAATGATAAACTTTTATAATTATAATCATTTCACTTTTTAATCATTACTAGGAGGTTAAAGGGAGCATTTTTTTTTTTTTTACATTTTTTTAACAAGGTCCTATTTAAAGATTTTCATGTGTAGCTACTTTTGTTGGCATTTTTATTTAGTGTAAATTCAAATTGCTTGGTCTACACTAAATTTAAATATTGATATGAGAAAGCAGATCCTAACTTTCCAGATCACTTGTTTTAAACTCAAGGGCCAAATCCAGCCTCAACAGACCCTGAAGGGCCAAAAAAAGGCAAATCATGTCATAAGGTAGAGGCATATATTCTTTTTAAGATTGCAAAGTGTCTGAAACCACAAATAAATGTGAGGTTTTAAAACCAGATCAATGGGCTCTTTGTAAATGAATTTATCAAATCCAAACTTTCATTTATAAAGCTGCAACCGACCCTTTTTATTATTCCAAAGTGGCTCATTATAAAAATAGTTTAACACCCCTGGTCTAGATAGATCTCTAGTCTGAACAAAGGTCAGTGTATTTTGGGAAAGTTGTTCAGTAACGTTTAATTTTGCTTGTATTTTACGCTGAACCGGCTGATTACTTACTCAAGTAATTAATGTTGAAGTTGGTCCACCAACAATGATCTTCCTGTACTGAACAGGAAATGTTAAAGTATTTCTGGTAACTGTGTCCTGTATAAGTTTGGATTTTTAAACAAACATGCTTTAATATATAAGTCTGTTAATCTGACAGCATGGAGTAAATGTTTTAATTCGACGTGGGATTTTGTTTATCAAATCATGAATGAATGTTTACATCCAATCATCATGACTATAGATGCCATATTTAATTTTGGGGATTTTTAATGATGAGTTTGATCATTTTAAAGTGGAGCGATGATATGGGAGACAAATGATAAAGTGCTCAGTTCTGATTTTTTATAAAACAGACAAACTTATAAAAAAATTACTCAAATGTTTTTTCCTATATGGCTGCAGAATTATGGAATAAGTGTAATCTTAAGGATGAAAAAAATGTTTATTTAAAAAAATGATATTTTCACAGAGAAAACAATTCTGATACCTTCGCAAGGCTGATGCAAAAAAGCAAAACATTTTAACACAAGGAAATTTATGGAAAACGATTAGGGCCACTGGAAAAAAAAAAAGAAAATTAACTGATTTTTTAATTTTATTTCAGTTTAATATTGAAAAAAAAAAATCAGAATTCTGACTTTTTCTCTCAGAATGCTGAGATTAAAGTTAGAACTCTGGAAATAAAAAGTCAGAATTATGAGATTAAAAACAGAATTCTGAGATTTTTCCCATATTAAACTGAAATAAAACTGTCTAATCATTTTTTCCCAGTGGCCCTAATCCTCTTCTGTAGAAATTATAAACAGTCAGTCTAGTTTTAAACACCACCATGAGAGTATTGCTATGTTACATGTACTTTATTTCCCTTAGATCCTCGAGAGTTTTAAGAAAATCCACAATAATGTTAAACTGACGCACCTTTTAGAACTAATCAGTTCCTGAATTAGAGGTTCAGGATGTGAATATCCATGCTGAGCAATAAACCATAAATCCAGATTTTGGGAGTCCAAATTCTAGCTGCTGCTATGTGCACAAGGCAAATGATCAGGTTTATGGAAAAACAACAGACTTACAAGGACCTTACTTAACTTACGCTGCAACATTACAATCATCATTAGCTTAAATGGTTCAACTAAACTAGATTAATTTAGTCAACCACATTAAATGACAAAAAAAGTGCTTAAGATTCAGTGAATTTTTGTTTTCTTACGGTAAAACGAAAAAAAATCATAGAAACACAGAGCGCCAAAATGCGAGACATCTCTGCCATTGATGAATGTATTTAAACTTCTATGGGGTCATTTTTGTTCCAATATTGTTGCAAGCTAAGAGCATTTTTTCTAAATGAATATTTTTTGTGTTTGTATTGGGTTTAAAGAGAAGAGAATGAAATCTGAAAATTGCAATCTGGGAAGAATGAAATAAATAACATAAAGAACTAAAAATATAAAATCTGTAAAAAAAAAAAATATATATATATAAAAGTTTAAAATAAGTTATTTTACAAGTAAATCCTCAAAAGTAGCAAAGTTAAAATCTTTTTGTAATCTTAAAATTTTTTTAAAGTGTCATTTCTGGATAGCATTTATTTATTTTTTTCGGGGTGACAGTGGAGTTGGATGAAGAGGGTTTGCCTTGCACCTAGAGGGTTGTCGGTTCAATCCCCGGCTCCGGATTTTAGTGCCATCGTGTCCTTGGGCAGGACACTTCACCTGCATTGCCTCCTGATCGTGGTCAGTATGGCGTCGCAAGTGTACGGCAGCCTCGCTTCTGTCAGTGAGCCCCAGAGCAGCTATGGCTACAATGTAGCTCACCACCATCAGTGTGTGATTGAATGGGTGAATGACTAAATGTAACGTATAAAAGTAAAGGCCATTTACTATTTTCATGTTTAAAATTTCCATATATGAAAAAACATTCTTTCCTTTAAACAATATTGGAACCAAATTCACTCCATAATCTTCTAACTTGCACTTTACAGCTACTCCAAGTATTGCTTTTTTGTTGTTCTTTATAATAAACGGTAAAATGTGAGCATCTGTACAGGAAACTATTCTGTTTGAAAGTTTTCAACCTTTTTTCTGTGTCACAATGTAAAAAAAAAAAAAAAACTTTTTTGTGTGGAAATCAATAAATTGTTTACAGCAACTGGTCCACAGGTCCGTCTGTGTTCACTGGTGGGAAAATAAAGGAAATAATGTCCTTATCTGCAGAGAAAACTTTTTAATTTTGATTGTTTAAACATTGGCAGCTGTGACATGGAGCTGTAGCTTTCCAAGCTGCAGCCTTTTCACACTTCTTGTGATTTTCCGCTGAACTCTTATGGATTCCTCTTTGTTTTAGCTCCAAGTCGTCACCAAATCGCTCTAACCCTGACTGCGTCTCCGTGCAGAGACAGAATAGATGTGTTCTCCTGAAAGCCTCAGCATCAGCGACCATCAGGCCGGTGTGATGCTGAGGCTTAATGTGCGCGCACGGCCAGATGGACACCTTCACTAACGTTCGAATGTGGATTATTCTGCAGGCTACACCTGGTGGGTATGTGGGCAGAATGCACCTCAGCTGGGCTTTTCAACACCTTCACACTGGAAAAAAATTAATCTAGATAAGTCATTTTTGTTATTTAAAAAAGTGCGTTTGCTCTTGGATAAAGGAGGTAAAAGAGACATTTTGCCAATGGAACAAGACAATTTACACTTAAAATAAGAAAACACAATTGCATTGTCTTATTTCAAGTGCATTTCATCCAATTATCTTATTTTAAGATTAAAAACACTCATTCCATTGGCAAACTATCTCATTTATCTACTCAAATTAAGGGTAAATACACTTAATTTAAGAAATGTTTACTTATTTTAGATCGTTTTTCCAGTGCACCCACTGAAGGCTTCACCACAAATGGTAGAAAGAAAGGTTACAATCTCCTACGGGACAATAACGCTTCTCTGACTCCAAATAGGATCTTCCTAACGACAAAGATGCTTTTCTTCAGCACATTTTATAACGTTCCTAGATGTTAGCAAGAACAGCAGCTCACAAAGAGCCGTTTATGAAATGATCGGTGAGTTAAAACAACAGAAGTAGAGATGGACGGCTGCAAAGACGCCTCGTCTTATTCACTCCCAGCGAACACAGGTGGAAAAACATTTGGTCTTTTCCTTTTTTCATCGTCTACAGCCGCTTTTGTCAGAAAAGATCAACCAAAACAATTATTATTACTTTATTGGCGAGTTTGTAGCTTTGTTACCTGTCCTCTGTCCACAGACATGACTTTTATTACCAGTTTATCAGTCTGCATGGGGTCTCTAAATCGTCTTTTTAGGTGTGCGTCGATTTGAAGGGTTGTACAGCAGCAGCCAATCAAAATGGCCCTTTCCAGTCAAAAGTCATGGCAGAAAAATCCCCTCCAACTTCCAGCCACTTTCCTTCTCCTGGGCGTCCATATTTTTTTACTCTGACTATCGATGAAAGTAAGGAGATTTTGAATGGCTACTAATGTATGTCTCTAAGTTGCTCTGTGAAAGGCTGGTGTCCGGTACAGGGAGATGTGAACCACCCCCCTGTGACCCCGACAGACAACTGGTAGAAGATGGATGGATCTTTATTGCTCCCTCTAAATAAAGCACATGGCATCTCCGAGGCTCGACCGCACGTTTAATTTCATACGCTGCAGCATCAGATGGGGAGAAAATGACATATTGGACAGAAGTAATTGACTTAAAGGTTTGTGTGCAACTCCAACACAATGCATAATAACAGCTTTACGTTACAAGCAATCTAATGCAGCACGTTAAGCTCACTCTGTCTCTGCTGCTGGGAGACATTTTTACTGAAGGGATGAGCAGGAAAGATGACACTGATTGGCTAAGGAGGCTAAAGTAGGCGGGTGTTCAGCATTCATTAAAGCCAAAGGCTAAATGTTGCTGAGATTTGCTTGTTATGTGCAGGAACAAAGATTTGATCAACATCGGTAAGAAGCAGCTCTAATCTAAAGAAGCTTTTGACGTCGTCTGAACTCTGATGGCTGGATGCCCTTATTGCTCTGTGCTTCATGTCGGATCCACTTGTTTAATTCTATTGCAAACTATCTTATTTTGTTAAATTGCTTAATAAGCATTATTTTTCCGCTTCCTACCTATTTTATTGCCAGCTGAAGCTTCTCAACATGCAACAGTTTTATATTTTAAAAATCTAATTTGCTTTATGGTTATTTTATTAAAGCAAAAAAAATATTTCAGTTTAGTATGGGAAAAAAGTCAGAATTCTGACATTAATCTCAGAATTCTGACTGTAATCTCAGAATTCTGACTTTTTTTCTCAGAATTCTGACTTTAATCTCAGAATTCTGACTTTAATCTCAGAATTCTGACTTTTTTTCTCAGAATTCTGACTTTAATCTCAGGATTCTGACTTTTTTTCTGAGAATTCTGACTTTAATCTCAGAATTCTGACTTTTCTTCTCAGAATTCCGACTTTAATCTCAGGATTCTGACTTTTTTTCTGAGAATTCTGACTTTAATCTCAGAATTCTGACTTTTTTTCTGAGAATTCTGACTTTAATCTCAGAATTCTGACTTTTTTTCTGAGAATTCTGACTTTAATCTTCAG